>NC_045785.1:109626812-109926812 GCF_009873245.2 Balaenoptera musculus | reverse complement strand
TCATATGGTTTTTATTCTTCAATTTGTTAATATGGTGTATCACATTGATTGATTTGCGTATATTGAAGAATCCTTGCATCCCTGGGATAAATCCCACTTGATCGTGGTGTATGATCCTTTTAATGTGTTGTTGGATTCTGTTTGCTAGTATTTTGTTGAGGATTTTTGCATCTATATTCATGAGTGATATTGGTCTGTAATTTTCTTTTTTTGTAGTGTCTTTGTCTGGTTTTGGTATCAGGGTGATGGTGGCCTCATAGAATGAGTTTGGGAGTGTTCCTTCCTCTGCAATTTTTTGGAAGAGTTTGAGAAGGATAGGTGTTAGCTCTTCTCTAAATGTTTGATAGAATTCACCTGTGAAGCCATCTGGTCCTAGACTTTTGTTTGTTGGAAGATTTTTAATCACAGTTTCAATTTCATTACTTGTGATTGGTCTGTTCATATTTTCTGTTTCTTCCTTGTTCAGTCTTGGAAGGTTATACCTTTCTAAAAATTTATCCATTTCTTCCAGGTTGTCCATTTTATTGGCATAAAGTTGCTTTTAGTAGTCTCTTAGGATGCTTTGTATTTCTGCGGTGTCTGTTGTAACTTCTCCTTTTTCATTTCTGATTTTATTGATTTGAGTCCTCTCCCTCTTTTTCTTGATGAGTCTGGCTAATGGCTTATCAATTTTGTTTATCTTCTCAAAGAACCAACTTTTAGGGCTTCCCTGGTGGCGCAGTGGTTGGGAGTCTGCCTGCCGATGCAGGGGACACGGGTTCGAGCCCTGGTCTGGGAAGATCCCACATGCCACGGAGCAACTGGGCCCGTGAGCCACAATTACTGAGCCTGCGCGTCTGGAGCCTGTGCTCCGCAACAAGAGAGGCCGCGATGATGAGAGGCCCGCGCACCGCGATGAAGAGTGACACCCGCTTGCCACAACTAGAGAAAGCCCTCGCACAGAAACGAAGACCCAACACAGTCATAAATAAATAAATAAATAAATAAAAGAACGTGAATTTCTAAAAAAAAAAAGAACCAACTTTTAGTTTTATTGATCTTTGCTATTGTTTTCTTTGTTTCTATTTCATTTATTTCTGCTCTGATCTTTATGATTTCTTTCCTTCTGCTAACTTTGGGTTTTGTTTGTTCTTCTTTCTCTAGTTTCTTTAGGTGTAAGGTTAGATTGTTTACTTGAGATTTTTCTTGTTTCTTTAGGTAGGCTTGTATAGCTATAAACTTCCCTCTTAGAACTGCTTTCGCTGCGTCCCATAGGTTTTGGGTCATCGTGTTTTCATTGTCATTTGTCCCTAGGTATTTTTTTATTTCCTCTTTGATTTCTTCAGTGATCTCTTGGTTATTTAGTAACGTATTGTTAAGCCTCATGTGTTTGTCTTTTTTACGTTTTTTGCCCTGTAATTCATTTCTAATCTCATAGCGTTGTGGTCAGAAAAGATGCTTGATATGATTTCAATTTTCTTAAATTTACTGAGGCTTGATTTGTGACCCAAGATGTGATCTATCCTGGAGAATGTTCCGTGCGTACTTGAGAAGAACATGTAATCTGCTGTTTTTGGATGGAATGTCCTATATATATCAATTAAATCTATCTGGTCTATTGTGTCATTTAAAGCTTCTGTTTCCTTATTTATTTTCATTTTGGATGATCTGTCCATTGGTGTAAGTGAGGTGTTAAAGTCCCCCACTATGATTGTGTTACTGTCAATTTCCTCTTTTATAGCTGTTAGCAGTTGCCTTATGTATTGAGGTGCCCCTATGTTGGGTGCATATATATTTATAATTGTTATATCTTCTTCTTGGATTGATCCCTTGATCATTATGTAGTGTCCTTCCTTGTCTTTTGTAACCTGCTTTATTTTAAAGTCTATTTTATCTGATATGAGTATAGCTACTCCAACTTTCTTTTGATTTCCATTTGCATGGAATATCTTTTTCCATCCCCTCACTTTCAGTCTGTATGTGTCCCTAGGTCTAAAGTGGGTCTCTTGTAGACAGCATATATACGGGGCTTGTTTTTGTATCCATTCAGCCAGTCTATGTCTTTTGGTTGGGGCATTTAATCCATTCACGTTTAAGGTAATTATCGATATGTATGTTCCTATGACCATTTTCTTAATTGTTTTGGGTTTGTTTTTGTAGGTCCTTTTCTTCTCTTGTGTTTCCCACTTAGAGAAGTTCCTTTAGCATTTGTTGTAGAGCTGGTTTGGTGGTACTGAATTCTCTTAGCTTTTGCTTGTCTGTAAAGCTTTTGATTTCTCCCTCAAATCTAAATGAGATCCTTGCTGGGTAGAGTAATCTTGGTTGTAGGTTCTTCCCTTTCATCACTTTAAGTATATCATGCCACTCCCTTCTGGCTTGCAGAGTTTCTGCTGAGAAATCAGCTGTTAACCTTATGGGAGTTCCCTTGTATGTTATTTGTCGTTTTTCCCTTGCTGCTTTCAATAATTTTTCTTTGTCTTTAATTTTTGCCACTTTGATTACTATGTGTCTCGGCGTGTTTCTCCTTGGGTTTATCCTGTATGGGACTCTCTGCGCTTCCTGGACTTGGGTGGCTATTTCCTTTCCCATGTTAGGGAAGTTTTCGACTATAATCTTTTCAAATATTTTCTCTGGTCCTTTCTCTCTCTCTTCACCTTCTGGGACCCCTATAATGTGAATGTTGTTGCGTTTAATGTTGTCCCAGAGGTCTCTTAGGCTGTCTTCATTTCTTTTCATTCTTTTTTCTTTAGTCTCTTCCGCAGCAGTGAATTCCACCATTCTGTCTTCCAGGTCACTTATCCGTTCTTCTGCCTCAGTTATTCTGCTATTGATTCCTTCTAGTGTAGTTTTCATTTCAGTTATTGTATTGGTCATCTCTGTTTGTTTGTTCTTTAATTCTTCTAGGTCTTTGTTAATCATTTCTTGCATCTTCTCAATCTTTGCCTCCATTCTTATTCCGAGGTCCTGGATCATCTTCACTATCATTATTCTGAATTCTTTTTTCTGGAAGGTTGCCTATCTCCACTTCATTTAGTTGTTTTTCTGGGGGTTTTTCTTGTTCCTTCATCTGGTACATAGCCCTCTGCCTTTTCATCTTGTCTATCTTTCTGTAACTGTGGTTTTTGGTCCACAGGCTGCAGGATTGTAGTTTTTCTTGCTTCTGCTGTCTGCCCTCTGGTGGTTGAGGCTATCTAAGAGGCTTGATGGGAGGCTCTGGTGGTGGGTAAAGCTGACTGTTGCTGTGGTGGTCAGAGCTCCATAAAACTTTAATCCACTTGACTGTTGATGGGTGGGGCTGGGTTCCCTCCCTGTTGGTTGTTTTGCCTGAGGCAACCCAACACTGGAGCCTACTTGGGCTCTTTGGTGGGGTTAATGGCAGACTCTGGGAGGGCTCACGCCAAGGAGCACTTCCCAGAACCTCCGCTGCCAGAGTCCTTGTCCCCACCGTGAAACAGAGCCACCCCCCGCCTCTGCAGGAGACCCCCCAACACCAGCAGGTAGGTCTGGTTCAGTCTCCCCCAGGGTCACTGCTCCTTCCCCTGGGTCCCGATGCGCACACTACTTTGTGTGTGCCCTCCAAGAGTGGGGTCTCTGTTTCCCCCAGTCCTGTCGAAGTCCTGCAATCAATTCCCACTAGGCTTCAAAGTCTGATTCTCTAGGAGTTCCTCCTCCCGTTGCCGGACACTCAGGTTGGGAAGCCTGATGTGAGGCTCAGAAGCTTCACTCCAGTGGGTGGACTTCTGTGGTATAAGTATTCGCCAGTCTGTGAGTCACCCACCCAGCAGTTACAGGATTAGGTTTTACTCTGATTGCGCCCCTCCTACCGTCTCACTGTGGCTTCTCCTCTGTCCTTAGACGTGGGATATCCTCCTTGGTGAAGTCCAGGGTCTTCCTGTCAATGATTGTCCAGCAACCAGTTGTGATTCTGGTGCTCTCGCCTCCATGTCACATCTTTCTTCTTTTTCTCTGTATTTAGTTTAGTCTCACTTACTCGCAGGGGGACGCGTGCCGAGGCCTCGAACCCAGCACCTCAGACCAGAGTTTCTTGTGCGAAACCGCTGCTCCCCACACCTCAGCTCCGGGACCGTGCGCAGAAGGACACCGCTTTCTATTTTTAAACCTTACAGCCAGTCATCTGGACTTAATTTGAACCCCTCCAATCATGGAGTACTTGGGACTGGGGTGCTTTTTTCATTTTGGACAGCTCTAACTGTATTGAGCTATAACCTCTCTTGTACTTCCATCCATTCAGTTAGTTCTACCATCTAGGAACACACAGAATAAGTATAATCCTTTCATTTGGCATCATTTTATATGGATTAGAATATATCAATATATATTGGAATTTAGGAATCAGATCTATGTATCTCACTCCTGTGTACCTGCCAATTCTCATTGCCAGGCCAATCTTCTCTGTTGTTTTCTGGCTTTTTTCCCAGAGGGTATTTCAGTCTCCTTCACATTCCTAGTTGCTTTTCCCAGGACATGTTCCAGTTTCTCAGATCCTTAGTATATGCTTCCCAGAACTAAGATTGAAACTCAAATTATGGTCTTTCCATGCAGAGTAAGACATTAGCACTAAGTAGGTAGCCACGTCACACTGTTGACTGACAGTCAGCTAACACCCTGTGGCTTTCATTTGAATTATTTGTCTCCCCTCTTCTGCACCTATGTGGCTGACTTACTGAGCCTAACTGAAGAACTTTATATATATACCTAATATATATACATTTTTCATTTTTAGAGTCAGCCTGTAAAGACCTTTTTGCTTTCTTATTCACAACGTCCCTTATATATTCATTCAACAACTATCTGTTGAGTATCTGTGCTGTGCAAAGTGTTGCATTCCTGAAACAAGCCTGAGTACATAGATGGGGTTCCTGACTGCATGAAGCTTATACAGATATTTCTTATTTTACTCATTGTCTTTTAATCATCTAAACATACCTTTAGTAGGTGTTTGGGGATTGTGATGTTTGGAGGGTTTTTTCTTTGTTTTTTTTCTTTTGGCCACGCCACGCAGCTTGCAGGATCTTAGTTCCGTGACCAGGGATGGAACCCATGCCCCCTGCAGTGGGAGCACAGAGCCCTAACCACTGGACCTCCAGGGAACTCCCGTGATTTTTTTTTTTTTAATGACCTCAAGTAGGCCCTTAACATTGCCTGACAATCATATTTCATTTTTGCCTCGTCTACTCACTCTCCTGCTCTCCTAGATGACTATTTCCTACCTTCTTTTTCTCAAGCCTCACTCTCAGCTGATCTTGCCTCCTGTTTCACAGAAAATAAAAGCAATCAGAAGAGAATTTCCAAGCAACCCCTACCTCATTTACCCTCTTCCCTGCGTCTGTGCCTGATGTTCTGCTTTTTCCTGTTATGAATGAACTGACCATACTCTTATGAGAGGCCAAGCCTTCTATTGGTGCACTGTATTCTATCCCTTTGGCCTACTTAAGGATATCCCTCTCTGCTAGATCTTTCTCATCAGTGTACAGACATGCCACAACTGGGTTTCTCTCTTCCTGGTCTCTCTTAAACCTCTTCAGGCAGACTCTCACTCCCACCACTCCATCAGAACTACTGTCACCGGTGACCTTCATGTTGCTAACCAATGACCTTGCTCAGCTTTTGGCACAGCTGATAACTCCTTTCTCGTTGAACTTGGCTTCCAGGACACCATAGTCTTCTACTTCACTGGTTCTTCCTTTTTAGTTTCTTTTGCCAGTTCCTCCTTGTCCTCAAACTTAATGTTAGGGTGCCCCATGTCTCAATCCTTAGTACTCCTTGCTTCACTGTACTCTGTTGGTAATCTCATTCAGTCACATGGCTTTAGAGGCCATCCAAAAGCTGACGACTTAACTAATTTCATGGTTGAAATATAGTGAGTGGGTTCAAATTCTGGTTCTACAACTTAAAGCTGTGTGACCTTGGGCAAGTTACTCTACCTTTTCTTGCCTCAGTTTCCTCATGGTATTTGCTGAATTCTTCAATATTTGCTGAAGAAATGAATGAAACAGGGGCTTCCCTGGTGGCGCAGTGGTTGGGAATCCACCTGCTGGTGCAGGGGACGGGTTCAGTCCCTGGTCCAGGAAGATCCCACATGCCACAGAGCAACGAGGCCCTTGCGCCACAACTACTGAAGCTCACGTGCTCTAGAGCCCTCAAACCACAACTACTGAGCCCACGCACCACAACTACTGAGCCCATGTGCTGCAACTACTGAAGCCCACACACCTAGAGCCCATGCTCTGCAACAAGAGAAGCCACCAAAATGAGAAGTCCACGCACCTCAACAAAGAGTAGCCCCCGCTCACCACAACTAGAGAAAGCCCGTGCAGCAACAAAGACCCAACACAGCCAAAAAAAGAAAAAAAGAAATGAATGAAACAAAAATAAAACTACCTTAACCAAGAAAAATGGTAGAGTTCATAAGTTTCTTTATAGAACCACCAATATAGAGAGAAATAAGAATTAACTCTGTTTTACGAATGAAGGGGAAAATTAGTAATTTGTGTTACTAATTCCATTCTAACTATTTATCATATCACAAAATTAATTGAATGTCCTTAACCCAGTACAATCTGGCTTCTACTCTAATAGCTCTACTGAAATTTCTTCACTTAAGCCACTAGCGACCGAATTGCCGTATTTTGTGGGCATTTTTCAGCCCTTACTGTGCTGGACCTAACTGTTAATCTCATTCTCCTTGAAATGTTTTGTCTCTTGGCTTTCACAAACCTCTGACCAATTTTCCCTTTCTCCTTCTACCCACTCCTTAAATGTCAGTAGTTTCCAGGGTTCAATTCCCACATGTTTCTGCTCATCCCTTCATCCAACCTAACTATCGTCTCTTGTTGGAAACTTGACCCTCTCAGAAGAGGGAGGAGTTTGAGGTCCTCCTTGCTACCCATACTTGCTTTCAAATTATTATTTCCCCTGCTTCTTAGAAAACCCCCATTCCTTTTGAGGTTTATACCATCTCACTTTTTCCGACTTTATCACCCTCAACTTCCCCTTCTTGTAGCTGTCATCTACCAACCTCTCCCTATATGTTGAGTATTTCAGCACCTGGTTAACTGTTTTCCTCTCTACCCAACTCTATTCACCATTCTCAGCAACCCACCATCCACACCATGGCTCCTCAGTTTATTTACCTTCTCATCACCTATGACCTTTCTTTTGCACAGCCCCAGCAATGCACTCCTGAGGACATCTTGAGCCTTATCATCTTCAGAAAGTGCACAACCTCCAAATCCACACATTTAGACATCCTTTTTCTGACCACAACCTTTTTCCTTCCAGCTTACTTGTTCAAAGCCCCCACAGAAAAAATTCTTTGGCCTCATTAAGACCTTCAGTTCATTGAGTCCTCTACTTTCTCATTGTCCCCATAGCCCTCTTTTATCTGAACTTCTGTAGTGTACTTATGTAGGAAAACCGCGGCCCTGAATGAATCTAAACATCTGCCATCTCTTATTTGCTCAGGCCCTCACATAGCTGAACATAGCTGGAGAAAATCACCCCACCAAGCAGAAAAGTTTGGTGATTGTGATTTTATAGCGTTTCAGTGATCTTCTCACTCATCTTTCTTATCCCCCTCCTTTCGTCCAGCTAGCAGAGTGATTCAAAATTCAAATCTGATCGTGTTACTCCTCTGCTACCTTCAGTGTTATCCCATGGCTTAAAAGATCAGTTCCTCTCAGATTTTAACATGAATATGAAACAACTGGTAGTCTTGTTAAAATGTAAGTTCAGCTTCAGTAGGTCAGAGGTAGAGCCCAATATTCTGCATTTCTAACAGACTTCCCCACAATCTTTATTTTTCCCATTTTTATGAGGTAACCTCAAGGTTTAGTAATCTAAACCAGAAATTTTGAACTCCTAACTAAAAAATTAGAAGGGTTTGAGGCCTATCTTATCCTGAAATCCCAGAGTGTTATAGTTGGAACAGATCTTAGAGGTCATTTAGGTTTATCCCCCCACTGTATGGATAAAGTATGGAGAAGGGAGCAAGTTCTAGGCCAAAGCTAAGTCATGAAAAATTTCCCAACTTCCAGGACAAGGTTCTTTTCTACTGTACCATGAGACTGATTCTCAATTTTAAGTTTCTTTGGCCCTCCAAATCGTTCAATTTCTCAACCACTGCTAGAGCGCATATAGTGTGTGCCTATCTGCCAGTTGTTGAGCACACAAAGTCCAAGACACAGGGTGCCTGCCCCCAGATGCTCAGGGCCTAAATAATATCTTCCCTTGTCCTCCCCAGTTCTCCCACATCTTCTCATCTCATATCCTTTTCCAAGTTTGTAAATGTAAATTTGGTATCAATAAAAGAATCAGCGTTATACATGGCAAATCATGATGAGCTGTGAAAGAAAGCTAAGAGTTTGGGGAATTAAATCTTAAAATGGGTATGAAAGGACAAACATGCCCTTCCCACAGCAGTAGCTTTCAGTCTTTATTTTGAAGTTACCTACATTTTGACTCAAAACCCAGAACACACAACTTGTGCACAGTTGTATAATTGAAAAAACATATCTAAATGAGCACACTAGTACTTATCCAGGATATATGTGAAGCATTCAGTTTCTTTTTAAAGTCTGCCTACAACCCACTAATTTGATTTCATGAACCCTAATGGTTCTAACCCTGAGTTGGAGACTCAGGAGTCATAATCACATTGAATATTGGGCTGACCTACCTCTGTTTCTGATTCAGTATGATAACTATCTTCTGCTCAGGCTAAACTCATGTCTGCAAGGAAAACCTCTCTATTGTTACATTACTCACTTTCTTTAAATCTCATTTAAATCACACTTATTCTAAGAAGGATTTCTATCTATACCTTACTATTTTATTCCATATACCCTTTGTATTTATGTACTATATTTCCTGATTGCCATGTGTTAGTACTTTGTTTTGATTTCATTTATTTTTACTATGTTCCCAGTTAGACTAATTCCACTGGAGCAAAGATCCTGTATTCTGTTTCTTTGGGACCCTCCCAGCCCCTTCAGTTTTGCACCTGGTTGGCATTTTAATCAATCATCCACTGACCTGTGATTCTTGCAGGGTACAGATATTTGTCTCTGTCATGGTATTTTTCTCATACCTGTTTCTCATGTGCCCATCCACTTCATTTCCTTACAGACTCAAAGCTTGTGAAAGAACAACTGTCACAGGCCCAGCTCTTCACCAGAGGCTATGAGGATGGCCTGGGCTTTGAATATGTGATCTTCTATAACGATGATGAGAAAAGGACAGTTTGCTTGTTTCAAGGAGGTCCTTATCTGCAAGGAGTACCTGGGTAAGAATGATAGCCTAGAAATGTGGCTCTAAGAGGTTGTTATCTTATAGTACCGCCCTGTATCCATGGACTACAATGAAGACATTAAAGTGGTAATGTAGATATATATTTATTGACATGGATAGATGTTTACTGTAAATTATTAAATGACAAAAGTGTAGGACATAGGGCAAAAGAGTATAATTTTAGAGAGTATCATTAACATGTTAATATTGGTTTGTCACTAGATAGCCTTATAATTTTTAATTTCTTTTTCTTTTTCTTCTGTTTTTCTGCATTTCCTAAATTTTTAAACAATGATGTATATAGTTAGTATAATAAAAACATAATATAAATTTTCTAAATTGGATTTTAGCTTTTTGCTTACTTGTGACCTGATTATCATTAGGTTCTGGCTTTGTTACAAGTACTACAGTGTTATGCTATGAACAAAATGAAGGTGAGAACATGGATATAATTTGACATTCAGTACATTGAACATGAATTAAGTGGAACTTTCAGAAGTAGATTATATGGGAGGCTTGGATAATTTTTCTCTCTTAAGGGGCTGTTTTCAGAACTTGTGAACACATTTCTCTTTTCCTCTTGTAACTAGATTCCTTCATGGAGGTGCCATTGCAACAATGATTGATGCTACTGTTGGTATGTGTGCAGCTATACCTGGGGGAATTGTCATGACTGCCAATCTCAACATCAATTTTAAAAGGTAAAGTCATGGGTATTCTTTACTTCTTAGGTGTCATAAATCAGGTTCCCCAGCAGCAGACCCTGAGAAAAGGATTTCTATGCAAGAAAGGAAGTACTCCCAGAGGAAACTAGCTAGGGTGTAGGAGAAGAAGGACAGGGAAGGGGAAGAAGCCACCCAAGGTTAGGCTCTCAGTCCTGCAAAGGGTAGCTTCAGCCTGATCATGGAAGGAACTCTGGAGTGAAATGTGTGCCTCAGTATTTTCCCTACCTCAGGCAAGGGAGCTGGTGTCCTCATATTCTCTCACACTTTCGTCATAGGATAAAGGCTATCCAGGGGACTATAAATTCCCAGGTACTTCTTGCTCACTGTGTTTGAGCAAAGCAGGCTCTAAGAAAAATATCCAAAAAACAAAGGTGAAAAAAAGATTGAAGGGGATCTGAGTGAAGCACCAACATCCACTACATAACAAAACATAAGTTTTACATAACTTCACACAAAGAAGTAAAAGGGCAGCAAGAAAAGTTTGGTATCTGTCAAAAACAAAGCTCAACATGAGCTTATTTAATTCTTCAATTATGCAGCTATATCTCTACAGT
Source organism: Balaenoptera musculus (assembly GCF_009873245.2). Classification (NCBI taxonomy): domain Eukaryota; kingdom Metazoa; phylum Chordata; class Mammalia; order Artiodactyla; family Balaenopteridae; genus Balaenoptera; species Balaenoptera musculus. The sequence goes on along the minus strand of NC_045785.1, from coordinate 109,916,245 downwards.
CAAGTAGTATGGATACTGGCACAGGCACAGAGAAAGAGAGCAATAGGGCAGAACAGAGTTTAAGAACAGAGTTCAATAGAGATCTCCAAATGAGGTTCTGTGGGTTATTACTTCACACAGTAGGAAGCATGTAGGAACATCTCCATTTTATACCCCAGAGAGTTGTATGGCTTATGTGGCAGTCATCAGGGAGCCATGCTTCATAGATTATGGGTTTACTTATTGAATACTTTAAGTAATACTTAGCCAGGCATATCCTACTCAGGGCATTCTATAGAAAAGGACTCTTTCCCCTAGCAAATATCATTAGTTTATTTCAGGGGTCATCACAACTTTTTCTATAAATGTTTTATGCTTTGCAGGCCATACAGTTTCTGGCACAACTAGTCAACTCTGCCACTGTAGCACAAAAACAGCCACAGACAATATATAAATAAATGGGTATAGCTGTGTTCCAATAAAATTTTATTTACAAAACAGGCAGCTGACCAGTGAAACATAGTTTGTCAACTCCTGGTCTATTTACCTGCAGGCCCAGTGAGAAAAAATTAGACAGGGTCACTTGCCTCCTTTTTTTCCCCAGGAGTATTTCTCTTTGCTCCCCAACACACACACACACACACACACACACACACACACAGACACACACACACACAGACACACACACACACACACTGAATAAATTGGAGGCCAGCTGCTTTAACTTCCTCCTCCCCAGCTGCCAATATTAGTAACTTCAAAATAAAAATAACTTAAGATAGAAATTTATCATGTGAAAGAAATCTAGTATGGCAGCTCCCTGGTTCCCAGAGATGCAGGCTCTTTGTAGCTCATCTCTTTTACAGTCCAGAGTGGCAGCAAGAGCCATCATCACATGTCCTACACAGCAGGATTGAGGAAGGGGGGAAGAGCTGTCTTCTCTCTTTCAAAGAGACTTCCTGGAAGTACTACACAACACGCCCATTTAATCTCATTAGCATTAAGGGAGATTGGGAAAGTGGTCCCTTAACTGCTAATACTATCACCTCAAATAAATTCAGTGTCAGCAACTAACACAACCACAGACATATTAATAAATCCATGCTTATAAATAATACAACATAAATTATTTTAAATACTGAAGCATTAATTAAAAACATAATCAGATTTAACTAATTCAGTAAAGAAAATAACAAGCCTAGTATGGTAGTTTTTTCTAAGCAAAATTATCTCAGTGATTACAAAACTTATTATTTCACCTACACTTAGCCTATTAAATTTTTTTTTCTGGGTTTGATTAATTTCTTCAGGCTGTCAATACCTATATTTTCCTGAGGTTAGAATAACTCATTCTTATAAACTCCCCAGGCTTATGGTAATTGTATCAGATTGTAAAGAAACCAACTCATATCAGCCAAATTTGTACGTTCTAATCTGTCAACCTGGTGATTCTTGATGTGACAGGATTTTGCCTTTGAAGATGATTGGAACATGAGCCTGAATTCATGAGGCTGAGCTCCTCTTGGAGTTGAGGATTCCTTGCTGTGTCAGGGGGACTTTCCAAATCTACACCTGTCCTTACAACCTAGTACTTCCCCTTATTTAGTATCTAAGTCTACTTGTCTTAGTCATATTTATTCTGCCTTGGTTTACTGATTACCTACAATTAAATGCATCTCATTTAATTGGCAGAGGTAACATCTCTCATGAGATAGGACAAGTGACTATGTAGTTTTCTTTCAGGGATATTCAACTGGGCAAGACATTCACCTTCTTTCTAGCTGGTTCTTTTCTGTAATCAGTCCTTTCTGTTAGGGGAATAATTCTTGCATTTTGTTAAGAGAATAATTCTTGCATTTTCCAGAATTGTTTGGCTTCCTCACAGTTCTCTGCCTATTGGTGTGGGGGAGGGGATTATTGGGGGTTCTTATGGAGATTATGCAGGACTTTGAACCCCCAAATGGCATACATCCATGGATGTAAATCCACTGAATGTGCATTAATATTCTTTTCACCTGTCAGCTCACCTGCACCTCACACACTTTGGGGGAACATAAGAGGTAACAGCCCTGATGCAGATGCTACGGGTTGTACAAGTCTTTGCCTTGTTCATGCAGACTCTCAAGCCTTTTTGACTAACACATGAAGAGTCCTTGATGAATGTAGGTATCCTCTACATACCTCTACCCACACTTCACAGCTAAGAAAACTATTGGTTTGCTTATGCCATGGTGTGTGTGAGCATAATTCTTTGAATACAGCCTCCCCAAACCTTACCTGTACACACCTCTTACTCTGTGTCTACCATTTACTACTTCTACAGAGTAAAATACATATAAGACAGATACATACTTCATAGAAGAAACACTTACTTGTCAACACTCTTCTCTATGTGTAAACTGCTTAAAAAATTAAACTTATCCTATCGTAGTCGTCCTTGAATTATAGCTATGGTTTTATACTCCTTGAGCTAGCTTTTCCTTTTTTTGAGAATCATTAGGAACTTTCCGTAATGTAGTTAGCTATAATTATCACCCTCTTTTCTATGCTTATGTTACATTTGGCCGATAGAAGTCTCTTTAGACTGACTCCTTGTGCTATCTGACTTCTTGTGCTAGCTTTTAAGTACTCTTTTCTCCTGAGAGACAGTATAATCACTAGTTAAGAGGACAGACATTGGAACAGGTTCAAAGGCCCATTTTGCCACTTATTAGCTGTGTGACCTTCAACAAGCTACTTAACCTCTCTGTGCTTCAGTGTCCTCATCTTTAAATAGAGGATAATAATACCTACCTCATAGGGTCATTGTGAGCAATAAATGAATTAACCCATGCAAAGCATCTAGGACAGTATCTGGCCCCATAACAAGTACTCAGTAAGTGTTAGCTGCTTGTTATTTTTATCATTAACGTTGTTATTATTACTTTTACTTCTAACAACAACGTTCTAAAGTACATCTGTGCCAAGACATAGACTAGCTAGTCTACAAAGATCCCTGATTCCTTTTAATGAAGAATAGTGCTAAAGACCAGAAAAATATTAGATTGTTCCACATGTATTCTCATGATGAGCAGGATGACCTTGCTGCTAGGCCATTACAGTGTCAGAGCTGGAAAGTTATTAATGTTTAATAAGGTCATGAGTTCACTCTGATACTTTAGATTTAACATCTTTCATGCCTTATATTTTTAAAATATTTTTTAAATTTCTAGCTTTAGTTAAAAAAAAGGCATAACGTAAAATTTACTGTCCTAACCTTTTTTAAATGTACAGTTCAGTAGTATTAAGTGTATTTACACTGTTGTGAAACAGATCTCCAGAACTTTTTCATCTTGCAAAACTTTAACTCTGTACCCATTAAACAATAACTTCACATATCCCCCTTCCCTCAGCCCCTGACAACCATAATTCTACTTTCTGTTTCTGTGAATCTGACTACTGTTGTTACATCATATAAGTGGAATCATACAATATTTGTCTTTTTATGACTGGCTTATTTCACTTAGCATAATGTCTTCAAGATTCATCCATGTTGTAGCACATAACAGGATATCTTTCCTTTGTAAGGCTGAATAATATTCCATTGTATGTGTATACCACATCTTGTTTATTCTTTCATCCGTTGATGGGTATTTGGGTTGCTACCACCTCTTGGCTATTGTGAATAATGCTATAATGAACATGGGTGTGCAAATATCTCTATGAGGTCTTGCTTTCAGTTCTTTTGGATGTATACCCAGAAGTGGAATTGCTAGATTCCATGGTAATTCTATTTTTAATTTTTTGAGGAACCACTATACTATTTTCCATAGCTGCTGCACCACTTTACAGTCCCACCAGCAATGCATAAGGGTTCCAGTTTCTCCACATCTTCACCAACACTTGTTATTTGGGTTTTGTTTTGTTTTTTAATAGTAGCCATCCTAATGGATGTGAGGTGATAGCTCACTGTGCTTTGATTTGCATTTTTCGAATGATTAGTGACATTGAGCATCTTTTCATATGCTTGTTGGCCATTTGTATATCATCTTTGGAGAAATGTCTATTCAAGTCCTTCACCTGAAGGAGCATTTTTTAAATCAGGTTGTTGTGAGTTTTTTGTTGTTGAATTGTAGTTCTTTATATATTCTGGATATTAACCCCTTATCAGATATATGATTTGCAACCCATTTTTAAGGTTGCTTTTTTACTCTGTTGATTGTGTCCTTTGATGCACAGAAGTTTTTAAGTTTGATGTAGTCCCATTTGTCTATTTTTTTATTTTGTTGTCTGTACCTTTGGTGTCATATCCAAGAAATCATTGCCAGACCCAATGTCATGAAGCTTTTCCCCAATGGAGGTCTTCAGTCCATTTCACATTATTTTTTGTATATGGTTTAAGGTAAGGGTCCAAGATCATTCTTCTACATGTGGATATCCAGTTTTCCCAGCACCACTTTTGAAGAGACTGTCCTTTCCCCATTGAGTGGTCTTGGTCACTTGTAGAAAATCATTTGACCATATATGAAAGGGTTTATTTCTAGGCTGTCTGTTCTATTCCATTAATCTATATGTCTGTCTTTATGCCAGTACCACACTGTCTTGATTATTGTAGTTTTGTAATATGTTTTGAAATCAAGATGTGTGGGACTTCAGCTTTTTTCTTCTTTTTCAAGATTGCTTTGGCTATTCAGGGTCCCTTGAGATTCATGTGAACTTTAGGATGGATTTTTCTATTTCTACAGAAAATGCCATTGGGATTTTGATAGGGATTGCACTTAATCTGTAGATCGCTTTGGGTAGTATTGACATCTTAAAAATATTGAGTCTTCTAATCAATGAACATGGGATGTCTTTCCATTTATTTGTGTCTTTAATTTCTTTTAGCAGTGTTTTGTAGTTTTCAGTGTACAAGTCTTTTGCCTCCTTGGTTAAGTTTATTCCTAAGTATTTTATTCTTATTGATGCTATTTTTAATGAAACTGTTTTCTCAGTTTCTTTTTTAGATTATTCATGGTTAGTGTATAAAAATGCAACTGATTTTTGTGTGTTGATTTTATATCCTGCAACATTGCTGAATTTATTCATTAGTTCTAACATTTTTTTTGTGGAATCTTTGGGGTTTTCTACAGATAAGACCATTTCATCTGTGAACAGAGATAATTTACTTCTTCCTTTCTTTTTTTTTTTTTTTAAAGAATTCATGTACTTTTTTTTTTTAAAGATTTATTGATTGATTGATTGCTACGTTGGGTCTTCGTTTCTGTGCTAGGGCTTTCTCTAGTTGCGGCAAGCGGGGGCCACTCTTCATCGCAGTGCGTGGGCCTCTCACTATCGTGGCCTCTCTTGTTGCGGAGCACAGGCTCCAGATGCGCAGGCTCAGTAGTTGTGGCTCATGGGCCTAGTTGCTCCGTGGCATGTGGGATCTTCCCAGACCAGGGCTCAAACCCGTGTCCCCTGCATTAGCAGGCAGATTCTCAACCACTGCGCCACCAGGGAAGCCCACTTCTTCCTTTCTGATTTGTATGCCTTTTATTTCTTTTTCTTGCCTAACTACACTGGCTAGGACTTCCAGTACTTTGTTGAATAGAAATGGCAAGAGTAGGAGTCTTGTCTTGTTCCTGATGTTAGAGGAAAAGTTTCAGTCTCTCAACCATTGTGTATGATGTCAGCTGTAGGCTTTTCATATATGGCCTTTATGATGTTGAAGTAGTTTTCCCATATTCCTAGTTGTGCCTTAGATTTTTAACCCCTCACCCAGACTGTTATTGTACCCCTTTCTCTTATATAACCCTATGTCTCATCAACCACCTCTCTTTATCACTTGAGTGAAGCAAATTAAAGTTAGAATAAATTTGTCAAAATCTACCCAAAAGCAAAATGTGATTTTGTTAGCAGTTATGTTGACTTTAAAGTTTTTTTTTAAATAAATTTATCTATTTATTTTTGGTTGCATTGGGTCTTTGTTGCTGTGCACAGGCTTTCTCTAGTTGCAGCGAGCGGGGGCTACTGTTCTTTGCAGCTTGCGGGCTTCTCATTGCAGTGGCTTCTCTTGTTGCGGAGCACAGGCTCTAGGCACGCGGGCTTCAGTAGTTGTGGCACGCAGGCTCAGTAGTTGTGGCTTGCGGGCTCTAGAGCGCAGGCTCAGTAGTTGTGGTACACAGGCTTAGTTGCCCCATGGCATGTGAGATCTTCCCACCACTAGGAGTCGAACCCATGTCCCCTGCATTGGCAGGTGGATTCTTAACCACTGTGCCACGAGGGAAGTCCCAACTTTAAAGATTAATTTGGGAGAAATTGTCATCCTTGCATGTAGTCAATATTTTATATTATTTATGACTAAAAATTAGATTCTAGAAATGCCTTTCTTAACATGATAAATAATATATTTTAAATTATGTTTTAACATTTTTCCTTATTTCACAATTTTTAAAATATTTTTCTATGTTCAAATAAAGGTGAAGAATGCAGTACAACCTCTCTTCTCAACAAAAAAGGGGGTTCATTTGAAAACAAGCTCAGCAGAGTATTTCGATTACAATTTAGCTCAACCTGTGTTTGTGTATGAGCACATGCTACTTGCCAGGTCCTATCCCTAGTCCTTGTCTCATCCAACAAACTATTCACATAAATCAGTTACTTAGCTATTCATTTGTTACCCACAATTGGAAAACTTACTGAAAACAAGTTTTACCTGAAGTCACATAGATAGAGAGAATATAGCCGGGATTAGAACTCATGTCTTCTGACTCTAAGTCTGGTTCTCTTCACTGCAATGCACAACCTCCATTCTCTTCTATTAATTGATGATTAAAGACCAGAATAAAACATTACATTATTAGATTGTGTAAGTAGTCTAGAACTTTATCAGTCCCTATATTTTTTTTTTTTGTACTGCAGGTTCTTATTAGGCATCAATTTTATACACATCAGTGTATACATGTCAATCCCAATCGCCCAATTCAGCACACCACCATCCCCACCTCACCGCAGTTTTCCCCCCTTGGTGTCCATATGTCCATTCTCTACATCTGTGTCTCAACTTCTGCCCTGCAAACCAGTTCATCTGTACCATTTTTCTAGGTTCCACACACATGCATTAATATACGATATTTGTTTTTCTCTTTCTGACTTACTTCACTCTGTATGACAGTCTCTAGATCCATCCACGTCTCAACAAATGACTCAATTTCGTTCCTTTTTATGGCTGAGTAATATTCCATTGTATATATGTACCACAATTTCTTTATCCATTCGTCTGTTGATGGGCATTTAGGTTGCTTCCATGACCTGGCTATTGTAAATAGTGCTGCAATGAACATTCGGGTGCATGTGTCTTTTTGAATTACGGTTTTCTCTGGGTATATGCCCAGTAGTGGGATTGCTGGGTCATATGGTAATTCTATTTTTAGTTTTTTAAGGAACCTCCATATTGTTCTCCATAGTGGCTGTATCAATTTACATTCCCACCAACAGTGCAAGAGGGTTCCCTTTTCTCCACACCCTCTCCAGCATTTGTTGTTTGTAGATTTTCTGATGATGCCCATTCTAACAGGAGTGACGTGATACCTCATTGTAGTTTTGATTTGCATTTCTCTAATAATTAGTGATGTTGAGCATCTTTTCATGTGCTTCGTGGCCGTCTGTATGTCCTCTTTGGAGAAATGTCTATTTAGGTCTTCTGCCCATTTTTGGATTGGGGTGTTTGTTTCTTTGATATTGAGCGGAATGAGCTGTTTATATATTTTGGAGATTAATCCTTTGTCTGTTGATTCATTTGCAAATATTTTCTCCCATTCTGAGGGTTGTCTTTTCGTGTTGTTTATGGTTTCCTTTGCTGTGCAAAAGCTTTGAAGTTTCATTAGGTCCCACTTGTTTATTTTTGTTTTTATTTCCATTACTCTAGGAGGTGGATCAAAAAAGATCTTGCTGTGATTGATGTCAAAGAGTGTTCTTCCTATGTTTTCCTCTAAGAGTTTTATAGTGTCCAGTCTTATATTTAGGTCTCTAATCCATTTTGAGTTTATTTTTGTGTATGGTGTTAGGGAGTATTCTAATTTCATTCTTTTACATGTAGCTGTCCAGTTTTCCCAGCACCACTTATTGAAGAGACTGTCTTTTCTCCATTGTATATCTTTGCCTCCTTTGTCATAGATTAGTTGACCATAGGTGCGTGGGCTAATCTCTGGGCTTTCTATCTTGTTCCATTGATCTATGTTTCTGTTTTTGTGCCAGTACCATATTGTCTTGATTACTGTAGCTTTGTAGTAGAGTCTGAAGTCAGGGAGTCTGATTGCTCCAGCTCCATTTTTTTGCCTCAAGACTGCTTTGGCTATTCGGGGTCTTTTGTGTCTCCATACAAATTTTAAGATGATTTGTTCTAGCTCCGTAAAAAATGCCATTGGTAATTTGATAGGGATTGCATTGAATCTGTAGATTGCTTTGGGTAGTATACTCATTTTCACAATGTTGATTCTTCCAATCCAAGAACATGGTATATCTCTCCATCTGTTGGTATCATCTTTAATTTCTTTCATCAGTGTCTTATAGTTTTCTGCATACAGGTCTTTTGTCTCCCTAGGTAGGTTTATTCCTAGGTATTTTATTCTTTTTGTTGCAATGGTAAATGGGAGTGTTTCCATAATTTCTCTTTCAGATTTTTCATCATTAGTGTATAGGAATGCAAGAGATTTCTGTGCATTAATTTTGTATCCTGCAACTTTACTATATTCATTAATTAGCTCTAGCAGTTTTCTGGCGGCAGTTTTAGGATTCTCTATGTATAGTATCATGTCATCCGCAAACAGTGACAGTTTTACTTCTTCTTTTCCAATTTGTATTCCTTTTATTTCTTTTTCTTCTCTGATTGCCGTGGCTAGGACTTCCAGAACTATGTTGAATAATAGTGGTGAGAGTGGACATCCTTGTCTCGTTCCTGATCTTAGAGGAAATGCTTTCATTTTTCACCATTGAGAATGATGTTTGCTGTGGGTTTGTCATATATGGCCTTTATTATGTTGAGGTAGGTTCCCTCTATGCCCACTTTCTGGAGAGTTTTTATCAGAAATGGGTGTTGAATTTTGTCAAAAGCTTTTTCTGCATCTATTGAGATGATCATATGGTTTTTATTCTTCAATTTGTTAATATGGTGTATCACATTGATTGATTTGCGTACATTGAAGAATCCTTGCATCCCTGGGATAAATCCCACTTGATCATGGTGTATGATCCTTTTAATGTGTTGTTGGATTCTGTTTGCTAGTATTTTGTTGAGGATTTTTGCATCTATATTCATGAGTGATATTGGTCTGTAATTTTCTTTTTTTGTAGTGTCTTTGTCTGGTTTTGGTATCAGGGTGATGGTGGCCTCATAGAATGAGTTTGGGAGTGTTCCTTCCTCTGCAATTTTTTGGAAGAGTTTGAGAAGGATGGGTGTTAGCTCTTCTCTAAATGTTTGATAGAATTCACCTGTGAAGCCATCTGGTCCTGGACTTTTGTTTGTTGGAAGATTTTTAATCACAGTTTCAATTTCATTACTTGTGATTGGTCTGTTCATATTTTCTGTTTCTTCCTGGTTCAGTCTTGGAAGTTTATACCTTTCTAAGAATTTGTCCATTTCTTCCAGGTTGTCCATTTTATTGGCATAAAGTTGCTTGTAGTAGTCTCTTAGGATGCTTTGTATTTCTGCAGTGTGTGTTGTAACTTCTCCTTTTTCATTTCTGATTTTATTGATTTGAGTCCTCTCCCTCTTTTTCTTGATGAGTCTGGCTAATGGCTTATCAATTTTGTTTATCTTCTCAAAGAACCAACTTTTAGTTTTATTGATCTTTGCTATTGTTTTCTTTGTTTCTATTTCATTTATTTCTGCTCTGATCTTTATGATTTCTTTCCTTCTGCTAACTTTGGGTTTTGTTTGTTCTTCTTTCTCTAGTTCCTTTAGGTGTAAGGTTAGATTGTTTACTTGAGATTTTTCTTGTTTCTTTAGGTAGGCTTGTATAGCTATAAACTTCCCTCTTAGAACCGCTTTTGCTGCATCCCATAGGTTTTGGGTCGTCGTGTTTTCATTGTCATTTGTCTCTAGGTATTTTTTGATTTCCTCTTTGATTTCTTCAGTGATCTTTTGGTTATTTAGTAACGTATTGTTTAGCCTCCATGTGTTTGTCTTTTTTACGTTTTTTCCCCTGTAATTCATTTCTAATCTCATAGCGTTGTGATCAGAAAAGATGCTTGATATGATTTCAATTTTCTTAAATTTACTGAGGCTTGATTTGTGACCCAAGATGTGATCTATCCTGGAGAATGTTCCGTGCGCACTTGAGAAGAATGTGTAATCTGCTGTTTTTGGATGGAATGTCCTATATATATCAATTAAATCTATCTGGTCTATTGTGTCATTTAAAGCTTCTGTTTCCTTATTTATTTTCATTTTGGATGATCTGTCCATTGGTGTAAGTGAGGTGTTAAAGTCCCCCACTATTATTGTGTTACTGTCGATTTCCTCTTTTATAGCTGTTAGCAGTTGCCTTATGTATTGAGGTGCTCCTATGTTGGGTGCATATATATTTATAATTGTTATATCTTCTTCTTGGATTGATCCCTGGATCATTATGTAGTGTCCTTCCTTGTCTCTTGTAACATTCTTTATTTTAAAGTCTATTTTATCTGATATGAGTATAACTACTCCAGCTTTCTTTTGATTTCCATTTGCATGGAATATCTTTTTCCATCCCCTCACTTTCAGTCTGTATGTGTCCCTAGGTCTAAAGTGGGTCTCTTGTAGACAGCATATATATGGGTCTTGTTTTTGTATCCATTCAGCCAGTCTATGTCTTTTGGTTGGGGCATTTAATCCATTCACGTTTAAGGTAATTATCGATATGTATGTTCCTATGACCATTTTCTTAATTGTTTTGGGTTTGTTTTGGTAGGTCCTTTTCTTCTCTTGTGTTTCCCACTTAGAGAAGTTCCTTTAGCATTTGTTGTAGAGCTGGTTTGGTGGTGCTGAATTCTCTTAGCTTTTGCTTGTCTATAAAGCTTTTGATTTCTCCATCAAATCTAAATGAGATCCTTGCCGGGTAGAGTAATCTTGGTTGTAGGTTCTTCCCTTTCATCACTTTAAGTATATCATGCCACTCCCTTCTGGCTTGCAGAGTTTCTGCTGAGAAATCAGCTGTTAACCTTATGGGAGTTCCCTTGTATGTTATTTGTCGTTTTTCCCTTGCTGCTTTCAATAATTTTTCTTTGTCTTTAATTTTTGCCACTTTGATTACTATGTGTCTCGGCGTGTTTCTCCTTGGGTTTATTCTGTATGGGACTCTCTGCGCTTCCTGGACTTGGGTGGCTATTTCCTTTCCCATGTTAGGGAAGTTTTCGACTATAATCTCTTCAAATATTTTCTCTGGTCCTTTCTCTCTCTCTTCTCCTTCTGGGACCCCTATAATGCGAATGTTGTTGCGTTTAATGTTGTCCCAGAGGTCTCTTAGGCTGTCTTCATTTCTTTTCATTCTTTTTTCTTTAGTCTCTTCCGCAGCAGTGAATTCCACCATTCTGTCTTCCAGGTCACTTATCCGTTCTTCTGCCTCAGTTATTCTGCTATTGATTCCTTCTAGTGTAGTTTTCATTTCAATTATTGTATTGTTTATTTCTGTTTGTTTGTTCTTTAATTCTTCTAGGTCTTTGTTAATCATTTCTTGCATCTTCTCAATCTTTGCCTCCATTCTTATTCCGAGGTCCTGGATCATCTTCACTATCATTATTCTGAATTCTTTTTCTGGAAGGTTGCCTATCTCCACTTCATTTAGTTGTTTTTCTGGGGTTTTTTCTTGTTCCTTCATCTGCTACATAGCCCTCTGCCTTTTCATCTTGTCTATCTTTCTGTAACTGTGGGTTTTGGTCCACAGGCTGCAGGATTGTAGTTTTTCTTGCTTCTGTTGTCTGCCCTCTGGTGGTTGAGGCTATCTAAGAGGCTTGATGGGAGGCTCTGGTGGTGGGTAGAGCTGACTGTTGCTGTGGCGGTCAGGGCTCAGTCCAGTCCCTATGTTTTTGTATAGGATTGTTAGATTCATAATAATAACAGTAATAATAATTAAAACATGTTTAATCTAATCAATCTTTGGCCCTCCAGGATGCTAGAGACAACCACTGGGATTAAAATTTAATTGAAGATAATTTACAGTGTCAATCATCAGGTGTCTTAATTTACCTTCCTTCTTCTAAGAAGCAAAACTGCTTCTTAATCATCCCAAATACTTTCCAGCCCCCTGATCCAAATGTCACACTTGATTTATTTCCTTGTGCTTAGCACATTAAGATAAGTAGACAAAGAAGCTAATGACTTGTGGTGGCTAGCCAGCTGAAAGGATCAATATCTCAACATTTCTATAACCCATTCATGGCATATTGGTTGGGAAGGTCTGAATTAGACTTCTTCATGCAACAGGGCAGACAAGAAATTCTGAAGGACATTCCTTGTTCAGAACAACTAGATCCTGTGCCAAATGTGTAAGGAAATAAACCACCATAAGTGAGAACCAGCAGAAACGATAAATAATGGACTTGGACCCTCAGGGGCTTAAGATATCACAATAATTAGATACACAGTATAAAAGAACTATGTATGAGATGTTTAAAGAAATAAAAGATGAAATCACAAAAAGAGAAAGCAACAAGAAACTATAAAAATTAACAGGTTTGCCACAGAACCTAAAACTTTTAGAAATGAAAATGTAATTGTTTAAAAACAGAAGCACCTCATTAGATAGGTTAAAGGGCAATTTAAACACAGCTGAAAGTGAACAGAAATATAGAGCTGAAGAAATTAACCTGAATTCAGCACAGAGAGAAAAAGAGGTGAAAAACAAGAGAGGTTAAGCTAAGAGGACAAATGAAAAGTCCTAATGTGCTATAGTTGGAGTCCTAGAGGAAGACAGTAGAATGAATGGAAGAGATCTAGTATTTGAAGAGATTATGGGTAAGCATATTCTAGAACTAAAGAAAGTCATGAGCCATAGATACAGAAAGTACAACATATAACAAACAAGATAAATAAAAATAAATCTGTATCTTGAGATATTATAGAGAAATTACAGATACTAAAGGCAAAGAGATCTTAAAAGTAGTCAGAGATAAAAGACAGGGTACCCATAACAGAGTAGTCTTGTCTCTTAGAAGCAGTATACTTCTTATCAGCAACAGTGGAAGTGAGAAGATAATAAAATATCTTCAGGGTGCTGAAAGAAACATGTAACTTAGAATCATGCTCTCAGCAAAACTAAAGTTCAAAAATAAGCAAAATAAACACATTTTTATTTAAACAAAAATGGGAAAAGTTTACAAACAGCAGAACAATACCTAGGGAACTTCTAAGGGATATACTTCAGAAAGAAGGAAAGTAATGCCACTAGGCAGGAGGATGAAAGAAAGAATAATAAGCAACTACATCAGTAAATATGTTGATAACATAAATCTCAACAAAGTCTATATGTAAATAGTAATAATGGCTATATTCTGGGGATTTTAAAAAGGACAGCTAAAATACTGGACAAAAATAGTATGTAGTTTGGGGAGGTGGTGAACATAATTAATCTTTGTAGTTTTCAGTGGGGAGGGTGATTAAAATAATAAAAAATGAGTGCATATAATTAAAGCCTAACCAGTAGAAGAGTAAAAACCAAATAACTAAATGAAAATTTTAATTTTTAGAAATGCAAGAAAGAGGGGAAAAAAGCATCATTAGAGTCAAATAGAACACCAAAATAAGATGGTAGAAATAGCTCTTAATAAATCACTAATTACACTAACTGTAAATGGACCAAACCATCAGTTCAAAGAAAGGGACTATAAAATTGAGTTTTAAAATACAAAAAGCTATAAACTGTTTATATGAGACATCTAAAACATGACACAGAAAATGGAAGAAAAAATATGCCAGGCAAAAGCTAGTCAAAAGAAACTGGAATATCAGGAAAAAATAATAAATTATCAAAAAAGTAATATTGGGGAGAGAGAAGACTACTTCATAGTAATGAGATTCAATTCAGCAGCAGATAGTAACAATTCTAATTCAGTATGTACATAATAAAATAACTTCAAGGTATATAAACAAAATTAGTAGATTCATAGGAAGAAATTAATCCATTTTCATAGTGGGAGATTCCAGCACACTCAATTATTGATCAAACAGACCAAAAAAAAAAAAATTAGAAAAAAAAATTTAAACACCACAAGATAATAACTATGATTTATTGGACATATGTAGACCCCTATATTTAGTAATTAGAGAAAAATACATTTTCTTCTCAAGTATTCATGGAACATTTACAAAAACTGGTCATAGATTGGTCCATAGATCAAATCTCAATATATTGTAAAGAGTCAAAATTTTACAGGCCAAGTTCTCTCCACATAAGGACTTAAAAAATAAGGACTTAAAAAAATAAGGAGTAAAAAATAAGGACTTAAAAGTAAAAAATAAGGAGTAAAAAATAAGGACTTAAAAAAAAATTGTAGTAAATTAGTTGGGGTAGCACTAGGTACTATTACAAACCCTACATTTTACCTACTTAAATCGATAGACTTTTTTAGTTTACATATAGTCTTGTGTGTGAAAGTTAGTAAAGGACTCACCCCTGAAATGATTCAAGACCTGGGCTTCTTCCTGGGTATGGCTTCTCTATCCTCTTAGGGCTTCAGTGTATTTTTTATTCAACTATTCAGGCTTTCTAATCCTTTTTTGTCAATTTCGATAATTTTTTTTTTGCATACTTTTCCATTTCATCTAAGTTTTGAAATTTATTGACATGAAGTTATTCACAGTGTTCTCAATTTTTCTTACCTCAGTTAAGTATGTAGTTATGTCCTTTTTGGTGCCAATAGTATTTATTTATGCTCACTCTCATTTTTCTTGATCTATTTTGCCAGAGATTATTAGCCTTTTCAAAGAGCCACCATTTAGCTTTTTAAGCCTCTCTGTTATATATGTATGTTTTCTCTTTTATTTTTAAAATTTGTTTATCTCTATTATCTTTTTTTTTTTGCCTTTAACACAAGTCTAAGTAAGTTGTCTAACAAAACTGGATAAATGAAATGATCTGAAGCCTGCTTTCTATGCCAATCAGACTTACCTGTGCCTAAATATTAGTTGCATTTAGAAAATTATACTCTATAAACAGTTATTATATTATTTTGTATTTCTCCTTTCTCTTTCTCTTATTAATCAAGGAATTTTTCATTGTAAGGGATAGATCTCTTTTTTTTTTAATGTATCAGTGGTGGTGGTAATGTTTTTAATATTTATTTTATTTATTTATTTATTTTATTTTTGGCTGCATCGGGTCTTAGATGCGGCACATGGGATCTTTGTTGCGGCATGCGGGATCTTTCGTTGCAGCATGCGGGCTCTCTAGTTGAAGCGTGCGGGCTCAGTAGTTGTGGCGCGTGGACTTAGTTGCCCCACGGCATGTGGGATCTTAGTTCCCCAACCAGGGATCGAACCTGTGTCCCCTGCGTTGGAAGGCAGATTCTTAACCACTGGACCACCAGGGAAGTCCCAGGGATAGATCTCTTAATTCACAATAGCTTAAGGAAAAAAGGAACATATTGGCTTACATGGTTGAGAAGACAGTTATGGCTGGGTGCAGGTATTCAATGATGCCATTAGGAATCTGTGCCTGTGTCTCAGCCACACTTTTCCTTTAGGTCTTCTTCATCCTCGGGTAGCCTTTCCCAATGTAGTGCCACAGCTACCAGGCAGGCTTGTATCTTGCAAGCCTAGCAACTCCAGCAGAAAAAGAACCCAGCCCCAACGGCTCCAGCACAAGCTCCAGGATTGACAGTTTCAACCCATGTCCACCTGCACAACCAGTCACTGGGGGGGGGGGGTGCAGGGGGCATGGGGGGTAAGAGTCAGCTGTCAACTCTAGTTAACCTACTACATGGGCTGAAAATTGAGGTGATTCCCCAAAGAAAGGGGAATGTAAGTGTGTGAATGAGAGAGTGTGGTGAGGGGTAGGACAGATGGATAAATGAAAGACGCAGTGTTAGTAGGAAAGGGAGATGCTGAGCAGGCAAGAACACCTAATGTCCCCTGGGTCTTAGTAAATCCTGGATTGGCAAAGCTCAGTTGTTCCATCGAGAAGTTCAGGAAAATCTACTGGGAGCAAAAACTGGACAGAGGGGTAATCAGAGTGTTAATTTCCTTTCCACATGGAGTAGTTCCTTCACCCACATGATGGTACTATAGGAACATAAAACACATCTCCCTACTCTACATTATGTTTCTACCAACTAAAATTATACCTTTAAAGAGATACCTTTTTCATTATAGTACTATATCTCTAAGATTCCCAGAGGTGACTGTAACCACTAGATACATATAGCTATATAAATTTAAATAGAAATTAATAGAAATTAAATAAATGTAAAGATTCAGTTTGTCATTCACAATAACTACATTTTGAGTGCTCAGTAGGCATCTGTGGCTACCATATTGGACAGCTCAGCTGTGGAACATTTTTGTCATCACAGAAAGTTCTGTTGGACAGCACTGACTTAGCACATTAAGCTGTTACCAGGAGTTTGTTATTCGGTGTCTTTCTAGTGACAACTACTCTAAAGGGGATTGGGTGAGAAATTTCAATTATGACAGAGAAAATGAGAGAAACTGACTGGGACCATCCCATGGTCCTGTTTTCATTTCTTTAAAGGATTTCAGCTCCCTTCAGATGGGACAGCCTCTGCCATCGCAGAGCTGGAATCATCTGGTGATTTCTTTGAACCTAACCCACAACAGCAGTCTCTGGACCAGGTGCCCAGGAGCCGCCTGAGAGCAATGGTGCTTGGGAGGAAGGGGGTGTGAGCAACTGGTGGTGTCAACCCCTTTTAGGAGCATTTTATCTAAAACAGCACCCACTGATACCAGGTATCATAAATTTCCACCCCTGTCATTAACTTGATCATCTCTCAATGCTACATAAATCTGATAAAAGCTGGATTTTTTTGTTTTGTTTTTTTTTTTCTGCAGACCTATCCCTCTTTGTTCTGTTGTTGTGATAAATAGCCAACTTGATAAAATTGAGGGGAGGAAATTGTTTCTTTCTTGTAATGTTCGAAGTGTTGATGAGAAGATCCTGTACTCAGAGGCAACAGGTAAGAAGCTGCCACTTTCTATTTTAGGTTTGGTTTAATTTATTTTGGGTTTTTTTGTTTTGGGGTTTTTTGTTTTGTTTTGGTTTGGTTTTATAACCCATACATGCCAAGAAATTCTTAATTCCCTGCATGCAAAGAACAAGTTAAAGGTATTCTTACTCATTGCTGGTAGAGAGCTGGTATATCTCTCAAAATTATAGTCATGTACCTTTTGACCCCTTTTCAGGATTTTATCCCATAGGTATGCTAACATGTGTGCAACATTACAACGTGTAAGGTTGCTCTAGGGTTCCAGTAATTGTGCTACTCATGCAATGTTATTTGGACTAGCAAAAGATTGGCAAAACATAGATATCTATCAAAAGGAGACTAGGTAAAGAGACTACAGTTCATCCATAAACTATATTGTGTGTGCCATAAAAAATATTGTGGAATATTGTGGTGCCATAAATAAGAATAAGGAAACTCTTTTTGTATGGTATGGAGCTATTTATCATTACTATATATTGAATGAAAAACACAAGCTACAGGACAGTGAATGTGTTTATCATCAGTGTAGAAAAAATAGAGAGGTTCTTCCCATTCTCTTGCCTTTTTCTTCTTCCTTCCATTTCACCCCTTCCTTCCTTCCTAAATATTTCTAAAACTATTAGGTAGAGTCGGGCATGGTAGGCTGGAGGATAAGGGGGAAGCCACAGGGAGGGGTGGCTACAACAGCCCATTGCTGTCTGGGAGCCTGAGTGGAGTGGAGGGTGTCTGCACAGGGGAGTGGCCCAGCACAGGATGTCAGAGCCCAGCTACGGGAAGGAGGGAGTCCACATGGGGAGCAGCGTGGGTGTCAGAGCCCACAGGGAGAGGGTGGCGTCTGCACAGGCTGGCAGCCGTGACGGGAGCCAGGTTTCTCACATCAGAGGAGTTCCAGATATGGAAAAAGAGTTAACAAGAATGAGCCCTGTTGTGTTGGATTGGAGTTGGAGAGGCTGGACATGGATATTTTCTGTCTTTTGCTCTTGCAAATACTGTTGTAATGAGTAACTTTGTATATCGTCAGCTGTCACAGGGCATTTGCAAGTGAGGGGTCCTGGAAGCCTCACCTTCAGTAGCTTCAGACTTAGACAAGTTAATTTAGATATCCAGTGCTTTTTGTTTTGTTTTATTTATTTATTTATTTATTTAATCTGGCTGCTCCAGGTCTTAGTTGCAGCCTGCGGGATCTAGTTCCCCGACCAGGGATCGAACCCGGCCCCCTGCTTTGGGAGCGTGGAGTCTTAACCACTGGACCACCAGGGAAGTCCCTTTTTGTTGTTTTTATTTTTTATTTTAATGGACCTCAGATGCACATGTTTCGGTTACTCAGAATCCTTGATTTAGGATACACAGCCATTATTGGTACGTGAATGGTCATCTTTTACTTACTCATTCACTAATGTATTATTTTTCTAATTTAATAATAAACATCCTGAAACCTACAATCAAACAAGAACCAGAATCTTAATAATATTATATCCCTACCTAATTACTTTTCCCCACCTCATCCTCCTGTTTTTCCTTCAGAGGTAACTGATCTAGAATTTTGTGATTTTCATTCCTTTATACCTTATTGGTTTTTTTTTAAGTTTGATTAAGAATATATTTGTGCCTAAGTAATATATTGTTTAGTTGTTTGTTTTTGAACTTTGTAGAAAAGAGATTGTGCTATATGTGCTTTTCTGGGACTTGATATTTTTTTTTCTACCCAGCTTCATGTTACTGAAGTTCACCCATGTTGTTGGCTATGAAGTTCGCTCATTTACTGCAGTATAATATTCCATTGTGTGACTATACCACAATGGATTTATCTCTTCCTCTAATGGTGGGCCTCTGACTATTATGAATGACGCTATTATGAACATTCTTATTCATGTCTCCTGCTGGTGTATATGGGCAAGAGCTTGGCATATACTTAGGAGTGGAATTTCTGGGTTGGAGGGTATAAGAGTGTTCAGCCTTACAGGGAAATGCCAGATTGTTTTCTAAAGCTGTACCGAATTACATTCCCACCAGCAATATATGACATTCTGTTGATCTCTATCTTTTCTAGCAATTGGTAAAGTCAAATTTCTTGATTTTTGCCAATCAAATGGTTATAAAATGGTATTTCAGTGTGATCTAAAGTTGCATTTCCCTGATTACCTATGGAGCTGAGCATCTCTTCATATATTTATTGACCATATTTGTTCCCTATTCTGTGAAATTCCTGATTTCTCAGCCTCTTTTATTGGTTTTTTTCCTCTTTTTTTTTTTTTACTGATTTATAGGAATTTTTTATTTTTTATAAAACGAATCTTTTTGTTGGCTATATAAGTTGCACATATCTCCTTCTAGTATATAAGTTGTCTTTTATTTGCTTTAAGTTATCTTTTATATTAACAGAAGTTTTTAATGTAAATGTAGGCACATTTATTAAATTTTTTCCTTTATGGTTAATGCTTCTTGTGTCTTGTTTAAGAAATTCAGTTTCCCCTTAAGTGTCAGCTGTTTGCAGGAATGATAGATAAAAGAAGCAGGAGGAAGATCATGAATAATTTGAATCCACAGTCAATTTAAAAATCCTATTCCAGGCTGTGGTTTATACTGTCTCACTAAACCTTTCAGTATCATAAAGGTAACAGATGGCTCAGTTGTAATTTTCATTCCTTTCACTTCCTTGACTATCTCTAGTGGAAGTGGTAATGAACCATGAAATGACCAAGTGGCAGAGGACCTGGTTACCCAGGAGAGCTAATACAGTATTGTGAGAATCAAAAGTTGATTCTTTTTTTTTTTTTTTTATAAATTTTCTTAAGGTTCTTTTCTTTTTTTTAATTCTATTGTTTTTATTTTATTTGTTTTTGGCTGTGCCGGGTCTTGGTTGGGGCACACAGGATCTTCACTGCAGCACGCGGGACCCTCCCCTGTGGTGCGCAGGCTCCTCAGTGTGGAGCGGGGCTTCTCTCTAGTTGTGTCACACAGGCTCCAGAGCACGTGGGCTGTGTAGTTGCTGTACGTGGGCTCTCTAGTTGTGGCCTGCGTGCTCAGTAGTTGCGGCACGTGGGCTTAGTTGCCCCGCGGCATGTGGGATCTTAGTTCCCCAACCAGGGATCAAACCCGCGTCCCCTGCATTGGAAGGCGGATTCTTAACCACTGGACCACCAGGGAAGTCCCCAAAAGTTGATTCTTAATTTGGCTGAAAAATGAGAGTGGGCATATATCCTGAAGGTACCGATATGAATCAAAGTGCTTTTGTGTGTGTATATATGTATTTCTACTTAGAGAAGTCCCATCAGATTGAAGTCAGTTGACTTATAATCATCTTCTGTTATTTTGTTGTTTAGGCTTATTTATAAAGCTGGATCCTGAAAAAAGTTTGACATAAAAGAGCTTCTGGTGAATTCCACACCAATCTGCGTAAGGCTGTCCCTCCTCTAGAAGAAGCAGTTGTCTTCAGTCCTGTTCTACTCATCCACTGTTAAATCCCCCATCGGGTGAAGCCTGCTAACACAGACCTTCCTAAACAAGTCTTTTGAATACAATTCCAGGAGCTCCATTTCCACCTTCCAAACTTTTTTACGCAGAGACACTCCCTGTGAGAGTATCAGCAGTTCTTTCTGTCTCCTTTGGATAAGTATCTGGTTCTCCTAAAATTTGAATAGTCTCCTTAAGTTTGCATAGGTGTGATGTCTGATCCATTGCATTCTGGAGAAAAAAGTCATGTTGAAACTTTTACCACAAACTTGGAAATGCCAGAAAACCAAAGGAAGGAATAAATATGTGGGTGCACGAATATGTGTGTATGTGTATGTGTTGTGTGTGTGTGCATTATAAATTACAAAACCAGCTTTGTTGTATCTAAACAAATCTTTTTGGCTACAGTAGGAAACACAACTAGTTCCTATAGGATTGGATACCTCACATCTGTTGTCTTGGATTCTAGGGATTAAACTACTGTGCCATTTTAACATAGGCTGTGTTATTGTATCTTACCAATAGCACAGTATTGGTAATATCATCACTGGAAGGAGCCTGTATTCATTTCCTAAGTGTTTTAATCCATTTGGACTTCTGTAACAAAATACCACAGACCAGGTAGCTTATAAAAAACAGAAATTTATTGCTCACAGTTAAAATGGAAAATCCAGGATCAAGATGCCAACATGGTCACCTTCTGGTGAGGGCCCACTTACTGGTTCATATCTAGTACCTTCTTACCGTGTCCTTATTTGATGGAAGGAGCTCGAGATCTCTCTGGATCCTTTTTTATAAGGACACTAATCCCATTCATGAGGACTCCACCTTAAGCACTTCCCCAAAGCCCCACCTACTAATACCATCACACTGGGCATTAGGATTTCAACATATGAATTGGGCTGGGTTTTGGGGGGGCAAGGTCTATATGTAGATAATCCCAAAGAACCTACAAAAAAACTAAAGCTAATAAACGAATTCAGCAAAGTTGCAGCATACAAGACTTCATAAAAATTTTAAACTTTTGTGCATCAAAGGACATTATCAAGAAAGTAGAAAGGCAACCTATAGAATGGGAGAAAATATTTGCAAATCATATATCTGATAAGGGTTTAGTATCCAGAATAAATAAAAAATTCTTAAAGCTCAACCCAAAAAAAGCCCACAATTTAAAAATGAGCAAAGGACTTGATTAGACATTTCTCCAAAGAAGGTATACAAATTGCCAACAAGCACATGAAAAGATGTTCAACATCATTGGTCATTAAGGAAATACATATCAAAACCACACTTCATACTCACTGAGACGACTATAATTTTTTAATGGAAAATAACAAGTGTCAACGAGAATATGAAGAAATGGGAACCCTCCTACATTGTTGGTCAGAATACAAAATGATGCAGCTGCTATGGAAGACAGTTTGGTGGTTCCTCAAAAGGTTAAACACAGAATTACTATATGGCCCAGGAATTCTACTCCTAGGTGTATGTCCAAGAAAAATGAAAACATATGTCCACACAGAAACTTGTACAAAAAAGTTTATAGCAGCATTATTCATAATAACCAAAAGGTGGAAACAACCCAAGTGGAAAATAACAAGTGTTGGCATAACCCTCAGACAATGCTAGTGGGAATATAAAATGGTGCGACCACTATGGAAAACAGTTTGGCAGTTCCTCGAAAAGCTAAACATAAAATTACCATATGACCCAGCCATTCCAAAGGAATTGAAAGGAGGGACTCAAACAGGTACTTATATGCCAGTGTTCATTGCAGTATTATTCACAATGGCCAAAAGGTAGAAGCAATCCAAGTGTCCATCAGCAGATGAATGAGTAAGCAAAATCCATAAAATAGAATATTATTCAGCTATTAAAAGGAAGGAAATTCTGACACATGCTACAACATGGATGAACCTTGAAAACAAGCTAAGCAAAATATACCAGACACAAGAGGACAAATGTTGTATGATTCTACTTGCATGAAGTATCTTGAGTAGGCAAATTCATAGAGACAGAAAATAGAGGTTAAAAGGGGGCCGGGGAGAGGGAGGAATAGGGAGTTATTGTTTAATAGGTACAGAATTTTTCGGGATGATGAAAAAGTTTTGGAAATAGTGATAGTTACACAATATTGTGGATGTAATTAATGCCACTGAGTTGTACACTTGAAAGTGTTTAAACTGGCTAGTTTTATGTTATATTTCTTTACCACAACTTTTAAAATTTAATGTAATATACAGAAAGCATTGAATTACATACTTTAACATGCGAATTGTATGTTAAATAAATTTTATCTCAACAAAGCTGTTAAAAAAGGTAATACTAAAAATGCAAGTACAGGGACTTCCCTGGTGGCGCAGTGGTTAAGGCTCTGTGCTCCCAATGCAGGAGGCCTGGGTTCAATCTCTGGTCAGGGAACTAGATCCCATACGCATACCTCAACTAAGAGTTTGCATGCCGCAACTAAGGAGCCTGCCTGCCACAACTAAGAGCCGGTGCAACCAAATAAATAATTTTTTTTAATAATTTTAAAAAATGCAAGTACATGTTTCCCCCATTATCCCAAAGTATAATGTTCCTATGAAACCTTTCATAAACTGAAATAGTGTAAAGCAAAGAAGCAATTACCTAAGGACACATCTTGCTAATAAATTAAGATAAAGCACAGATGCTCACAGACACAGTTCAAAGCTGTGGCTGCTTGTTGCTGGGATGCTGAGTGTAGTTCCCTGGGAAGGAGTTGGCAGTGCCACTCTCGCTGCTGCTCAGGGTACCCACTGCATCTAAAAGACTTGCTGTAGGGACTTCCCTAGCGGTCCAGTGGTTAAGACTCCGTGCTTCCAATGCAAGGGGGCATGGGTTCAATCCCCGGCCGGGGAGCTAAAATCCCATATGCCGCGCAGCACGGCAGCCAAGAAAATTTTTAAAAATAAAACAAAAGGCTGGCGGTAAAATGCTGAATGCTATTTTTGCTTTTCAACTTTTTTCGTAAAAGCGAAAATCCTCTTCAGGTATCTTTCAGTTAGTGAAAACAGGTACTAATATAGGTCTTTTGTAAAATCAAATTTGAGTAAAGCAAACTTTTGAAGAGCAAACAAGAAAACAACAGAGCTGTCACTTACATTCCAGGAGTCCTTTGTCAGTCACATTACAAGGATAAAACTGACTGACGTATTCTGTTTCATTGATCTCATTTAAAATACTATTATAATAAGGTGTTTCTAGTAAAAGCAAAAATATGATTTGTATTGATACTAAATAAAATTAAAATTATTTTCATTGTTTAAAAATTAAGTGGGCTGGAAAATATTAATTTTGTGTTTGTGATGTGTTTATTTTGCAGATCTTGTTTAATTTATTGCTCAGAGGAAATCAAAATTGCCCAAGCAAGAGACTTCAAAGTTTTCTTCGAAGAAGAAACTTTTCTTCTACTCCTTCTCTGCCAGGTTCTTCCTAGGCTACAGCCATTCTCAATAGCAGAGCTTTTTCAAACGCATTCCACTTATCTTTAACTCTCAAAAACCTTTCAGTACTATGACCTGAATCTTACCAAATTGCCTAGTTATCTGACAAAGTAATAAGAAATCAGAAAGTTCTCCCACTGACGTCTTAACCTCAAAATCTTAATAAAACTATTTAAACTCTTTCCCTGAAGGAAGGGAATTATGGAATAGGAACAAACTGGTCTTTTTTTTTTTTTCTTTAACATCTTTATACAACTCTATCTAGTCAATTCTGTTATTTAAACAGGGCAGAAGTCAGCAAACTTTATCTTAAAGAACTAGATGATAAATATTTAAGCTCGTAGGTCATACAGTCTGTCACAACTGTGACATTGTAGCGCAAAAGCAGTCACAGATAATAAGCACTAGTCCTCCTTATCCGTGGGGGATACATTCCAAGACCCCCAGTAGATGCCTAAAACCTCGCATAGTACTGAACCCTATATATACTATGTTTCTTCCTCTGCATACATACCTATGATGAAGTTTAATTTATAAATTAGGCACAGTAAGAGAACAGTAACTAATAATAAATAGAACAATTGTAACAATATATTGTAATAAAGTTATGTGAATGGGATATCTCTCTCTCAAAATATCTTATTGTATAAATGTAATGCCTTTTCCGTCTTAACTAAGCACTTACCACGCACTGTGGCCATAACTTTTGCAGTTTGAGGTGCAACAGCAAACTAGCATGAATTTCTTTTTCCTTCTTCACAATTTCATGGATAGAAGATTCATTCTTACCGCAGATCTTAGCAACCTCGGCATACAATTTTTTTTCTTTCCTTATTAAGTTGAGAACTTTCACCTTTTCACTTAAAAGAGGGACTATCTCTTTGGCAATTCTCTTGGGCATATCTGAATTGCCAACATCACTACTCTTGTGCTTTGGGGCCATTCTGAAATAAAATAAGGGTTACTGGAACACAAGCACTGCGATACTGTGGCAGTGAATCTTAGGGAAACGGCTAAGTAACTAACAGGTAGGATACAGCAGACAAAAGGATGATTCACCTCTGGGGCTGGATAGAGCGGGACTTGAGCTGTGATAGTTCACTCACCTCCTTTTATGCCCTCAGCCTTTTGCTTCCGGTACATGGCAATCTAGCCAAGTACAAAAGGGGAGGGAGAAGGAAGAGAGTCAGAAGCTAAGGGCTGTCAACTTCCAGGTGGCAGTAATTTACACTGGCCTTAAAGAATCTTTACAAGCACATGTACAACAGATTTTAATGCAAGGCTTTTGCCCTCCTCAGCTGATGGTGTCCTGAGTTGCCACAGGGGAGAAGCAATGTTCAAGATGACATGCAGAGGCTGCCTATGAAGAGGTTGTATTCATGAGTGAACGAAGGTGAATTGGCCCATAAGTCTCCTCCAGAGTGGTTCAAGCCTACTGCAGGACAAGTATTGTAAAAAGAAAAAAAAGTAGTAGCTATTTCTTAAAATTACAATTTTCCAGGCATTGTGTAAACACATTATTTACCTCACCCCCTTTCCTTCTTAGATGCTACTGATGGCCTTATTTTACAGGTGAGCAAACTGTGTGAGGTTAAGTACATTTCCCAAAATCACACCGCCACCCTATGAAATAGGTACTCTGATTATTCCTGTTTTACAGATGAGGAAGCTGAAGCAAACCTGGGATTTGCATCTGGGTCCTCCTGACACCAGATCCCCAAGCTTCCAACACTGGGATTTATTGTCCCCTGTGATTACTGACTCGGGCACTGAAGTGTGTAAAAGTGTGATGGAGTAAGTGCTAGGCCCTGGTGAGAGATCCTGGAGAAGGCAGAGGTGGAAGAGACATTTCTTTTATGTCTGAAGGCCAGAGTTTTCAAATTTGAATTTTGAAAACTTTATACTTTATAAATACCCCAATCAAGAAATTGGTTAAAATTTAATAATAGGGCAAAATTTAATAGTAGATATCATTAGTTTCCATTTAGGATAAGGGAAAAAACAACCTCTAAAATAATAACAATAATAAGTAAGTAAAAGTGTAGAGGACTGGGGACGGACGTTATAGAGTTGTAGCTAACTGTCTCTAAATGCACATTAGCTGACTCAGGAATGCAAATGAAATAAATTTTCTAAGGAGAAGCACTCGGCCAGCTGTCGATTCCCTCTGAAGTAACTTATTGTTCTCAGGAAAAAAATAAATCCTGCACAGGTAAGGATAAATGTGATAAAAGGAAAAGTACTACAATTAAGACCCAGGAATAATATGTACCTCACCCATATCTAAAATGTGGGGGGGGAAATGCTTCCATAAAGTCACCCACATCCTCAGCCATTTGTGACGTGCCCCACAGACTTTCCCACATTTCTGAAGAACTCTGGAGTTACAAGCTCTGAACTGTAGTGCTTCTAAATGAGCCTCAGTAGAGAGAGAGCCACTTTTACTCCTCCTTTCTTTTACTTTGGCTCCATTTCATCCCTTCTCTCCCAAAACCAATCTTCATACTGGGGACATGCCTCCTCGGCCACCCTTCCCCATCATGACTGACCTCTTTGTTTACTTCTATTCATCTCTGGGGCAAAAACTTCTGGACTACTGCTAAGATACAGCCATGGACGTCAGTTGTTTTTTGTCTGTCCATCATCCCTTCCTCCTTGTCTTCTGGTAAAAGAACTATGCTGACTTGGCAGATGGCCCTTCCAGGTTTCATTTGATTCTATGGAGGAGGGAAGCGGATTAAAATATACTTTGGAAGTACAATCAATGAAGCTGGTTAATCTCAATGAATTTGAGTTTCCTCGTCTATAAGATGAGGGGATTAGACCAAAGGCTCTTTAGAGGCACCTCCAGACTCAGACAGTCTGAGGGTTCTCTGAACTTCACCTAGGAAGAAGTCAGTCTGTCTGGTCCAGCCACGCCCTTTCAGGGAGGGGGTACCTGAAAAAAATTGTGCATCCAGGGAAATTTTGCTTCCATAAACTCAGACTCAAGGTTGTTCTCCTTCTCCTTATCAAAACCTACTTTCAGGATCCCACTTAAACTAAGAAGTAAAATAACCAACTGCTTACAGTTAGTAAGCTCTTTGAAGAGCCACTCCAGCGAAGTGGCTCTTCGCTGGAATCTTCACATTTTAAAGGAGAAGCAAAACATTAAATGTGTGGGGCAATAACTCTCAATATCACAATATGTAAACGGGTGAGTGTATGTGCATGCGTGTACATGTGTGATATTTATGTGAGTCAGTGTGTGAGTGAGCATGCGTGTATGCGAATGTGGATACTTATGCCATGTGTATGCATGCACATGCACTTGTGTCTCTATGTGCATGTGAGTGTGCTCGTATTTGTGTTTTTGTGAGGCTGCGTGTGTACACCTGTGTGTATTGTATATACAATACATGCATACAAGTATTGTATATACATGCATACGAGTATGCATGCATGTGTGTAAATGTATATATGTGTGCACATAAACCCATGTGTGTGTTGTGTGCATGAGTATATACACGCATGTCCACATCCGTGTATGAGTGTGAGTGTGCATGTGAATGTTAGTGCGTCTGGGCATGCATAGTATGTTTGTGAGTGCGTGTGCGTGCCTCTGTGTATGTGTACCTGTGCAGGCACTAAAAGAGCCAGGTAACTCTGGAACTGTAGTTGCCGAAGGTGGGGGCAGGGAGTAAAGTACTGGGGTCTACAGTGTCCAGGAGCCAGGCCAGCTCAGCCTAGCAGAGGGCACTGCGGAGGGAGAAGGGCTTTCTCTGCACCAAGGAACTCTACACCAGAGTTGTAACAACATTGTTCTTTGCTGACTGGGCCACCAAGGAACAGTGGTCATGCCGTGTGTCAAGTGCCTGGTGCCCAGCTGTGGATAGGAGAGGAGGCCACATCTCCCAAGCTGCCCCGCCTTGCTTTAGGCCAGGAACCACAGCAACAGGAAGGAAGAGACCTCCCAATAGGTCCTTTTCTCTGTCTTAATAGACAGAATCTAGGGCAGAGCCCCAGAGCCAGATGCTCCTGGACAACCTGGCTTCGAGGATGGAATCCATGGTCAGGCCAGTTTAATATGAAACTTGATCTTTTCACAGCACTCAGACAATGGAATGCCAGTGTTTCCCCTCAGTCCCCCGGAAGTATGAAGACAGAGCCCTACTAGCCCCCAGGGAAGTAAGAACCAGGTTTTTTTGGATGCTAATCATTCTGGCTGGGTTTTGAGAGCTCTGGGAACTCTTGTGAAAGAGGGAAGACTTCAGAGAAGAAAGGGGCCTCCTGCCTGACTACGTGGAGGTCTGAGGGCTGGCTGGGGATAGAGGAGGTCGAGAGGGTGGTTATGGGGTGGGGGTAGCAGGGGAAATGGCCCAACAAAGGTGAGGCCTCCTTGTTTGGGAAGCACAGGGATGGAGGCTGGAGGTGGCAGAGTCTTGGGAGGCTCCCCTGCGAAGGACAGTGTTCAAAACCTCCTCCGGGAGCCACCTGGGAGCCGAATCACCTAGTGAGCGTCTCCCTCCACCTGGCCCCAGGGCTTGACATGGTTCCCCCTGGGAACCTGAAGAGGACTTGCCCTCACGGCTCTCACCTGGCCCTCGCCCCACCCCATCAGGGCCGTGGGACTTGACTCCATACCCATCTGATTATCCTGTGTGGACATACTCCAGCCCCAGGATGCCCATGGCCCTGAGGAAGAGGGCAGGAGTCCTGGGCACCTAGCAGCAGTTGGTGATGTCACCATCACCTATACTTGGAGGGCTCATGAACTTGGCCCCTGAGCCAGTTCAACAGTTAACAAAACCCTGTTTCAGAGTTTTCAGGGGAGAAAGGGGCTCGGGATATCATGGGGGCAGGTGTTAGTCATTTAATATGCTTTTTTTAAAATTTATTTATTTATTTATTTATTTATTGGCTGTGTTGGGTCTTCGTTGCTGTGCTCAGGCTTTTTCTAGCTGCGTGGAGCAGGGGCTACTCTTGGTTGCGGTGCACGGGCCTCTCATTGCTGTGGCTTCTCTTGTTACAGAGCATGGGCTCTAGGCAGGCGGGCTTCAGTAGTTGTGGGACACAGGCTCAGTAGTTGTGGCTCACGGGCTCTAGAGTGCAGGCTCAGTAGTTGTGGCACACAGGCTCAGTAGTTGTGGCGCACGGGCTTAGTTGCTCTGCGGCATGTGGGATCTTCCCAGACCAGGGCTCGAACCCGTGTCCCCTGCATTGGCAGGCGGATTCTTAACCACTGTGCCACCAGGAGGTTAAGACTCTGTGCTCCCAATGCAGGGGTCCCAGGTTCGATCCTTGGACAGAGAACTAGATCCCGCACGCCACAACTAAGAGTTCACATGCCACAACTAAAGGTCCCGCACGTGGCAACGAAGATCTCACGGGCTGCAACTAAGACCTGGCGCAGCCAAATAAATAAATAAATGTTAAATAAATAAATAAATAAAATGAATGTGACCTTACTTTGTACCCCATGCTTGGAAAACAGATGTGACTGTCCCATTGGTTTTGAAGGTACCATCTCTCAAGGGATTGGGTATGAGAAAGGGGGAATTTCAGCTGCAGGCCTGGCCAGGCCTATGAGTGCACATGTGCACACTCACACACACACACACACACACACACACACACACACACACACACCCCTTCAGGATTTGTCACTTTCTGAGCTTAGAGATCCTGCCTCTTAGCAGTTCACAAATAGGAAATCAGTTCCAGCTGAGCAGTTGGGCGAGCTCTCGCATTTCTGGGAGGAGCTCAGGTTTCCCTCGGTTGGCCTAGTTCCGTGACTCTGTACTCTGCCGGGGGGGACCCCCTCCTTCAGCCCAGTGGCCATACCAGGCAGCAGCACTTGGAGCCAGCAGCTGCCTATCAGCTGCTCAGCTCCCCTGGGCATGGGGTCTTCTGCCACAGCCCTGCCCTCCCTGTGTTATTCTTCTCCCAGGTGAGCATCCCAGCAGCCCACCCAGAGCCCCTCTGGGCAGAGTACTTAGCAACAACTCCTTTTAACTCCACCCGGTGCCCCAGGTTTGGTGAAGACAGCCTTTTCTCCTGTTTGGCCAGTCTGAGGCCCAGCCTCCCATTAACACTTCCCACCCACAGCAAAGACCAAGAACCTTAGAAACTGGATAAAGCAAAAACCCTGAAGCAGCCTAGAGCCAAATGATTCATCAGTTCCAACATATTTTCCTTTCCAAAGGGCCCACTGTGGGCACCAGAGTATTATTTTTGGCTGCATTGGGTCTCAGTTGCGGCACGTGGGATCTTTTGTTGTGGCACACAGGCTCCTCTCTAGTTGTGGTGCGAGGGCTTCTCTCTAGTTGCAGCGCACGGGCTTAGTCGCCCCATGGTATGTGGGATCTTAGTTCCCAGACCAGGGATGGAACCCACGTCTCCCGCATTAGAAGGTGGATTCTTAACCACTGGACCACTAGGGAAGTCCCAACTCCCTGTTTTTAAATGTTGGCAACTAACTCAGATATTTATGATTAGACCCAGAGACTAAATCAACCAAAAAACTGGGTTCCCCCAGTCCTTGAAGAAGTTTCCTTCGAACCTTGACAAGAGATGAGGAAAATATTTATATCCTCGTCTTCTAGGGCAGCTAACTACAGAAGGTGGGATAAAATCTTTAAATTTCCATATTAAATCAGTACGATCTTTCAGAACCTACCAAACTCATCATCATCATTATAATTCCATCTTTGCATAGTTCTGACCTTTAGAATAAGCTTTATTCTAGTGAATTAAAATCTGGGACTTTTAGTTGAAAACTGGCAGTTTTAATTCAGTGCAAGAAATATCACCACCAAAAAGAGTCCGCACCCTCGCAGATGCTGACTGAGCACTCCTCCCCACTCCCCCACTCAAAGCTGGCTCTTTTCCAGGCTCGTCATCAGCAAAGCCTCCTCTGCCCCACTCCCCGCCTCACTCCCAGCATTGTCTGCTGCCATCACCCACTCCCTGGGGTTCCCAAAGCACAGAATGCCCTTGCTAAGCTGCTTCCTCCCTGAATGATTTTCTGGCCTCCCTTTCCAAGGCCTCCTCCCCCCACCCCACTCCTCCCCACCCCGTCCTCACCAGGGACCAGCAGGTGGAGGCTTGCCTGGGCTTCCCTCTGTATGAGATAGAAGAAGGGAGTGGCTGAGGGCTGTGAGTTGGTTTTCTGAGTCCCAGGATCATACCAGAGCTTTCAGAGTCTTGCTTCAGAGCACCTGCCACAAACACTCCACCCACACACACAGACACTCCACCAGTAGCCTCCAATCAAGGATTAGACCTCCCTTATCTTTCTGGGAATATTACTGGGCTCTCCCCAGAAAAACTCCAGGGCAACTCTCCAAAGCTTCCTATACGCTATACTATTTCATTATGTACTTTTTTGCTCCTTTAATAAATATTTCTTTCTGAACTCAGGCCAGTCCTGCTATGCATTCATGCCCAAGCAGCATCTGCCCCCTCCCCAAGTGCTGGGTGGGACTCCGGACCAGGTACAGTCCCCAAGCATCTATGGGTGTTGTATCAAACCAGCCCAGCCTTGCCTAATCATCTGCGGTGGCAGCTTGCTAATGAAAGCCTTGTGACAGAGAAGAGTGAGGCTTGTCTGAGAGGTGGCTGGACCGACAGCCCCAAGGTGCAGCTGAAAAGGGCTCACTCGCCTCACTGCCACAGCCCTGCCGACCCCAATCCCAGCGCTCAGCCATGATAAGAAGAGGCTTCCAGGTGGCAGCGAGACTTGGCCACCACGGAGCCCTCCCTGGTGGCCCCTACATCCTGCCCAGGTTCAGCCCTGCCTCAGCATTCGGATCATCCATGGACTCCCTGGTGAGTGAGTGCCCCGCTCAGCCAGATGCGCAGCCCTTCTCCTGGGGGCCGCGGGTGTAGGGAGCACCCTGAATCTCCTCTTCCCCGATTGTGGCCGGGGCAGGTGAGCAGTTTGTTGGGAGCTATTTGATTTGGCAAAGGAAACCAAGTAGCCCAGATCCACAACTAAGACTACCAGGTGACTTTCATCCTGATCTGAATCTTGTGTGGCCACCACTCACCTTCCTCCTATGGGACTCAGACCGTTGCAGCTGAGTTGCGACACCCCCAGACAAAGGACCCTGTGTGTGGCCGACTGCCCATGGGTGCATTTGGTGCGTGAGCATCCGGCATCACAGAGGACTCCTCCTCATCCCACAGGAGGTACCGCACCACTGTGGGCGCCCAGAACAGGTTTCAAAGGAGCCCCCCTTCCCCGGGCAGGCCCACGGCTATGGACAGAGCTGGAGTAGCCCCTGAGGTGAGGGGGTGGTAGCAGTGATCCTCACCTGTGGTCACACCCCCAGGGTAGACAGTGTCTCAGGATGAGCTCTAGTCTGACCATCAGCTCGCACACTCACAAGCTTGGCAACCTTAACCGTGTTTCTTCAGTTTCCCCATCTGGAAGGTGGGGCTAATACTAGCCGTCCTCAGCCTCAAAGAATAGCTCACAGGCTTTAAAACAGGACAATTTTAATGCGCCACCACAGAGCAGCATGCCTCTAACTGTCAGCCCCCATGCCTTTCCTTCCCTTCCTTTGCACATTAGTGTCCCCTTCCCTGGTCACCCCACAGGAGTCCCCAAGGGCCATTTCCCTCAAGTCAACACTGGCGGAAGGGATTAAGGAGCCCAAGGACCCAGGAGCACACTACCCACAGGTCCCGAAGCCCAAGCAGCAGCCCACCTCCCAGGAAGCTGTCTAGAGTCCCTGATTTTTCCTGCCCAGGTCTCAAGATTCTGTCAGGAGAAGACAGATTTGAAGAATTACACCCTCCCCAATGCCAGCTGGTGTCCAGACATGCTGAACCTGTACCACGAATTTCTGGAGAAGACTAAGGCCGATGGCTGGATCAGACTGCCCTCCTTCAAGTCCAACAGAAACCACATCCAGGGGCTCAAGCTCCCATTAGCGTTAACGGTTACCTCAGGTAAGGCCTGGCCGGAGAGGGCCCATCGGCACACATGCACCCCAGCCCACCAGGGTCAGATCAGCCAGCCCCTTTCCCTGTGGTCAGAGTTGCTCAAGAAGGAAATTCACAAGCTCTGGGCCAGTTCTCAGCCAGAAGTTTTTTCTGCTAACTCCACCCCTCCCACTGCAGCCCCAGGCAGGTGGATGAGAAAAGCATCCTCTCAGGCCCCTGGATCCCCTCCTCCCAGGGGAAGAGAGCACACCCTAGCAGCTGCCTCTGCTCCCAGCCCAGAGTGCACCCACTCTGGGTGAACTGCACCCAGGAGAACTGCTGACTCAGCTCCCTGCCCCGCTGCCTTCTCACCCGGGCTGCTTCCCTTACTGTCAAGCCTTATCCCAAGTCCTCCTCCCCACCCCACAAAGGTCTGAGGACTCCCCCTTGCCCAGTGCAGACCTCCGCACACCATCCCTGCTCTGCTAGGCCCAGAGGCTCTCCTGAAACACCCACGGATCAGAGTGACAGAGTTTTCCACTTTGATCTCTCTGCGTGTGCGTGCGTGTGAGCACGTGTGTGTGTTAACTTGTCTCTCTCATTCACATATGTGTTCTTCCAGCCCAGCGATGAATGGGTGGTACGTTGGGTTTAGGGAAAAAACAAAGCAGGCGCACCAAAATTTTTTGAAGACTTTGGATTCCATCCAAAAAGGATATAGTTCTTATAGTCGCCTTGAGAAAAATAATCAGAACTCTGGGGGACTCTTCTGCACTTATTTTTCTGTTCAGTATTGTTATTTTGAATTATATGTGAATTAAATGCCATACACTTTAATTTTCAGTGTTTAAGGTCTCTTCAAGTCTGACCTGCCCCTGACCCTACATCTACTCTCAGCCAGGGAACTTCATGAGTGTTTCTTCCTCAAGACCCAGGGCTCCCTGAGGAAAGAGCTGTGTCCCCACAGACTCAGGGCTCCCTGAGGACAGGGCTGTGTCCCCCTCAGACCGAGGGCCCTGAGGACAGGTCCGTGCCTTGCTCACCAATTGAAGGCTCCCTGAGAGCAGAGCCTGTATGTCCTCTGGTTCTCTCCTCAACCCTGTACCTGAGGCCGGGCTCCATCCATGCTGCTGAACCACTGGCCCTTCATCCTGACTGGGCCCCATGCCCTCACGCACTCCTTTCTTCAGCTGTGTCACTCCCCATCTCTCCCCAGACAAAAGTGACTGTCGCATCTTCACCAGGTGTATCGAAACGGAAGGACAAGGCTACGAGTATGTCATCTTTTTCCACCCATCCAAGAAGAAGTCCGTCTGTCTTTTCCAACCAGGCCCCGACCTGGAGGGCCCCCAGGGTAAGGCCACAGGCAGGCCCGGGGTGGGGACATCTTTGCTGCTTCCTGGGCTTGGCTCAGGAGACAGACTGGGTGCAGCCAGGCTCTGGGATCTGTACCTCTCTCTAAGGAGCTGGGTTGGGAGTGGGAGGCTCTGGGCTCCAGTCTCACAGTATCAGACTTGGAAGGATATTCTGTCATCTGGTCCAGTCCCCACTGTGCAGATAATAAAGAGCCTCCTTATTCAGGTCTGGGAATTTTCCCCTAAGAAGGGGTCTTAGAAGTCACTTTGAGAAGGATGTGTTGGACTTGGAAGAAGACAGGATCTGGAATGAGGAGCCAGGTTTCCAGTCCTGCTCTATCAGGCTTGCTTGGAGACACCGAGCAAGCAATTTCACCTCTAGCCTTCGGTCTCCTTACCTAAATCTTTTTTTTTTTTTTTTTAATTTTATTTATTTATTTATTTATTTATGGCTGTGTTGGGTCTTCGTTTCTGTGCGAGGGCTTTCTCTAGTTGCGGCAAGTGGGGGCCACTCTTCATCGCGGTGCGCACGCCTCTCACTATCGCGGCCTCTCTTGTTGCGGAGCACAGGCTCCAGACGTGCAGGCTCAGCAATTGTGGCTCACGGGCCTAGTCGCTCCATGGCATGTGGGATCTTCCCAGACCAGGGCTCGAACCCGTGTCCCCTGCATTGGCAGGCAGATTTTCAACCACTGCACCACCAGGGAAGCCCTCCTTACCTAAATCTTGATGCAATAATATCTACCTTCCAGAATAGCTGATAGATATGATATTATGGGCCTATATGTATGTGCTCATAAACCATAAAGCACAATATAACTATCAGGGCATCTATCCAAACTTCACCTTCTATCCATGGGCAAACTGAGGCACACAGAGGTAAGTTATCTTGCCCAAGGTAGCACAGGCAATCAAGGTCAGGACCAGGACTCTAATCCAGGAGCTGGGACTCCAAGTCCGTTGCTTCTTCCACTGTACTCCATTGCCTCCAAACTGGGAATAGACCCAAGAAAGAACTCACACTGGACATAAATACATTCACGAGGGAAATCAGGCTGGCCCTGAGCTTCTTGCCCGAGAATACTGGGTCACCATGTCCACGGTTGTCTGCCTTCTCCATCCTTGTTCCTGCTTTAGACACTCACTGAATGCTATTGTTGGTGTCAGAATTCCTGCAAGGGAGAAGAGGGAGGAGGGGGAAGGAGAAGCTTTAGGGTCCCAAGGCCTGAGAGAGACTCAATTGCAGTTAAACAGAATTCAAAGAGCTTAATAGATGTCAGCACCTCTACAGGCCATGGATTCAGACTGCAGATCTTTGTCACCTTGGCCATCCTTAAAGTATCTTCCGTGGGGACACTGATTCCCACACTAGTGCGGGCAGACACTGGGGGACTAGGTCAGAGCTCTACCTAGGCCATGGGTCCCCTCCCTTCTGAAGAGGAAAACCCCCAAGAAGGCAGGGATAGGGCGGAGTGTGGCTGACTTTATTTAGGGCCTCATGGAGGTGGGGCAGTGGAGTCAGAGGAGGACCACCCAACACTGAGGCCAGAGGACTGAGGGGGTCCAGAGAAGAAATTAGTGCCCAATTAGAAAAACCCAGTTCAGTCTATCTCCTGGGTAAGGAAAAACCCAGTTTTTCCCTGCTACGTCTGTCTTTCCTGTGAGTCTCCTTTACTCTCATATAGAACACTTCCCTTCCGACACTTCTGGTCACCAAATGTTCACAGATTTTTCCCCACAACAAGCAATGCTCTGTGACACCAGCTGGGTGTCCTACAATTTAGCTACATTCTGACACTGTCTACCTAGAGGTAGTGTCAGATCCCACAGGTTAAAATCTCAGTCCCACAAGACTGCTCCCACCCTTCCTCAGGTGCCAATGGCAAGTGTAAGTCCCCAGGTTACCCACAACTTCTGTCTGATTTGGCTACAATTGGTGGTTCCCAGAACCCTCTCCTGTGGTTGGATTAATTTACTAGAACCACTCGCAGAACTCAGAGAAACACTTATATTTACCAGTTTATTAAAGATATGATAAAGGATGAACATCCAGGTGGAAGAAACCCATAACGTAAGGTCTGGGAGAATCCCAAGCACAGGAGCTCCCGTCCCTGCGGAGTTGGGGTGCGTCACTCTTCTAGTGTGGGTGTGTTCGCCAACCTGGTAGCTCTCTGAGCCCCATACTAATTGGAATTCTTATGGAGGCTTCAACACATAGGTATGATCAATCATTAACTCCATTTTCAGCCCTTCTCTCTTCTCAAGAGAATTGGGGGTGGGGCAGGGGCAGGACTGAAAATTCCAAGCTTCCAATCATGGCTTGGTCTTTCTGGTGACCAGCCCTCAACCAGGAGCCGGCCCGGAGTCACCTCATTAGAACAAAAGACACTCCTATCACCCAGGAAATAGAGGGTTTCAGAAACTCTGTGCCAGGAATCAGGGGCAGAGACCAATATTTGTATTTTCTACTATCTTGACAAGTACCCACCCAGCCCCTAGGCAATGAGGCGGGGTAGGCTTCTGGCTGACCAAGAGCTACCCTGCAGCACCTACACACTTGCGGATGGGTTTCCTGCCTGGCCAGCGAGGACAACAAGGGAAGAGCAGGCTTAGGGTTCTTTGGCAACAACTCTTCCCCTCCTTCAAGCAATATGGGGAGGGAGGTGACTAGAAGCGTACAAGAAGTTTTGTAAACATTACCTCATTTGATCTGATGAGATAGAAATTATTTTTATTCACAATTCACAGTGAGAAAACTAAAGCTCAGAAAGCTTTAGCAACTTGCACAAGATCAAACATGTAGTGAAGGTGGAGGCAAGGAGTCAAACCAGGTGGGTGTGGTCGCATGGCCCCCAGCTGGGTGCCTTTCTATTGTCCCCAGCTTGACCAGCAATGGAGCTTTGGCATGAAGGTCAGCTTACACAAGTGAGAATGAGAGTTTTATGTGCCGTACATAAAGCACGTGTTGGCATCATCCTGCTGAAGCCGGCTCTCGGCTTTCCACCGGCAGCACTGCTCGGGAGTCTATCATCTCGTCAGCACTTTATAGGTCCTAAGTTAAGTTCCACGTTTACCTAACACCTTGAAAATGTGGGCTCAGCACTGGCCATAGTGACTGGTGAGGTGAGAGCTGGCCCAAGGTCATGGTTTAGAGACTAAAGCCCAAAAGTTCAGGGGCTTTTCCATTCCCTGTAGGAGTGCACCTTTCCAAATTACGGTAGTTGCCACCAGTAATTAGCTGATGAATCTGAAAAAGGTTTTTCCATTAACTCTAACAGCAAAAAAAGTGTTTTTCCTGGTGAAATAAAATCACGGTATCAGTGGTTGCTAACACATGCTGTAGCAACGTGGAAGAAAAATCAGTTGATTTTGACTGGTTTGATCAGACAGGATCCAGATCTGTTTCCTTTCCTTTCCTGGGGAAAGATGGAGGTGGGGTGGTTCCAGCCCTGGCCTTGCTCCCTGCCCCCACCCCTAGGTTTGCCCACAGAGGGTCACTGGCAGCCATGATAGACGAGACCTTCTCTAAAACTGCTTACCTGGCTGGAGAGGGGCTGTTCACACTAAATCTCAATATCACGTTCAAAAAGTAAGTACGGGGCTTCCCTGGTGGCGCAGTGGTTGAGAATCTGCCTGCCAATGCAGG
Source organism: Balaenoptera musculus (assembly GCF_009873245.2). Taxonomy (NCBI): domain Eukaryota; kingdom Metazoa; phylum Chordata; class Mammalia; order Artiodactyla; family Balaenopteridae; genus Balaenoptera; species Balaenoptera musculus. The sequence goes on along the minus strand of NC_045785.1, from coordinate 109,878,281 downwards.
GGACACGGGTTCGAGCCCTGGTCTGGGAAGATCCCACATGCCACGGAGCAACTAAGCCCGTGAGCCACAACTACTGAGCCTGCGCGTCTGGAGCCTGTGCTCCGCGACAGGAGAGGCTGCGACAGTGAGAGGCCCGCGCACCGCGATGAAGAGTGGCCCCCGCTTGCCACAACTAGAGAAAGCCCTCGCACAGAAACGAAGACCCAACACAGCCATAAATAAAATAAATAAATAAAATTAAAAAAAAAAAAAAAAAGTAAGTACGGATCCTTGGGGTGTTGGCCGTTGAGGGGACAGCCATGCGTGGCAGTTGAGGTGTAGAAGTCCTGCCTGTCACTCTCCTTCCCCAGCCACGCGGTCCTCTGGTTCCCGGCCAGAATGCAACCTCTGCTGTCAGAATCTGGTTGCTGGCAGATGGGCCCTGAGCCCAGAGCCACTTTAGTCCTTGAGGCAGGGTGGGATGAAGAGAAGGATGGGGGGACAGAGAGGTAAAGGGATGGCGGCCAGGGGTTCATGTGAGGGAGGGGCTAAGCCGCCTCCTCTCCCAGCTTGATCCGCGTGGGCTCTCTGGCTTTGCTGAACGTTGACGTGGAAAAGATTGAGGACCAGAAGCTTTACATATCCTGTGTCGCCCAGAGCGCGGATCAGCAGACAGTTTACACCAAAGCTTCAGGTAGAAAGGTCCTCAGCCTCAGCCCCAGGCCCTGTCCTGCCACCGCAACACCCAGAACAAATAGAAGGGGAATGTTAAGGATCCAGTCCCAAGCCGGGGTCCAGCTTTTTAGAGTGGGGTTGGGTACTTGCAGGAGACACAGACAAAGTGAGGGAAAACCCAACTAGGATTTTTTTTTTCTATGTGTGAGTGTCCCAACCTGTACGACAGGAGAGGACCCAGGTACTGAGTAACGGGGTCCAAATGCTCTGAGCACCCCATCAAGCTCCTACCATCTGTGCTCTGGCTCCTACCACTTGGCTCCCCCTGCTCTTGCAGGCACTTTCCTCCAGCTGCAGCTGGAAGAGGATTCATCTCAATACTAGACACTATGCCTTCAGGAGAGCCTACTGCCAACTGCCTTGCCTACCTGGGACACACCCCAGAGCAGCGAGGGGTGTCCGGGAAGTAACTGGTGAAGTGAGGGAGAAGGCACTTTCCTTTGCAAAAATAAAGTCTCACAGCCCTGTTTGCAGTCCAAGACCCTTCTGCAGTTGGAAATCAAAATCCTTCCAGGGCCTTCCACATACCCACCTTCCCATCCAGCACCATAGAAGCGATGTACTGAGATCTGCCAGGGACCAGGCACTGGGTGAGACACCAAGCACACAGTGATGAAAGACAGGGCCCCTGGCCTCGAGATGCACAACTGTGGGCCGGGAGCAGCTCCTCCCACCCCACCGTGGCTCTGGTTATGGGTGCAGTGCAGACACAAAGGGGGGGGGGCGGTCAATTTTACTCTAGGAAAGCGATCAAAGAAGGCTTTCTAGAGGGCTTTCTAAAGGAAGCTGTGCTTGAACTGAGTCTCAGAAGTTAAGTGGTGTCCACCAGGTAGGCAGGGGACTATTCCAAACAGAGGGACTATTGCGAGCAAAGGCACAAAGGGATGAAAGAGCAACAGCAACTTTGGAGAACAGAAAAGTGTTGAGTGGGGCAGGAGTCTAGGGAAAAGAAGGGGGCAGGACAGGTGCAGGCCATGGAAGGCTCCTTAAACCCTGCAATGGAGCTTGAACTTTGTCTTGTAGGCAACAGGGAGCCTTTAAAGTGTTTGGGCTAGGGAGTGACATAAAGTTTTGTTTTTTCAAAAGATGACTCTGGGGCTTCCCTGGTGGCGCAGTGGTTAAGAGTCTGCCTGCCAAGGCAGGGGACATGGGTTCGAGCCCTGGTCCGGGAAGATCCCACATGCCACGGAGCAACTAAGCCCGTGCGCCGCAACTACTGAGGCTGCGCTCTAGAGCCCGTGCTCCGGCAACAAGAGAGGCCACCGCAGTGAGAAGCCCGTGCACCACAACGAAGAGTAGCCCCCGCTCACCACAACTAGAGAAAGCCTGTCCGCAGCAATGAAGACCCAATGCAGCCAATCAATAAAATAAAATAAATTAAAAAAAAAAAAGATGACTCTGGTGGCAATAAGAGGTCAGCAAGACTGAAGGCGGGAGCACTGGTTAGGAGACCCTTGCAGGGCTCCAAACTAGAGACAAGAAGGACCTGACATGGTTCAAAGCCATGAAGATGAGAGATATGGAAAATGTTGCAAACAAAAGAGTACAGAACTTTGCCACTAATTGTATGTAGTGGATCTGTGAAGGGGAGCCTTCAAGGTTGACTTCAAGTTTCCAGCTTGGTGGTTCCAGGTGGCATCATTGGGAACACAGGGGAGCAGCTTTGAGGTGGGGGAAGATAATGAGTTCAGTTTCACATGCATTGAGCTTGAAGTGCCCATGGAACTTCCATCACATGGTGATCACCAGCAGGACCCTGGATATTGTCATTTGGAACTCAGAATTGATGACATACTGACTCGATTTGTAAGTCATCAATATAAAATCTGACATGGAATCCCTGGGAGTGGATTATGCAGAATGAAAGTGAAGAGGAGGCAAGGGGTGTGAGAGTGACAGGATGGGAGAGAAAGGAAGGACAGGGAAAGGGGTCAAAGACAGAACCTTTGGTCACACTAAAGCTTAAAGCTGGGGCAGAGAATCAAACACCCACTAAAGAAGCCAAGAATAGGACAGGATGGACCATCCTTAAGAAGGCGAGGTCAACAGTATCAAATGCTAAATAGAAGGCAAGGTAGATGGGAACTAAAAAGAGGCCTTTGGACTTGGCAGAGAGGAAGGTGGTGGTCTTCTTTGCCAGGAGGTGGGAACAAAATCCAGATTATGGTGGACGAAGAAATGAATGGGAATGACAAAGTGAAGCTAGATGATTCTTTCTAGGAATTTTGTTGTTGTTTTTGTTGTTATGTTATTTAAAGAAAGAGATTTGAGTATATTTATAAATTGCTTTGGAAGGAGCCAGTGGAGAGAGGCTGAAACCCTAGGAGAGAGAGAGGTGTCATCCAACAGAACAGCTATCTGGTCTTAGAGATGGATCCAGAGCACAAGTGGAGACAGGAGTCACAGGACAGCATCAACATGACTCTGAGACCAAAAGGAAGAAGTGGGGGGTGCAGAGCAGGATGGAAGGTTGCCGGGATTTATGCCAGAGCACCTTGACTTCCTCAGTGAAATAGGAGGCAAGGCCATCACTGGGGAAAGAGGTCCAGAGGAAGGGCAATGATTTGGATAAGCCACGGTGAGGGACAGGAAAACAAACTGACCAAGTACACGTGGGCTGAGGCATGCTGAAGCCCCAGCTACTGGTGAAAAGCAGGCATCTGGAGTGACACCAACCTGGAGTGAAAGGAAGGTGTGAACCAGCCGGCAAGACCCAAGGGCAATGGCGGATGAGTCAGGTGAGCACAGTGGTAAAGGAGGGAAAAGAGCAACATGGCTGGTGCACATTTCTAAGGAGGAAAGGTTTTATGTGAGGGGGAAGAACAATGGACTGGAGGAGGCAATGGCAACCCAGGAGAAGCCTGTACCTCCTCTGGGCCTGCAGAGGAAAGGGGTGGGAAACCGAGCAGCTTCCACAGGGATAGGCAGGATTCCATCAAGGCCAGTAGGTGGAGGGGATGTCCAGGAAGAGGTCAAAGGTTAGAGGAGTTTTACCAAAGAGTGAGAGCTCCAAGAGACATGTCATAAAGGATTTTATTATTAGGTATGGTAATGCCAAATGCTGAAACAGATAAACCTTTATGTCTCCATAATCTAACCTGTATCTTAAATAGACTGTACTTTTCACTCACACAAAGTCCAATTTTTGGTGTCTAGCAGTCATTCAGGAACCTGACTGACAAGCATGATTCAACACATGATTTCCAAAGTCATCCTGGGTGTTGACATCCAGTTGCCAGAAGAGAGAATAACAAGGGAGGTTTAGGGGGCCAAACCTCATAGTGTTTCCTCAGTCACAAGACCCCACCAAACTGCAAGGGAGGTTGGCTGGAAAATATGATCTAATTATATGTTGCAGAAGAAAGAGAAATAGGTTTGGTAAGTAGCTAGCAGCCACTGCCTCAGTTTGAAAGGAGGATAGGCAGAGGAGGGATGGGTCTGTGTCCAAACCCTCATCCTAACAAGTGAAGAATTCAAGTTCAGGCCTCAGCTAAGATTCCAGGACCTGGGACTAGGGCTGGGGATTCAGGGGGTCAGAGAGAAGGCAGTTTTTGTGGCATGGAACAGGGTCAGAGAGTTGGACACAAATTCAGCAGTGGTGGAGAGGTGGGTGGATCAGGTTCTCTTTCTAGTAACTAGACCACACACTTCCTAAGCCATCAGTCTTGAATAACGAGCAAAAGATTGGTTGACATGGATTTGAAGGCACTTGATCCAGTGCCCTCCAAAAATGGGAGACTTACTAGAGCCCATAGCCAGAAATCTTGTGGCAGCCAACTATGCCCTCCCCCATATACTCACAGAAAAACTCTTTCTCCTGTGCTTTCACAGTTGCCTTTGATAACCTATTAAGCCCAGAGTCTAAATCAGTGCATACCAAAAACATATTGTCCTTTATTCATGGTCAAAAAGGACCTAATCTTCATTTAAACACTTCCAAGAGAAGAAGGGAAATATGTTCTATCCTTCCTATGCAGTCAAAAAAAGGAAGGAAACCAAAACAGTGGTACTTGGAAACTCAAGTACAGCTTGCTTCCCTCTTCTCTCGTCTGGAAACTGGATGTCAACACCCAGGATGACTTTGGAAGTCATGTGTTGAGGATTTCAGAGGTTGGATGCACACTGTCACTTCTCTACTGGGGCCAGCTTCTAACAGAAACAGGCAAAAGCTGGAAATCTACAGAGGTAGGAGGCTCTCAGTCAAGGCCCCACAGCCAGGCTGGGAGTGTCAGCCTTGACTGGAGAAGGCCAAGTGGGCAGGCAGGGATCTTGGTAAGGGGAGTGAGGTCATCAGCTGCTGGAATACTTCTCTAGTGTCGAGGGCTTTGACAGATGCCTCTCTTCTCCCAGGAGGCCAAGTATTGCAGCTTTCTAGGCAGAAACAAGGGGAGTTTCTGCCTTCACACTTTAAAAACCAATTCCATGTGTAGTGCATTCATCTGGAATACAGCTACTACATAGGTAGATGGGGTAGAATCCAACAGGCCATCCAGGCAAATGTGACAGCTTATTCTGCTTGAATCAGCTTATTCTGCTTGAAGGATATGTGTTCTCCAAATGTCTGAATCAAGTGCCAAGAGAAACCAAAGAGTGAATAAGGCAATTGTAAGACCAACCAGTTCCAGAAGGCAAGGGACATCAATAGTTCATACCAGCTCTTAAAGAAGGGGCCCCTAAGGTCTTCCTGAAACTAAGACCGCAGAGTTAGGTCATTTATCACGGGTCCTAGGTGAGGAGCCAGAGCTGCAAGACACAGTATATCACCAACCCTATCACCTGCCAGCACCTGCAGTGAGCATTGGTGGCCAAGTCATGCTGCCTGAGGCCACCGCTCAAGGACACAGGACAATTTAGCCGAAAAGCCCAGGGAGTCTTGTAGCAGTTGTCTGCTGACCTGGAGGAAAGGTCTGTCCCCTCTGTGTCTCTTCATCTGGCTTGAACCCAGGAAAGCACTCGGTACTGCCCAGTCCTCTAAGTGTCCCTCTACAATGGCACTGGCGAGAAAAAGGAGGTCAAGGCCCTGGGTCACCTACATAGATCTTTCTCTTTTTCTTTTTTTTAAAGTAAATTTTATTTATTTATTTTTGGCTGCATTGGGTCTTCGTTGCAGTGTGCGGGCTTCTCATTGCGGTGGCTTCTCTTGTTTGGGAGCACGGGCTCTAGGCGCACGGGCTTCAGTAGTTGTAGCATGCGGGCTCAGTAGTTGTGGCTTGTGGGCTCTAGAGCACAGGCTCAGTAGTTGTGCTTAGTTGCTCCGCAGCATGTGGGATCTTCCCGGACCAGGGCTCAAACCCGTGTCCCCTGCATTGGCAGGCAGATTCTTAAACCACTGTGCCACCAGGGAAGCCCACCTGCATAGTTCTTGAGTGGCAGCAGTGGTGCTGGAAGAGGTGAGGAGGCCACATCCCGGGTCCTCATTCAAGGGAGAAGCTCTGCTCAATTATGAAGACCCCTGGGGTACAAGAAAGAACAGTGCTCTTTAAGATAGAAGATCTGGGTTCTAGTCTCAACTCTGCTACTGTTTGGCCATCATTTCTTTTTGGGTCTGTTTCCTGCTCTATAAAAATGAAAGAGTAGATGAGGTGATCTCCAAGTTCCTGGTCTGATGTCTTATTGTTTGGCTACCCAGTGTGTCAGTCATTTGCTTGATTGCTCTCAGATCCCCACCCTTCCCCTACTCTGCCTTAGACTGCAGAGGGCTAGTGCTTACAATCTACATTTCCCAGTCTCCTTTGTCATCTGGCTTTGGAAGGCTCTGGTGGCAGACTGGAAGGTGGGAAATAAAGAGATGTAAGGGTATTTCTCCCCTTCTCTGTTTTGGGAGGCAACTCAAGTAGTGGCTGTGTCTCCATGGTTACAGATCCTGCTAGACAGCCTTCACCTTCCTATTTGCCTTTTTTGTTCTTCCACCACCTTGGTAACAAATTCCCTGTGTTAAACTCCCTCTGTTGAACCATCTAGCAACTGCTGTTTTCCTCACCAGACCCCAACTAATACAGGCAGGTTGTGGATTATCTGCAGTCAGTTTTCAATCCCACTGCTGTACACCCTTATGTGCATCCTTAATTTAATATCCACCAAGAGAAGGAAATGGAAGGCAAGAGAAAGGAGGAAAATGAACTGTCAAAGATTGAGCATAATCCTGGCTAAATCCAAATCTCTGCCCGTTTTCCCCCAGCGCACTGCACAGCTGAACACAGCTGGAGAAAACCCACACAACCTTGCTGTCCGGTCTCACTTTAAAGTCTAGATCGCTATCCTAAAGTGGGCCCATAATACTGCCCTGCAGTCATCCTAGTGATACTGCCCAGCAGTCATCCTGCAGTTTCCTAGATCATTCACTCTCCTGCTTTCCTAGGTGACTGTTTCATTCCTGGTCCTCTCTACCCAAACGCCTAGCACCACCTCCTCCCCCATCATCACTCGCAGTTAAAGACCTTGCTTCCTGTTTCACTGAGAAATTAGAAGCATTCAGAAAGAGCAAGCTCCCACTACCACATCTCTCCACCTACTACCTCTACCAATTTATTCTACTTCCCCTCCAGTAGCTGTGGGTGAACTGTTCACACAGCAGGCAGGGGACCATCCTTAGCTCTATTTCTTATGCGTGACACCTATTTCTTCTAGTCTACTTGGCAATATTGCTCCAAATATTCTCCTTTCTCTCTTCTGCATTATCAGTTTTCCTTTCCTATTTGATTTTTCCCATCAGCAAACATACCATATTTCTGTCATTTAACATTTTTTCTCTTGATTCTACTCCCTCTCTGGCCACTGCCCCACTTCTCCCTACTCTTTTAGCAAACTCTTCCAGAGAGTTGTCTTTGCTCTCTTCCTTCTATTCTTTCTCAAGCCCACTCCAATCAGGCTTTTGCCTTCACCACTCCATTGAAACTGGTCTTGTCAAAGTCACTAATGACTCTGCAGTGCTAAATCCAATGGTCACCTCTCAGTCCTTATTTTATTGGACCTTCCCACAGCATCTGGCACAGCTGGTTCCTCCTCCTCTCCCACTCTAACTGTTGGGCACTCAGTACTCGGTCTTTGGATCCTTTCTCTTTTCTACCTTCAGTTCATCAAATCTTGTGACTTTAAATTCCATCTACATTTCTCTTGGTGCCCACATTTATACTTCCAGTCTGGGCCTCTCCTCTGAGGTCCGGATTCGTATATCCAACTGCTTACTCAACATCTCCATTTAGATGTCTAACAGACATCTCGTTTAATAGATCTAAAACTGAGCTCCTGATATTTCCCCCTCTCAGTAAATGGCAACTCCATTCTTCCAGTTGTTTAGGCCAAAAACCTTGGATAATTCTTTCTCTTAAATGGGGATGGATCCATCGGGAAATCCTACTGACTCTATCTACAGAATATATCCAGAAACTGACTACCACAACACAGATCGATGCCCCAATCATCTTGTGCCAAGATTATTTCAATATTCTCCTGTCTGAGTTCCCTACTTATGGCCTTACCCCTTTTATTCTATTCTCAACGCAGCCACCAGAGCAACCCTTTTAATGCATAAGTCAAGTCATGTCACTCCTCAGCTCACCACAAGGAGAAGCTAAAATTGTTACAAATGCTACAAGCCCCCACAGAGTCTGGCCCTGCTCTCTCTGACCTCACTTCCCCATCACTCCTTCTGCTCCAGCTACACCGGCCTCTTTGCCTCCTTGAACACTCCAGGCACACTTCTGCCTCAGGGCCTTTGCATTTCCATTGCTTCTGCCTAGAATGCTTTTCCCTCAGATATCCTTCCTCCTTCTTTCATATCACTACTGAAATGTTCCATTCTCAAGGTGGCCATCTTTGACCACACTATTTAAAATTGCATGCTCTCCTGACACCCTCTATGATCCTCCCCTAATTTAATTTTCTCCCCAACAGTGATTTCCATCTAATAAACTGTATTTTTTACCCAGTTATTTTTGTCTGTGGTCATTCTTCCCCCACTAAAGTATAAACTCCATCTAGCCAGAAGATTTCTCTGTTTTCTCACTGCTATATCCCCAGAGTGCAGTATACAGTGCCTGGCACATAGTAGGTAGTCAATAACTATGGATGAATGAACGAATGAAGCCACAGAATCAAACTTCCTTAAATCCTACCCTTCCTCTGGACTGCTTATCACAGAAGACAAAAATGTCCTTATTGTCAAGTCAGATTGAAGTGGGGTTTCTCTTTTCATGTACTTTTAGCGGAAGTCAGCCTAACTGATGCGCACTTGTGATCTTATTTAATCTTCATGCCAACTCTGAGACTTAGGTATTTTCTCTCCATTTTTCAGGTGGGAAAGGTGAACCCCAGAGAGATTAAGTTACAGGCCAGAGGTCACACAGCTAGTAAGTCCCAGAGCTCAGATCCCCAACACACCTGACTGATGCCACAGCTGTGAGTTCTTGGTTGCAGCACTCCACACAGACCACCCTCCCCAGAAATGACACCAGGGCTGAGCTGAGTCAGCAGCCACAGGACTGGAGGTTCTGCGTGCCGCCAGGGATCTCCATAAAAGAAACATTTGCTCCCCCAAAACCCTCAAGTATCAGATGTCAAAATAATCATCTTGTTTCCTGAATTTCACAATTTGTCTTGTTGCTGTCATTATTGCCTGTCTGCTTCCCCATTCTATGTCTCCCCAGCACTTAGCACAATGAAGGGATAAATGAACTAATTCAGACACAATTCTGCTTAATACCATTCATCCATTCAACAATCCTGATTGAGCACCTGCCTTGTTCTAAGCACTGTCTTTGTGATGCTTACAGTCTGCTAAGGGAGGAGGACATTAAATAATCACAGAAATAAATCACAGAAACAAACAAAAACAAAACAGAACTGTGAACAGTACCATAAAGGAAAAGTATGGGATGCTGTGAAAGTAGACAAGAGAACCCCCTAATTTCAATGGGAGCGTGTCAGTGAGGGCCTCCAGATCTGAAGGGTGAAGGGGAAGTGGTCCTAGAAGAGGAAATAGCTTATGCAAACATCCTAAGGAGTGAATGAAGGATAGTGAGTGTGCCTGGAGTACAGCTGATGGTCTCATCTTGTCAGTGGTGGTCTGTGTTTCCTAGGATCTGCCTTCAAGGAGGGGAAGGAAGGGGGAGACATCCTCCATGTTTGCAGTTTAACACACTTCTGACAAGGATGGGGGGCGGGTGGGCACAGCCTGACTTTGACTCACTGATGGAAACAGCTCTGTCCTCAGTGTCTCTATGTCCAGAAATTTCGAGCTTGGTCCCTTTTCCCTGATCCAGTGTAACTGAGAGAACCAGTCACTACAGATAACTCTGTCTGGGAGCAATTGGGATGTCTCCAAAACTGAACAATGGGGGCCAAGGCAGGATTCCAGCAAGGAGGGCTTTGCAGAAGTTACCACTTGTGTGGCAGTGGCTGTGGCTTTCACCTAGGAGGGCTGGGTGGGGCCAGTGTAGCATTAAGGGATGGAGGCCACTGCCCACTAATGGCTGTCTCCCTTTTCACTGCAGCCCTCCCCAACTCCCAAGCAGCCAGGGCCCAGCAGAGAAGGCCCCAGGGCACAGGGCTGGCTTGCTGCTAGCAACCTGAAAGAAGGAGTTAAGAAGGACGGGCTGATGGCCGCAAAGACAGAGCTGTGTTTACCCAGGAAAAGAGGTCGTACGTAGGCAACGGAGGCCCCTGCCAGCTCCTCCCAGGACTGGGCTGGGGTAGCAGGCTGGAGAGGAAGCTGCTCGCCTCCGGGCTCTGAACGTCGCCGGCCCACCGGTGAGGCCTGCCCTCTGGGCGCCTGACCGAGCCTGCTGCCGTGGGCTCAGACTCCCAGGCAGAAAGTCGGAACATCGCGCTCCCTGAGGTGCGGCGAGGGGTTGCGGTAAGCGCGCTCTGGCGGCGGGGCCTCCCGGAGTCAGCTCAGGGGGTGGCAGAGGATCAATGCTGCCTTTGTGCTCACTGGTTTCCCAGGGAGAAAGGGAGTGGAGAGTGGGAGGGGCGGCCCAACGGCTGGGCCCGCGCTGCAGAACTCGGGATGCTGTAGGGCTGGGACGCAGGGAGCGGAACAGTCAGGGCTTTAGGAGGGGTGGGATTCTGTGCTCCCGAGATGTGCGTCTCCTTGAACTGGCCCTAGGTGCTCGCAGGGCAGCAGCTGCCAAGTGTGCAGCGAGTCTGCTTCTGGCCTGGAACGACTCGGGAAGGCGAGGGAGGAGCAAGAGGAGGCAGGTGGGGCTAGGGCCGAAGGATGGCTCAGCCTGGAGAAGCTTGCGGTGCCGCCGGGGAGTGCAGCCTGCGGGGATGGGGTGCTGGGGAAAGGGGGGTAGTCCCAAGGGGCGCCAGATCAGACATTGGAGGAGAGCCTTAGTCTTCTGGAATGGGCATGGGAGAAGGGGGTGAACCCTCCAAGGGCCGCGGTGTCTCTTCAGGGGGAGAGTGTATATGAGCGGGGGTTCCGAACCCGGGTCGGTGTCTGAGGCTACAGACCTTTTGTTAATGAGGGTGTTACTCTATTCTCCTAATAGGAGTCTAGGCTTCTAGTGGGTGTGTTAGGCCTTCTAACTCTGAAGTGGGTGTACATCTTCAGTACCAGCGGGAGCAATGGGAGAGCCTGTGTACTCGGATGTCCGAGGCCTGATCCGAAAATGTGACTGTCTAGCCCTGGGCTCCCTCTATTTCTCCCCGGACCCCCAGACTGTGAAGCCCTTTGTCCCTCCCCATCCTCCCCCGACCCCGCTCAAACAGGGGCTTGTGCACCCCGTGGGCCCGTAAAGAAGGGCACGGCGGCAGACCACCCGGTGTCCGTTTGCGGCATCACCCACCTTGGGCTTTCCTTCTTTCTTTGTGCAGGCCTCCACCTGAGACGCTGGGTTTGGACCGTCTCGGCCTCGTGGTACTCGGCCTTTCAGCCCCCCACCCCACCGCATGTGGCTCGTGGAGAAAGCTGGCTACCAGGTGGGGGCCGCGGAGCCCAGGCCCCGGTGGGCGCCCTCCGGCCTGTTTCCTAAGCGCCGCACCCCGTGCCCGCTGGCTCGCGCCTGCCCCAACGTCCTCACCCCCGATCGCATTCCGCAGTTCTTCATCCCGCCTCGGCTCCCCGACCCAGGCGGCGCCGAACCCCTCAGCGGGCGCCGCGTGGGCGGGCGCGGCCTCCCCGCGGCCTGTTGGCTGCCGCACCTGGCGGGCCGCGAAGGCTGGGCCTTCCTGCCCGAGAGTCCGCACACGCGCCGGCGCGAGTCCCTGTTCCACTCGCCGCCGCCCGCCCCCGCCGGGGGGCTGCCCCCCGCGCAGTCCAGGCTGCACGTCTCCTCCCCGGACCTGCGCCTCTGCCGGGCCCCCGGCAGCGACGCGGCCTCGTCGCCCGACTCGTCGCCCTTTGGCTCGCCGCGGCCAGGCCCCGACCGGCCCCGGCCGCCCAGGCCGCGCCCGCTGTCCCCGGAGGAGGCGGGCTCGGCCGACACCAGCCCGTACGCGCCGCGCCGAGCGGGGCCGCCCAGGCCGCCGCTCTTCCACCTCGACTTCTTGTGCCGCCAGCTGCGGCCGGCCAAGGAGAGCGTGCTGCGCCTCGAGCCCCTGGGCGGGCAGCTGCGGCTCTCCGCCGAGTACCAGGCCTGGCCCGGGCGGCTGCGGCTGCGCCTGGTGAGCGCCGAGGGGCTGCCCGGGTCGCCGGCCGGCCCCGGGAGCGGCGGCGGCGGCTGCTGCGTGGTGCTGAGGCTGCGGCCGCGCGCCCGGGCGCGGGGCCAGCGGAGCCGCGTGGTCAAATGCAGCGCCAACCCCATCTTCAATGAGGACTTTTTCTTCGACGGGCTCGGCCCGCCAGACCTGGCCGCCCACAGTCTGAGGGCCAAGGTGCTGGACAGGGGAGCAGGCTTCCGCAGGGACGTGCTGCTGGGGGAGTGTGAGACGCCCCTGATTGCCCTGCTGCCCCCCATGCGTGATGGACCAGGTCCCGGAGCCTCCCTGGCGCCTGCCCATCTCAGCCTGTAGCCTGAGAGACTGTCTCTTCCTCAGGAGGACTCCGCTGGGTCTGCAGTCCTCATTCTTTCCATCTGCCCGGCATGTGTTTATTTTTGCTAATAAAATATCTGTTTGTCTCTAGCGGTATCTCTCCCACTTGTTGGCACCCTACGCTCTCAGATCTGCAGCCTACCCTCCTCCCTCTGCCCTGGCCGTGCACGGGATGGAGGAAGCTCATTCAGTTGTCTGATTTGGAGCAGACCTTAAGCAGTGGTTCTCAAACTTGAATGAGCATCACAATAACCAGACATCGGAAATCCTGGATGAGCTTGATAAACATGCAGAAAGAATCCTGGGCTCCATTCCTGAGAGACCCTGACACTAGTTCAGTAGGTCTGGCCTGAGTAGGTCCCAGGTTCCCTGTTCAACAAGGTCCCTACCCCTTCAGGGGGCCCTCCAATCACTGAGTCACTCCAGAAAAAAATCTCTGTGACTGAAACCAGCATAAGCCACCTTCCGCTGGGGGTTCCTTGGGGCTGCACAGGGGAAAGCAGCACTACCCCACCCATCTACCACCCCCCCATCTGTTCTGAAGAGAGATGAAATTTCCGTGTCTTGGGAGTGAGTCACTGGCTGTAAGACTAGCACACTATGCCTTTAGGTGTCCTCTCCCTTGCCTGTCCCTTCCACACCTGTGCCACCCTTGGGGGTAAAGCTGGAGCCAGGAGCTAGAACAGTGCCTGGGTAATGAAAGACCAAGATAGAATGTCCCAGGGATTGAGGTCCTGGGGGAGGAGGGGGTCCAACTGGACTGTGAGAGCTGTTCTCAGGGGTGCCCAGAAAAGGCTACCCCAGTGAGTAGGGGCAGAATGTGGAAAATGGATAAATGTAGGTCACATTGTGTTTACCTCCTACCTGAATGTCCCTGACGTCAGCAGTGACCTTCTTCTCTCTCCCCCACCTTCCCTGGAGCTGGTTCCTCTTGGGTCAGGCCAGGCTTGGACGAGGAAAGAAAGGAGGGGGAGAGGGAGGGAGGAAGGGAGGTGCTGTGCCAACCCAACTTCTTTCTCCCTCCCCCTTTCGCATTTTGCCTGGTGGCCCTAACCAGGGCCAAGCCTGCTGGATCTAGATAAACCTCAGCATGTGTAATGCTAGCATCACACACACACACAAACACACACACTTGCATTCAGAGCACCCCGCGGTTCCTTCTCCCTCCCCTGATTAGGTCCCTCCCCACCCCACCCTCAACCCCCTAGGCCAGGGAAATCTTGCTCCAGATGTCCACTAGGTGGTAGCATTGATCAAATAATATTAAGTGCTAACAGCTACGCCGAGATAATCGCCATGCAAGGAACTGTTCCAACAACTTGCCAACAACCCCATTGAGGGTTAAGTACTATTGCTAATATCTTTATCCAGTGTGACCTTGGGTTTTACTCATCCAGTGAGGGGTAGAACTAGGATTCAAACCCAGAGAGTCTGGCCTTAGAATCTGGGTTCTTTTTTTTTTTTTATAGTAATCTTTTATTTATTTATTTATTTATTTTTATATTTGTTTTTTTGGCTGTGTTGGGTCTTCGTTTCTGTGTGAGGGCTTTCTCTAGTTGCGGCAAGTGGGGGCCACTCTTCATCGCCATGCGCGGGCCTCTTCACTATCGTGGCCTCTCTTGTTGCAGAGCACGGGCTCCAGACGCGCAGGCTCAGTAGCTGTGGCTCACGGGCCCAGTGGCTCAGCGGCATGTGGGATCTTCCCAGACCAGGGCTCGAACCCGTGTCCCCTGCATTAGCAGGCAGATTCTCAACCACTGTGCCACCAGGGAAGCCCCCAGAATCTGGGTTCTTAATCACCTCACTATAATATCCCTAAGTGCCAGCTGCCACCTCCCAGTCAGGTCACTTCCTTCCCCAGGATGATAGCTCTCCAATCTTTTCAGCCTGTGAAGTCCACCCATAGGTCCAGCTCTATCCCTAGTACTGTCCTACTTCAGTCCCAAATCCTCCCCTAACAACCTTTGGTGAGTAACTGGATTTGATGCCCATTTGAAAGTAGCTGGAAAGAGAAGTAGAGGCCATTTACCCTTCATTCATGCAGTGGTTCAACAAGTACTTAGGGAAGGCCAGGAGGTTCTGGGCATTGGATACAGCAGTGATCCAGACAGACACGGGGATCAGACGGTTTACAAAATGAATAAGTAAAATGTAGAAATGTTACCTGATAATATGTTCTAGAGAAAAATAAAGCAGGAGAAAGATTAGGAAGGGAGTCAGACAAAGAGAAGAAAGGAAGATTGTAAGAATGGAAAGAGGGAGGGAGGGACAGAAACATCGCTTTTTAACCACAGTACTTTGTACCAGTAGGTCCTGTACTTTATTGTTATGCCAGTTAATCATTGCAACCACTCAGTAAGGCGGGTACTGTTACCATTTTACTGAGAAGATAGATCAGAGAGGTTAAGTAAACTTGCCTGAGGATCAGCCCTGACTGCAGGGAAGTTTTAGGACTGTGGCTCCATCCAGACCTCCTACCTCACCTGCCATTCAGAGGAGTCCCACAAGGTGAGAATTCAAGTCCACTCCAGTCAGGAGCAGTTCACTCAGTATCCACAGCTGTGACCCTCCCCCTCCCCACCCCCCACCCCCATGGGGACCACAATGTCCCTGGAGGAACTTCCAGGCTAAACTAAAGCCACAGAAGCATGCCCTGGGGCAAATAAGGTCGTAAGAACCCCTCCTGTGTGCAGACTGCTCTGGCCTCAAAGCGTGTTCACAGACACAAGTCTGGACAGATATTACTGTCCCCTTTTTAACAATGTGGTAATTGAGGACTAATAGTAGGCTACATTCTTACCCGTCTTTCGGCTCCAAAAATCAGAGCTCCTGCTTTTCAACCCTCCTTGCTACGTCCAAGTCTAAATGACCACAAATGTTAATTGACAGATGAGTGCCACAGGCAGGGTCACATGGAAAGTTCAGGGCCAGGAGCTGAGGTCAAACTCCCACTGGGCCCTCCACCCACAGTGGCCTTTGTAACAGGAAAGGGGAGGGGTGGTGACTGTGAGATCTACAGATGTTTATAGAGCCGGAGATGTCCTTTTTTTAATGGCTGAGGGGACTGTGCCCCCTCCCTGAGTCACTCCAGTGGGTTGAGGTCTCCCCAGGCATGGACCTCGTAGGAAGGACACAAAGGAAGGTGTTCCTAATCACTGGATCAGGCCTCCCAGAGCGGGTGGCCCTCGAAGGATGGAGCTGAGGTGGTATATGGCATGCAGGCTGCCCAGGCCCCACAAACTTTCCACCTTTACACCCCAGGCCCTCCCAGGAGGGGCAGGCTTGCACGAGCTTTAAGTGGTTTCTGTGGTCTAGGGGGTGGAAAGGAAGGGAAGAAGAAGTTGGTGACTGCTCCCCAGTTCCAAGCCACCACCACCACCCTCCACGCCCCCCAGGCTGCTTGCCCCTGGCCTTCAGATTCCCCTGATAAGGGAACTTGGGCAAGTGGTGGGTGAATTGATTCTCTGATCCCTATCAGCCTGTTCCTTGCATAAGGATGTGAGAATTTATTTGTGGAGGAAATAACCACTGCCCTGCTCTGAAAGGACTGATTCCTCCAGAAAAGCAGCTGTGATTAGAGCAGGGGGGAGGAAGTGTAGGCATGAGGGGGGGGGACTTCCCAAAAGGATGATCAGGGTACCTACCTGCCCCAGGGAGAAAGAACACCAGCCATCCATGCTTAGGGTAAGGAAGGCGTAGAGATACGAGAATGTCTGGGAAGCATGAGACTAGCTTAGGCCTAGAGGCCAGGACCCTGTCTTCCCAACCACCAGTCACTTCCTCCCCACCTTACACAGTAGCACGAAGTGGCATGGCTGAGAGAGGCAGCCAGACCTACCATGTCTGGGGTGGGGAGGGCTGCCTGGCACGATGCCAGGGCCAAGTGCCCATCCCCAGGCGCTCTGCACGGCCTCTTCTCCATGCCCATGCTTGGGAGGTCAAGAAGGATCCTGAGGGACCCAGAGTCACAGAGGAAGAGAGGCTTAGAGAGGAGAAAATAGAAAGAGGGATGAGCTACCAAGGCACAGAAAACAGAAGAGCCACAGGCATGGAGGGGTTGGCAGGCAGAGACACAGAGAGAGGATACTGAGAGGAAGCAAAGCCAATCGTGGGCAGGGAAGGGGACAGCAGAGCAACACTGCCCCAGCACCCGCTGCACGCTGCCCCTCTGCCTCTTGCCGGCTCTACTTGTCTGCTGGGCACTGGCCTGGGTGGTGCGTTAGAGAGCTTTGCTTCGTACTCCAAGCTTGCCCAAGGGGCTGAGCCCCAAAACAGACCAACATCCTGTTCTGTGCAGAGAAGTATACACAGACGCGTGGGCCATGCATTTACCAAAAGGACACGGGGATAATCAGAGTCTCAGAGGAACAGACACACGCCCCCAGACTCTCGGTACAGGAAGGTCCCCAAAAGTTTCCACTCCACTCTTCCTCACTCCCTGCACCCTTGTCAACCATCCTGGGAGCTGGAAAGTCCTTTTCTACCTCTAACCTTTGTCCCGTAAGCTGCAGCCCTCCGGAGTCTCTGGGAGCTACCCAGGAACGGAGGTGTTGATGGTAGCAGAGCGTGAGGTTCCAGGGTGGGGCACGAGTGGAGGATGGTGAGATGGGAGGGCAGGTGAGGGAAGGGACAGCTGCCTGCCCTCTCCACGCCAGATGCCACGTGCACCATGCTGGGGGGAGTGGGCTGCAGTCACGAGGCTGAGGCGTGGCTGGCTCCTGCTCTGCTGTTTACCAGCTGGGAGTGAGAGCAGGAGGAGGTGCCAGGGAGCCTCCCCACTGCAGCCTGGCCTCTGGCCAGCCGGCCTGTTGGGTAAGCAGGAGAGCCAGGCCCAGCTAATCAAACTCTGGGCCGAGGCTGTGCAGGAGATTAGTGGCATCCGGGTCCCGCGGAAGCAGTATCCTGTAGCCCTCCACAGAGCCCTTCCTCAGCGTGGGTCTGCCCAGTGTGGGAGGGTCTCCTTGCCGCAACTAGTGCATTGTAGCGTGGCTCCTCTCCCGTGCCACTGCTCCTCTGCCTCAGCACACTCCTCCAGGCCTGCCCCCAGCCCGCAACAGACCAGGAGGATGTGGAGGCATCAGGGAGCCAGGGAATTCTAGGGAAGGGCAGCAAAGTGCAGAGGCTAAGCAAGCGGAGGCCTCAAGGAACCCAAGAACCATGGAGATGAGTCTGACCTCATCCTGTAGAAGAGGCACCATCCCCCGAATAAGCCATCCCGTCTTCATCTCTCCCGTCCCCACCTCCCCTGTTCCTGTCACCTGTCTTGGTCAAGTGGAAAGCACATGATTCTAAAGTCACAGAGACCTGGGTTCAAATCACAGCTCAGCCGCTTATTGTCCTGTGCAAGCCCCTGGGCAACTCATGACTATCTTTGAGCATCACTTGGCTTATAAGCACCACATAGCTATCTGGAGCAGCCATGCTGGCCCCATGGTGGATGTTGGGAGGATTGGAGAAAATCACGGATTTCCATAAAGTGACCGGCAAAGGGCCCAGCACACAGAAGGTGATCGATAAACGCTAGCCCCCTTCCCATCACCTAACCTGTTTCTCCTCAAGGCTCCAAACTCTGTTCCTCCCATCTCTCCCCTTGTCCCCTCCTGATGCCAGGATGCTCTGCCAGCCACTCCTTTCCCCTGCCTGATGCTGGGCCAGGTGCTCCCTCCCTCCTCCCTCTGCCCTCCCCTGGGCCCTGCTCCCTGCCCTCCTGGGCAGCCAGGGCAGCAAGGACGGCACCAAGGGAGTTGCCCCATGGACAGGGCCCCACAGAGACACCACCGAGCCTCGCAGGGTAAGAGGCCCTACGGCCCTGCAGGCAGGTGGAAGGGGCTGCCAGGAGGTTCAGAGGAGAGGGAGAGATGGCAAGAGACTGGTCGGGAAGTGAGGAGGGAGGAGGGGCAAGCAAAGAGAGAAGGAGAGAAAGATGAGTCGGCAGCGGAAGGCAGGCCGGTGAGAAAGGACAGGTCTCGATAGAGACTGAAGGAGAAATGGGAGGGGGGGCTGGGGACCTGCCAGAGGAGGAGAAATAGGAAGGGAGAGAGACAGGAAGCACAGGGAGGGGAAAGAAGGGGAGAGCTGAAGAAGGAAGAGACGGGTGGGATGGGGGAAGAGAGGGGAGCAGAGTCAGGGAAGCTGGAGGGAGGAAGGGTCCACGTCCCAAGTGTGAGCGCCCCCTGGGAGAAAAGGCAGGCACTGCTCATCTGGCTGGGACCCCAGGCAGCAGTGGGAGGCTGACCACTCCACCTTCTTCTGTTCATTCAGCAACGGAGGAAGCCGTCCTGCCTGTAGGGATGACAAAGGGTCGGGGAGAAAGCAACGGAACCCTGTCCACCGCCCTTGCCCACCAGCCCAGCACATTCCTCCCCGCTGGCCTGGGGGGATGGGGCCTCATTTTCTGCAGAAAATGTGGGGCACTCAGCCAGGGGCAGCGGGGGACGGAGAGTCAGGCGGTCCTTGGGCCCGCAGATGGTCTAACTCAGAGACTCTCTCGGTAGGATCCCAGGGCCACGTGCTAGGTCAGGTGTGAGCGCTGAGGGGAAAAGCTGCAGGGCCACCTGGTGTAGGAAGAACTCCACTGCCGGGGCAAGCACGGGGACCACCCCTACCCCAGGCCTGCTCTGAGGCGCAAGGCTGGAGGCCAAAGAGACGGTGCCACGTCAGGGAGGAAGCTGGGTGGAGCCAGGCAGGATGGGTGGGGAGGCGGGAGGGGCCGGATGGAGCCACTCCCTCTCTGGGCAGTCCTCCGCCCACCCCACCCCCGGCAGAACCCAGGCCTTCCAGTCCCCTCGCCCGCCCCCGCCCAGGCCAGCAGAGGAAGCCTGCTTGCAAGGAGCATCTCCTGGGCAGTGGGACAGCGTGTGTGTGTGCGTGCGGGGGGCTTGAACGGAAGCGGGTGGGGGTGGCGTCAAGGACTGGACAAGTAGAAGGAAGAAAACTACAGGAGAGCAGAGTCAGAGGTTAGGGAAACTATAGGGGCCATAAGGCAGGCCTGCAGGGTTTTCTGAAATGAAAGACTGGCCCTGTGCTCTGTGCGGAGCCGCGTGTGTGTGGATGTAAGAAATGCACCAAGGCCTGGCAGGGGAAGCTTCTTCTCAGGGGCTCCCTTGGTAGGTGTTTAATAAAAGCTAACCGTATGGATGAATGAGTGACACACTCCCCCCAACTCCAACGAGGCTCCAGCTAAGGCTTTCCCCTCAGCAGCTGCCCCTCTGGAGGTCTGGGCCTCCCTGCCCACCCCGCATCAACCCGCCTGTGCTCCCTACTGCCTGCCCTCCCCCTGGACCAGCCACACACAGCAGCAGGGTGGAGGCGGGGCGGGGGGGGGGGGGGGGGGGATCCTGTCCTCTGCAGGCTGGTGAGCCAGTGGAGCCAGAGCCTGCAGGAGGCATAGCAGGAGTCTGTGCTTGCAGCTCTCCCTTCCTCTTCCCCCTAACATCCTCACTACCCTACCCTCAACCACCACACCTCTGGAATTCCCAGCTGCTCTCAGGCACAAATAAGCAACCAAGAGATTGAACTCCAGCTGCGGAGTATTTATTGTGCACCTCTAAGGGGCAGGCACAACAGAATCACAAGATGAACAAGGCAGACACGGTCCCTGCCTCCATGGGGCTCACTGTCTAGCAGGAAAGCCCCGTTTCACAGATTTCACAGTTATAGCAGTGAGATGATGTGGTGAGTACCAGGAACTCAAATGCTCGTGGTGAGTGTGTAAGCACAAAGGCAGGAGGAGTTCTCCAAGGAAAAGACATAATCAGGAACCTGGGGGATGAGAAGTTATCTAGATTGAGGAGGGGCAAGGGAAGGGCATTCCAGGCAGAAGGAATATTGTGGAGCAGTCCCAGAGTAGTGAGGAGCCTGGCACTTCTGAGGACCCGGAAGAGGCCTCGTGTGACTGTAGGGCAGAGAGTGAAGAGAGGGGTGCAGTGGAGGGTGGTCCTACCTTCTCCTCAGATGGCAGGTTCTGCTGGGAAGGAATGGGGTGGGGATGAGGGCCTGGGCATTGGGGAGTGTCTCTCGGTCCTCCGTGGTCCTCAACCTTTGGCCCTGACCCCCTCTCTTCTCTTCACAGAGCTGCTGGCTGCAAAGAAGACCCACACCTGTGAGTAGAGAATTGGGGTAGGAACTGGTGCTGGGGCGTGGAGAGATGGCAAAGAATTCAGCAAGGGTTCCAGGGAGGTCCGTGTAAAAGAAAGGCACGTGCCTTGCACAGAGATGGAGCAGCTGGGCAGAGATGTCCGGGCCTGAAGGGAGGTGGAGCCTAGAAAAATGGGGGAGACGGGGAGATGGGGAAAGGAGGGGCAGGGGTGAAGAAACCTCAAGATCAGGGCAATCGGAAGAGATAAGAAAGAAGCCTGAAGAGTGAGAGGGAACATCGCAAAGAAACAAGGAGAGAACAGTGAAAGCGGGCCATGGTAGAAGGAGAGGAAGCTGCTGGACAGAGGCACAGGAGCCGCAAGGGGGTGGGGCAGATCGCTGGGCCAGCGGGGAGACGGGGAGGCAGGGTGGCCTCAGGGACTCCGGGAGCCTGCACCAGGCTTTGTGGAGGCAGAGCCAGGTTTGGTGTTCATCTCTGTGGTTAACACATCCCGAGGTGTGAACAAGCCTGGGGCCAGCCTGTGCAGGGCTAGAGAGCAGGAAAGCCTTCATCTCTGTAGGAAACATAGAGATAGGAACACTCTGGGTCCTGGGGCCCTGAAAGACTGAGGCTACAGCGTGTGAGAAAGGGGTTAGAGCTCAGGAAGGACTTCCCAGTGGATACTAGCAAGTAACATCCTCTCTAGGGAACTCTCAACACATCAGATCTATCCTCCTAGTTCATGGGAGAGGCTACTCCCCCAGAAAATGCACCCACTGCACCTTGGTCTCAAAGCTCATGTCCCAGCCACATGCCCTTACCAGCCTGAGGGCACTCTGAGGAAGGCCTTCTAAGCATCCTTGAATTGATGAGGACAACTCTGAGGTAGGAAAGGCCACCTGCATTTCTCTATGGCCCTCCCTTGGATTGCCTACCAGTTCCCCCTGAGAGCTCACTGCGGCTCCTCCTGCTGTCAAAACTGCCTAGAGCTCCCTGTTCCAAGCAGAGAGATCTCAGAGGGCAAAAGCACCACCCTCCTCCCTGAGCTGGTCAGACAGGGGCTGGGGGGCCACCGGGAGGCTACATCCTTCTGGTGGGGGGGTTGCTTTGCTCAGCACAATCCTGATCGGTGCCTCGCCTGCCCCTAGCCACAGGGCCCCACGGAAATGCTGAGCAGGGCCCTGGGAGGAAAGCGGGTCAAGGAGTGACGCGGGTGAGGTGGGGGAGGTGAGGACCAGGGACCATATGTGGGTGGGGGGAGATGGGGGACTTTCGGAGCATCTGGAACTGGAAGAGCCTCAACTCCATTCCTACCCTTAACCCCTTACCGCAGAAACCTCGGCCAGGACCACACCCCCTTACCCCTTCGCAACCCACTGGCCCCGTGCAGCCACACCCTCACCCCACCCCCACCGATGAGTGTCCTCCCCCAAGCCACTGCCCAGCTCCTGAGAGCCCGAGGAAGGCCAGCGGGGAAAGGCTTGTGCCAGGCTGAGGAGCCCTGGAGTCCCGGCAAGATCAGAGACCTCTTAGGAGTTTTGGCCCAGAGAATCCAGGAGAGATGAACACCTCCTCCAGGCCCAGAGGCTCTGAAAAATGGGCTCCAGAATTGAGACAGCCCCCCAAAGGGGGTCTGAGACAACCCCAAGAAGGGAGGAACCCGAGAGGGACCCCCAGACCAAGAGGGGGCCTGATTACTAAGGGATCCTGAAGAGGGAACCCCGAGGCTGAGGTACCCCACGGAGCAGATATGAGGCTCAGAGAGCTTCTGAAGTTGACTGGCTCCACAGAAGGACCCCAAGGCCAAGAAACTCTACAGACAGATTTGCACACCAGGAGACCCTCGTAAGCAGACCTGAACCAGAGAAAACTTCCCATTCCTCGAGTGGAATCTGGGGCCAGACTGCCTGATTTTGAATCCTGACTCCACCACTTTACTAGCTGTGTGACCTTGGGCGAGATACCTAACCCCTCTGTGTCTCACTTTCCTCATCTTTGAAATAGGTATAATGGTACCTACCACATAAAGTATTTTTTGAGGATTAGCTAATCCACATAAGACATTAAGAACCATTTCTGACATATAGCTAAGCCATCATCATCATCATCATCATCATCTGCATTCCAATTTCAGCAGTTTTGCTCCTGAGGAAATTTCTGATGGACTAACCCCTCCTACAGATCGTGGCATTGGTCTGATGATTATTACTGCTGCTATTATCATTTATTCCCTAGCCCAGGGCATGCACCGTGTCTGTAGGGAGGGCGTGAGCATGGTAGGTGGTGGGGCAGCCTCCCAGACTGCATCTCACTGAGCTCGGCTCTCGGCAGTCCACAGGGTCGCAGGTGGCCCCAGGCAGACATTCTGTGACTTACCTCTAGAAATATCCCTGTCCCTGGAGTCACCTGGCAAAGAGGGTCAGGCTCTGGGATCCTCGGGGGGAGGGGGAGTAGGGACCTGGCCCCAGGCTCGCGTGAGCTCCATTCCGGCTCCCCAGCCAGAACTACCCTGGCGGGTGGAAACAGCTTTTACCGCGTGTGTCTGTCGCCTGTGGTTTTGGAATTTTCCAACGCCCCCTGCGATTGGCTGCCCCGCCCCTCACACTCTGCCCCAGGCCCAGATTGGCCACATGGGGCGCCTGTCATCCTACCCGCTACACCCCAGAGGGGTGGGGGGGTGGAGCTGGGGGGGTTGTCACTCGGCCACCTGTGGGGTGCAGATCTTAAACCCCCCGCCCAGAAGCATTGGGGGAGAGCTAGGTGCAGAGCCGCGGCCCGCAGCCCCACTGCCAGCTGTGCCCCATCCCTGGAACACCCCCGCTGAGAAGGACAGGGAGCCCAGGCGGCAAAGCCCACGACTCAGTCATGAGAAGTAAGTGAATGGGCCACCCGGGAGAGGGGAAGCCTGGGGCCCTCTGGAAAGGACGGGCACCTTGGGAACAGTGTGAGCAGAGCTGAGTGCTCTTCCCTGGCAGGGTGTGTCCCGGTCAAGGCCAAGGTCTGTGGGGAGATGGGTGGAATAGTCGGGGAGTCTTGCTCCCTGAGCGGTTCTCTTAGAGCAGCCACAGTAAAGGGACTATTGAGGAACTCCTGTGTCATGGGCTCTGCAAAGGATCTCCAAGAGTATCTGAGGTACCCTGCCCCTCGTTTTACAAAAAAGAGACTGAGACCCAGAGAGGCCCAGTGCTTCACCCCAGATCACACAGCTGTAGTAGGTGGAGGCTGGTAATTAACAGGCAGCCTGAACTCACTCCCCTGGCTCTCACTGCAGTGTTTCCCTCCGTGCCTCCAAACTGCCTGAGAGTAGGGTGAGAAAAGAGTCCGGAGGAGTTGCTGTACCCTGAAGCGGTGGGACAGTGAGGGTAAAGCCAGGTCAGCAGGCAGAGGCGGTCAGAACCCCAGCATCCAGGCCTCTGAGCCATCACGCTCTCTGCCCAATGCAGGAACAAGATGACCAAGTGGAATCCAGCCAGGGTGCTCTGTGTGTGTGTGTGTGTGTGTGTGTGTGTGAGAGAGAGAGAGAGAGAAAGAGAGAGAGAAAGAGACCCTCCCCCCACCCCAGGTTCAGATGCCTGTTTGATGAGTAGGATCAGACAGTGGAGATGGGAGCAAAAAGCCCTCAGCTTCACCCGTTTCCTGGCCCGGATCCATGGGCCAACAGCTGGTGGGCAGATGTCTGGGGTCCCTGTGCCTTCTAGCAGAGCAGGGGTGGGCAACTCGCCCTTGTAAGGGAAGCCAGAGGACCTCTCAGAGCACAGGGCGAAGGAGGAAAAGGGAAGTCCCATGCCCCTGTGGCCTGAGGCCTGAGGTACCCCCAGCCTCAACCTGGGGTCTTCCCACAACCCACAAAAGAGAGGCCATATTAGATCCTGGAAAGACCCGTGGGCTGAGTCTAAAGACCGAGTTCTGGTGCCACCTCTGTCACAGACTAGCCTTGTAGCCTTAGGCAAGTCATTGGGCCCTTGTCTCCTGTAAAACAAGTAAGCTGAATTTTAAAACAAAACCAACTTTGGGGAAGCGCCCAGTTCTGAGGGCCCAGGACCAAGGAGAGAGCGCTGGTCTCTGAGTTAAGCACCTCCAAGGGTAGTGTAGGAAACTCAGCTCTCCCAGAGGGTACACAGAGAGGCGGCCAAGGAAAGGAAAGAGCTTAACTTCCACGTTTGGGACAGAGACTCCAGTGCCTGTGTATGAGCTGGGGCAGGTCAGGAGGGGTGAGGAGAAGAGCCAAAATCTTCCACAAGAAGAAGGGCCTCTTGGGGCTTCAGTTTCCCTTCTAGCTTCTTCCCATTAGCAGCAAAGGTTAGCAAACCGGTCTTCCCAGAAATGGTCTCAAATCAGCAAATCCACCCTGGGAAGCAATGATCAGATGTGCTTCAGAGCGTGGCAGGAGGGCAGGAGTCCTTGGGACTGGACAGGGGAGACACTTGGTCAGCTCTACATGATATCCCCCTGGGCAGTAGGCAAGAGAGGGGTCTCCTCCAATCTGGGGTTGGTACCACTGGTCCTTCTCACTTGGACATCCCTGGGTATCTCATAGCCCCAGATTATCTGACTGCCCTGACCCCCTAGGGAGTACCAGCCATCACCATGTTCTCTGACCTTAGCTGGGGCCGGCAGAGCACTGGGGTCTTGGGACTGTGACACACCCAAAGACCCAAGGGCCAGACACACAAGGAGCAGAAATAGATCAAGAAATAAAGAGAGATGCAGAGGCCAAACTCAAATGACGAAAGATCTATGAAACACATGGGGAGAGAGTGATGTCCGGATAGAGATATAACTGGAGAAATGCCAGGAGAGTCAAAACATTGCGGTGTCTAGCCTGAGACAGAACTGGAATGCAAAGATGGAAAGGCACACAGACGCAGGGAGAGACAGAGAGGAAAGAGAGCTGGCAGGAGAGGGGAGACACTGAGTACTGATCGGGTCTAGGAAGGCAGGAAGTGGGAGGCATGGGATTTATAGAAGTTCTGAAAGAATGATACAGGCTCTCTGCCATGGCAACCTGCTGGTCAGGAGAGAGGAAATGTCCATTAGCCAGAAAGACTCCCCAGCCAGCCAGAGGGAGGGTGGCCCCACCAGCTCACTCTGGGGCGCGGACGGTGTGGAGCCAATAGACATGAGGCCCCGCCATTAGGCCTGGATGGGGAGGTGGGAGGACGAGGGGTACGAGGTTGCGTGCCTGTCTTTGCTGTGCCCTGATCTCTCTCAAGTCTGGTCATGAAAATGAGGAGCCATGGGCCAGGAAGAAGTCCAAGTCCCCGGGTGCCACAGACCTCAGCCTGAGAGCCCAGGGCCATCTGAGAACTTTACGAAGGGCCCCCTCCTTCCTCGCATCACTGTTGCACCTTCGCCTTTTCCTCTCTTCCCACTCCTAACGGGACCCCCAAACACCCCCAGCCCAAGGCCCTAGATGTTGGGCGCATCCCAGCCCGTCCCACCGCAACGAAATGTGGGTGTTGGTGCGGCTGCCCCTCCCAGGGGCTCCCTCCCCCTCCCCTGCCCCCAGGCCACTGCCTCAAACAGGGAACGGGGACTTTCCCATGCTAAGAGCTCTCCAAGAAAGGCAGCCCTGGGGTCTCCTCCCGTCCCCCAGTGACTAGTCCTTTCTGAGATCTAATCTCCACTCCTCCTGCTGCTGCAGTGCTGCCCCTCCCTGGGCCTCTGGGCTCAGAAAGGATGGAGATGTCTATCTGGGAGGAGGGACGGCAACAGGGCAGGGCCTCGGGGCCAGAGCCAGGGTCCTTCTGGGTCCACTGGTCTCCTGCCCCAGCAGAGGCACTCTGGAGAGGAGATGCAGCCCGGAGGCCGGGAAGGCCGCTGATTGTGACGTCTGGGCTCCCGCTCCTCACAGCTTCCTCCTGGTGATTCATGCCCTCCCCCCAGCCACTGGTTGTTTTCACTCAGTTTTTTTGTTTCCCCTCCTTTCTCCTGTCCCAGACTGCGGGGGTGGCAGGGCACCAAGCGGGGGGTTTCAGGTGGCTGGCTGTCTTTCGTGGCTTTTCAAAACCCCAGACTCTCCCTCGCCCACCTGAGTTTTAGCTTCACTACTTTCTCAGCCTGGGATCTGGGTGTATCAGCAGAAAATTCTCACCATGGGCAGGGAGGAGCATTCACCAGGGACAACTGCTTCTCTCCTGACCCCCAACCCAACCCTCCCCCTCCTGCTCTTTGTGGCGGAGCCCACCGCCGTGGTTTCCAGCTTTGCAGAAGCTGCGGGAACTGAGAGCTGAGAAAGGAGGGAGGCTGGTGACAGGCTGGGGTACACAGGGGTTCCCTGGTCGGAGCTGTGGTCTCCGTGGGAGGAGAGGGACTAGTTCTGGCTGTGGGGTGAGGGGGCCCTAAGCTAAGAAAAGAGATGCATTCCTCTTGCCCACTCACTCATTCGTTCCTGCAGAGAGACCTACCAAGGTGTGTGAAAGCCAGGCCACACCCCAAGGGAGCTGTGGTCTCCCGAGTAGCCCCAAGTCAGGAGCTCTGGTGGGATGGGCGAGCCATGCCTCCTTGGCCTTAGAAGCCAAGGGTAAAGGCAGGAGGGGGCTGGCACCACAGAAGGTGTGGGACAGAGGGAATAACGTCTCTCTGGATCTTTAGACTAGACATGAGTCTTGGCTTTAGTTCCACGGGTGTCCTCCCTGAATTCCGTTCCTAGCCCACCCCCTCACTTCACACTTTCCCCTGCAGCCGGTAACCTTGTCCCCCATCCCATTCTGCCCAGTGCATTTGGGTGTCTCATCCTTATAGAGTATATGGCTCAATAGTTGGGGACACTGGCTCTCAGGTTACAGAGACCTGGGTTCACATGCCAGATCTGCCCCTTCTGGCTGTGTAACCTTAGTCAAGCCGCTTACTCTCCCCTGGACTCAGTTTTCTCATTTGTAAAATGGGGACAATACAAATAGTACCTACTTCACAGGATTGCTGTGATCATTAAATGAAAAATGTATGTAACGCCTGGCACAGAATAAGAATTCAGTCAGTGCTTATGTCTATCTTTATTACTCCCCCTTAATCAATGTCCATTGGAGAAAAGGAGAGAGAAAGAGAAAAGAGGAAAAGCCTAGCTTTAGACTGATGGGGCACCAGGAGAAGACGAGGACCCCAAGGTTCCCCTGGCTGCATCCTTTCTCTACCAGAGCTGGGGGGTGGTTCCGGGGTTTGAGGGGAGAGATCCCCCTGGGTTGCAGCCCCTCCTTTGCTCCCACCACTTCCTCTCTGTGGCGTAGGGCACCTGGACAGGGCCCAGGGCTGTCTTCCTAAGGTGGCACAGGGCCAGGCTCTGGATGCATTCAAAGAGCCCTATCAATGAATCTCGCAGCTGTGAGAAAGGTGAGATTAGAGGAGGCTGGCGGGAGGGGGGACAGCCTACTTTGTCTCTACCGTATTTCCCCACACAGGAGGTGCCCAGAGGAAGCTCCCTGGGGATCCTTCAATCCCTGAAGCAGTCCAGAAGAGATTCATTTTCTTTTCCTAGTACCATGTCAGAATAAAGTTTTAGAGGTCACACTGGATGGCAGGGAAGATACAAGAATGAGCTGGGGAAGAGACCACCAACCCCACCCTTATGCCCCAGAAAGAGGCATAAACAGGAAGAGGGACTAAATTCTTGCTACTCAGAAAGGTAGGGTGAGGACCAGCAAGCTTGGGCACCAACCAAGAGCTTGTTCAGATGGAGAGCCTGGATCCCCGTCAGACCTGCTGCGTAGGGACCTGCATTTTAACAAGCTCCCTAGGTGATCTTGTTTAAGACTCAGAGGTCTAGAGTCACGCAGTCACTAGGTGGTTTCGGGAGGTATCATGCGCACAGGGGCATTTCTCCCTCCTTGGAACTGGAGGGTTTCCTTTGGTGGGCCCTGGGAGAGAGCTACAGTGTGAGCTACAAAGATCTTCCCGAAGCGGCAAGTGAGGGCGGGCAGAGTGAGGGCTGCCGCAGGAGCCGTGCTGGCCTAGACGTTCCTGACCTCGGCTCGGTTCTAGTTCCTGGCACTGTCAGGCCCTTAGATGGTAAGTTCCTGGCAGGCCAGGCTCCCGGGAAACAGCTTGAGTAATCCTGTGATTACTCAGCTCCCCTCCCCAATTTGCGTTCCCACCACCTGCTGCTTCAGGGACAGGGCTCGAGGGGGAGGTTTTGAAGGTGAGCTATCCGAGGTGTTTTTCAGCTCTGGCTCCCCCCACCGCCACCTCTGCCAGTCCTCTTCCCGTTCTCTCCCCTCCCCTCCTCCACAAGTCACACTCATGTGCACCGGTACTTTCTCTTTGAGGTTTTGGGTAGATGGCATTGCCGGGGGACAGGTGGCAGGGCCAGGAGGGAGGAGTAGGATAAGAGGGCCTGACACTGCTGAGAGGGCCAGGGGCTGGGCATGGGCCCAGGACACGAGTGTGGGTTCTTCTGTGTTTCTGCGGCTCCCTCTCTCTCTGGGTCTGTCTCTGTTGTCTCCTGGTCCCCAAACTCTTGGTCTTTCTAGCTCAGCGGCTAGAGGGTCTGACCCTCTAGCCCGAAACCCCTGATCCTATGTGCCTGTCTCATTCCCTGGGTGCCTGCCTCACTGTGTACCTCTGTCTCGGACTATGGTTGGGGAGCATGGGGGAGTGGCTGGCCTGGTGGCCGGGGTCTAAACTCTGGTGTCCCCCAAACATGGGTATTTGTGAAGGTGGTTTGTGGCTGGCCACATCATCCTATGAGAAGGGCGAGGTCTTGGTGACACTGTTGTGAGGTTCCTAGGGCCAGGACCAGCAGTGAGTCAGGCTGTGGGGCAGAGAGATGTGTCTGAGTTACCCGTGTGGTCAGCTCACACACGCACACGGATGTGGCTCTTGGAGAAGGGAAGAGGCAGGGAGGCCTGTGGTTGAGGACTGGGCTGGAGCCCGAGTTCCCACTGCGGCTTGGCCTAGTCTCCCTCCCGCTTACTTTTTTGGGTGACCCATGTTGGTTTCTGCCCACTCTGGGCTTAAGGCCACCGAGGAGAGAGATCCCACGGTGTTGGAGAGGAAATGCGTTGGGGAGAGGCAAGGGCAGACTCCACAGGGCACAAGCACTTCTCTTGGGCCTCAAATGCCTTCTGGGTTCTGTGCCCACTGCTGTGCTTGGTGGTAGCCAGCACACACGGTGCTCGCGGCCGCGCTGCGCTTTCCGCAGGTGATACCACATACCCACGGTGCTACCGCCCATCACCCCCTGGACAGGCGGTGAAGGCTATGCTTACCTTTTACTGGCAAAGGAACTGAGACCCAGAGAATCCAGTGGCTAGATGTGCACGTGCCCCCACGTTCTCTGCCCCTTTTCCGGGCACCCAATCCCCCCACCTTGTTCTCTCTTCCCTCCATTCATTCCAATCTGCTCTTAATTTACTGGAAAGAATCTGAAAGCTCCCTTGCTGTCTGTCCTGGATGATCACAGCCTATTGTGTGGGTGCTGGGCAGACTAGTGGGGCTGGGGGTGAGGAGAAGGCTCGAGCTCTAATGGAGGGACTTCAGACACCTATGCACCCCGTCCCCCGTGAGAAGGCAGCTGCTTACTCTGACTCAGCTCAAGGCTAGCCTGAGGGGATGATGGTTTAAGGATGACGGAAACAATATTTCAGGGAGTGCCACGGAGCCATGGTCACCCTCCCCACCTCACATCAGCAGGTCCTACACGCAACCAGGGTCCAGGCCTGGACCAGAGGAGAGTTCACAGGACTGTGGATTTGCCCTATAGGCAGGCTGCTGCTTCCTCTGACCCTTGGGATCAGAGATGAGAAGGGGCTACGGTCCTAGACCAATTTATGACATGCTCCACCCCAGGCATGCCCCCTCGGAAGGGAGGCAGCAGGTTAGCAATGTCAGAGGAGAGACCCACATGCCCTTAGGAGTGATGAAAACACCTAAAAGGGACACCAGCTCTGCCCAGTGCCTTCAAAGATTGGCTGGGGGGAGGCCAATGCCTGGTCCCTGAAACTCAGCAGAGAGCTGTGGGCATTGACAAGGATGGGGCAAACCTGGGGCCAGTAACCAACCACAGTGAAGGGAGCGGGGAGGTAGGTTATAGTGAGCTCAGTGGGAGAGAGGGGGGTCCTAGCAGCCAGTGAACAAACACTAACAAATATGCACGTGTGCACACTGGCTCAAGCAGACATGCCTATTGGCTCACGAACCACATGTACCTTTCATGTGTACACATACACACACACACACACACACACACACACACACACACACATGAGCACTCCTTCAAACATGCAACATGCCCACTGATGTGTGTGCCCCAAAAGTCATATACACAGAACAGCCGAATGGAAAGCTATGGGGAACTGGGATATAGACCCAGCTCCTGGGTAAACTAGCGGTATGAACCTGGGCCAACCACCTGATCTCATTTGGCCTATTCCTTCATCTGTGAAGGAAAAAAAGAGGTTGAATTTGATGGTCCGTAGTCCCAGCCAGTGTTAACCTTCATGATTCGTGCGCACACAGTTGGACGCAGAGGCCCTCGTACACACGTAAGCATGCACACTCTCATACGTGGAGACTCGCACAGCCACCCTCTGCTCTGGGGCCAGGAACCTAGGAGGCCTGTTTGATCCGCTCCCTGGCTCTCAGACATCCAGCAGAGCTGGCTTGTTGACCCCACTTTCCTGGGCTCCATCTCGGCTTCTCCTTACCCTCTCTGGGGCCCACCCAGTGGACCCTGCCCCCTTCGGCCCGTGGTCTCTGCACAGCCCCTCCCTGAGCCTTCACTGCCCAGCCGAGGATGGCTGGCATCTCTACCTGTCCCCCAGGTGCCTCCTGCCTGGTGGACCACATCTTCCCACCATGCCCCACACTCTGCCCCTGTGGGCCGAGCCCCAGTGGGGGAGGGCGGCACAGAGGAAGCCCCCTGGGCGGGAAGCAGGTGTTGTGAAGCCATGAGGACTCCTAGGTCCCCAGGCAAGAGGGAGGCAACTAGAGCTTTTCATCTTGAAGGGCTGAACAGGTGGCCTCTGCAGCTGCTTTCTCTGCCCCCGTAGAACTGATACAACCCCCGGCCAGCCCGGGAAACTAAAACAGTCTCCACAGACACTTTGCTGAGTGGCATTTGGCATTCACTCCTTCATCCGTCTTGCAAGAGGGAAACAGCAAGCTGGAGCGGGGGAGGGAAGCAGGGGAAGCACCGTGTCCCTGTATCTGTCCCCCAGGTACAGGCGGTAGGATACACCGAAGGCTCCTGGGCTGACCTCTGCTCTTTCCCTCTTCTAGCACAAATCGAAGTGATCCCTTGCAAAATCTGTGGGGACAAATCATCTGGTATCCATTACGGGGTTATCACCTGTGAGGGGTGCAAGGTGAGTACACACACATACACAGTCTCTTCAGAGGTGGGGAGAGGGGCCTCGGCGGCCTTTGTTCTGCCTGCAGGGCTGGTCTCCTGAGACAGCTAGAGAGCTACCCGGGTGGCACCTTGCCTGGAGAGCCCGGCGCACAGGAGGGCCTTGTCTTCAACTAGGGAAGTGATTGCAGGACAGATTACAACGGAGGGGAGAAAACTGAGGCGTCGTGTAAGATCTGGAAAAGGTGGGGCTAGAGCTTGCGGGCTGCAGGCACTTGGGACTGAGCTGGGCCTGGCCCGGATCCGCAGCCCTGGTCCCCACCTGCCTTCCCCAGGGTTTCTTCCGCCGGAGCCAGCAGTGTAATGTGGCTTACTCCTGCACCCGTCAGCAGAACTGCCCCATCGACCGCACCAGCCGAAACCGATGCCAGCACTGCCGCCTGCAGAAATGCCTGGCCCTGGGCATGTCCCGAGACGGTGAGGCCAAGCGGGCAGCCCACGGGGCTTCAGTCTCCAGAGGGGCAGCCTGACCTGCTGTGCCAGACAGGGGTTAGAACGCCCTTCGGGGGCTCCGTCCCTCCCTCTGGCAGGCCCTTGTCTCTTCCACTGTTCACCATGGCAGTGGGCAGGCTACCCTCAACAAAGGTCTTCACAGTGCCCAGCTTCAGGCTCTGCTACAACAACCCTCCTTTCCCCAAGGTCCCAGACTCTTCATTTTCTCCTTCCTCGGGATGGAGTCTCCTCACCCGACTCCCCTGTGACCCAGATCCCATCCGCATTCCACATCTTTCCCTCCTGCCCCATGGCTCCAGTTCCAGCTCCGTCTCCCTCCCTAGTGCCCCATCCCCAGCCTGGGCCAGGGGGAGGTGGCTGCGAATGGGACCAGAGTTGGCCTGAGAACAGCCCAGAAGGCTGAGGCTGGGGAGGCCGGCTGTTCCTGGAGGCTTTTCTCCACCTTCCTCAGCCACTGCCCCTCACAGCCCCCAAACTGCTCCCCCGGCAACACCACAGAAGGAGCCCAGGCCGGGGCTGGGGGAGACCTGAGGTGATGAGGAGCCAGAAGGAGCCTGTCAGCACTTTTCAGCGCCCAAAATAACAAAGTGAAAGGAAACACGCAGTGTTACAAAGGGGCAGGCGGGGCGACGAGGGGCTGTGTCCCCACACCTGGGAGGGGTGGCGGGCAAATGAAAAGGCAGGAAAGAGAGAGCAGAAGAGGATGTTCAGAAACCAGCCGCGAAGCCTGGGTTGGGCTGTGGTGAGTATCTAGGTCACCAGGGAGCCTGCAGGCCTGACCACAGGGGGACCTGCATTCTCGGCTCTCCTCTTCCTCCGACCCTCCTAGACAGGCGAGGTGACCCCAATACAGCTCGAGGCCCCCCACTCAGCCACCCCCAGCCCCATATCACGAGGCCAGGGCCCTCAGTCAGGACTCATTGCTTGCATTCTGCCACCAGTAGAAGCTGGTTTGGAGCCAGGAGAGTTTGCCCGGGAGACTGAAATGTCTGGGCTGGACCGAGCCCCGAAGCAAACCAGAGTGAGAGGTGGGAGGGGTCTTGAACAAAAGTGCCCTGAAGGGAGGCTCTCAGGCAAGACTGGAGAAGCTCTGCTGGGAGTCAGCTATTCAGGGAGCAGCAAGTTAATCCTGTGATGATCTAGATGCCTACTCACTCTGCCCTGTACCCTGTCCTCCCCCCTCAAAAACTCCTGATCCCCAAACCTCTTTCAGCTGTCAAGTTTGGCCGCATGTCCAAGAAGCAAAGGGACAGCCTGCATGCTGAGGTGCAGAAACAACTGCAACAGCGGCAACAGCAGCAGAGGGAACAAGCGGCCAAGACCCCTCCTGCAGGAGCCCAAGGAGCAGACCCCCTCGCCTGCACCTTGGGGCTCCCAGATGGGCAGCTGCCCCTGGGCTCCTCGCCTGACCTGCCGGAGGCCTCAGCCTGTCCCCCCAGTCTCCTGAGAGCCCCAGGCTGCGGGCCCTCCTACTCCAACAGCTTGGCCAAGGCCGGGCTCAACGGGGCCTCGTACCACCTGGAATACAGCCCTGAGCGGGGCAAGGCCGGGGGCAGAGAGAACTGCTATGGCACAGGCAGCCAGCCGGCCCCTGACAGGTGTGGACTCCACTTCGAGGGCCCCAGGCACCCTGGGCTTGGGGAACCAGGACGGGGCCCGGACAGCTACTTCAGCCCCAGTTTCCGCAGCACCCCAGAGGCGCCTTATGCCTCCCTGACGGAGATTGGTGAGCCCCTGGGGAGGTAGCTGGGGAGAAGGGAGGGGGAGGAAGATAAGGGAGGGGCTTCCAAGAAAGGGGCCCTAGTCAGCACCCTCTGTAAACCAGACGTGCACAGGGGCCTCGGGGGGAGGCAGAGCGGGGCTAGGCCAGGCAGAGGAGTGCCCTTTGTACGGGAAGGGTAGGAGCTGGCTGAGATCGAGCCCCTGCTTTCCTCCTCCTCCTCCGGCCCCAGAGCATCTGGTGCAGAACGTTTGTAAGTCCTACCGAGAGACGTGTCAGCTGCGGCTGGAGGACCTGCTCGGACAGCGCTCCACCGTCTTCTCCCGAGAGGAGGTGGCCGGCTACCAGAGGAAGGTGAGGCCAGGGGACCGCGCGGGGAAGGGAGGACCTCCCACCGCCACTGGGGGGTCCAGAGACAGCCACCTGCACACGCAAGTGGGCTGGGGCGAGGCAGGGTATCCCAGAAAGACACAGTGGGTACCGCTGTTAAGTACGCACCCTAGCAGTTGGATGAGAGCTTCTCCTTAGCTCCTGCCTATGGTCATTTTACGCGGCCTTCATTCTACCTCCCCCATCACGCCGACCTTGGCGAACAGACCTCGGCCTAAGCTCCTTCCTCCTCCGTCAACAACGACAAGAGTCAGAATCCTGAGCAGCATTTGTTAAACGCTCCTTCTCTGCCAGGCACTGTGCTGAGCGCTTTACATAAATTATCCTTGACCCTAAGGACAACCAACCTATGAGGCTGGCCTCTATCTCTGTTCTTAATGGACCGAAAAACTGAGCTCAGAGGAGTTCGTAGACTTACTCCTCGTCGCAAAGCAGTGGATCTGAAAGCAAATTCAGATCCATCGGGCTCCAAAGCTTGTTCTCTCCCTCCTGTCACTCTGACAACACCTCCTGCGCTAAAAGCACTTGTTTGGTACTGAACTTGAGTATGTCTTAGTCGCCTCAACAAGATGCACACTCTTTGAGGGCAAAGCTGTATCTCAGACGTTTGTTAATTCCCCACAACAGCTAACTCTGCACCAGTGGCTGGTGGGCGCTCAGTAAGTGCGTCCAAGTGACAGGAATTAACCTGGAGTGCACATTTGTGCTAAGAATAGGCTAAAAACATGGGTGCTGAGAATGTGGTGGTTCAGAATCTACCCCCTGCAGTTTATCTCTCTGGGTTCCCAGGGCCTTGGCGGGGGGGCCCGGGGTCATAAAGAGGGCTACAGTGGGACCCCCTCCTTCCCTGCAGTCAATGTGGGAGATGTGGGAACGCTGTGCCCACCGCCTCACCGAGGCCATTCAGTACGTGGTGGAGTTCGCTAAGAGGCTCTCGGGCTTTATGGAGCTCTGCCAGAATGACCAGATCGTGCTACTCAAAGCAGGTGCCCAGGGAGAGGGGGCAGGCCTGGGGGCAGTGGGGACAGATGAGGAAACGGGCAGGGCTGAGTGGAGGGAGGTGACTTAAGGGAACTGGGACACTGAGGGAGACAGAGACAGATTCCTGGCCGTGTTTGATGGTGTACCTGCCTTTCTCCCCACTCCCCAGGAGCCATGGAAGTGGTGCTGGTCAGGATGTGCCGGGCCTACAATGCCGACAACCACACAGTCTTTTTTGAAGGCAAATACGGTGGCATGGAGCTCTTCCGAGCCTTGGGTGAGGGGCAGGGGGAAATGAGAGAGAGGAGTCGGATGCCAACCCCATCCGAGGCTTGGAGACCCAGGGCCCCCTCTTTTCAGGACAGATTGCCCGCTCTGCTCCAAACACCAAGGGGCGGGTGTCCTCGGGCACTGTGGCCTCACCCACCTTGCTCACTCTTTCGTTTCCACCCCACCAGGCTGCAGCGAGCTCATCAGCTCCATCTTTGACTTCTCCCACTCCCTGAGTGCCTTGCATTTTTCCGAGGACGAGATTGCCCTCTACACGGCCCTCGTCCTCATCAATGCCAGTGAGTGTCACTGGGCTTGGGTAGAGGACATTCAGGCAGTGGGGGGGGGGGGGGTGGCGCAACAGATACTGAAGAGTCTGGACCTTCGCTTGTGGTTAAATCTGGCAAGTCACTTTAAAGAGCTGAATGAGCCCCCCTGAATATTGCTGTAAAAATATGAGTTAAAATAAAGACACAGAGGAGCCTGACAGAGGGAAAAGAGCAGCGCAGGTGGGGTTGGAGAAGTGGGGAGACGCGAGGAAGAGAGGAAGTGAGCCATTTCCCTGGGAGAAATTAGTCTGCTTGTGAGTCCCTGTCAGTGACTCCATTGCGGCCACACGTTGGAATCACCTGGGGAGCTTTAAAACCGATTGCTGCGACTCTGAGGTCATTGATCTGGGGTGCTGCCGGAACACCAGAAGTTTTAACAGCCTCTCACAAGTGATTGTAATGTGCCACCAAGCTTGAGAATCGCTGCTCTGTGTGAACTCATTTCAAGACTACATGCCATCGGGAATTCCCTGGCCATCCAGTAGTTAGGATTCCACGCTTTCACTGCCGAGGGCATGGGTTCAATCCCTGGTTGGGGAACTAAGATCCCACAAGCCCCGTAGCGCAGCCAGAAACAGAAATGAAAAACAAAACAAAACAAAAGACAACATGCCGTCACGGCAGGACTCTGGATGTCCGCTCCACTGGAATGGAGTGGGCTGGGTGAGCCAGCTGAATGCTAAGGATTCAGAGAACCTGGGGAAGTGGGTTGAGCTGCTAACCCTAGTTTGCAGACCAAGATTATCAGTCTTCTGGCTCTGCCAATGAGTAGAGACCTAAACATTCCCCTTGAACTGGAAATAAAGACTTAAAAGATGACTTCTGGGTATTTTATGGAGTCAGGGCAAAAGGTGGTTTGTCTCTTGAAGTTAGCCACAGACTGCTGCAGAGGCCTTGATGCTGACCTAGGTGGCTTCACAAAGCCCATCTTCCTATCTGGGGCCATCCCTGCCAGGTGGCGGGGAAGAAGAGAGAACTTTTTTTTTTTTTTTCTTCCCCACAGCAGAGTTTTAGTGCCTAGCTTTGAATTAGCTATGTGAAATATCAGGGTACCAGGGATAGGGCAGCTTGGAACTGGGAGATTGGAATGTCTTATCCCTTTCATCTCTCTCCAGTTTTCCTTGTAGAAAGCTAGCCCAGCCCAAGGCCCCATAGCTTACCATTATCAAACCAAGACACACACATTCACACACACACACAC
Organism: Balaenoptera musculus; assembly: GCF_009873245.2. NCBI lineage: Eukaryota > Metazoa > Chordata > Mammalia > Artiodactyla > Balaenopteridae > Balaenoptera > Balaenoptera musculus. Next base: position 109,840,826 of record NC_045785.1, on the reverse strand, counting down.
ACACACACACTTACACTCTCTCTCACTCAGCTAGGAAGATCTATATTCAGCACAGATGTCCAGAATGACACACTCTTTTGGGGAAGTTAACGTCCATGCTCTTTCTTTTTCTTGCTATGGTCCCATCCCCTCCTTCAGACCGGCCAGGGCTCCAAGAGAAAAGGAAAGTAGAACAGCTGCAGTACAATCTGGAGCTGGCCTTTCATCATCATCTCTGCAAGACTCATCGCCACGGCATCCTGGCAAAGGTAGGAGCAGTCCCTGGGACAGAGGAGGTCAGGCCCAGTGCCAGATCTGTGACATCACGGCTTGTGAGGGCCATGGTCTGAGGGTCCAGAGGAGGAAGTGCTTGAGTGCTAAGTTGTGTGAGAGAGCTTGCAACAGCCTGGGGGCAAGGGGACTGATCAGTCACTTCCATGTGGGTAAAGATGGGAAGTTAGGGAGCCTGGAATTGGGAGGGACCTCCAGGGAACAATTCAGTTTAATAGAGCCACCGCTTACCCAGCACCTGCTTGTACCGTGGAATGGAAAGATACAGAGATGCCGTCCTTACCCCCACCAAGAGTTTTTAATCTGCTGTGAAGAAGAGACTCGTGTACCAATGACCCTAACACAGAGGAGAATGTGTTATGGGATATAATAATAATGCGATTAACAAAGTGCTTTCACAGATATGCTCATCTTTATGACAACTCAGTCAGTAAGATAGGTGTTAAAATCTCCCTGTAGTGATAAGGAAACTTAAATGACTTGTCCAATTTTATGCAATCATAAGTGATAAATGTAAGGTTTAATCCCAGGGCTGTTTCTACTGTATCCCTGTGCCCCTAATATAGTACTACAGTAAGAGATATTGGGGAAATGTGAGAGCATGGAAGAGAGATTAAAAATAACTTGAGGGTAAAAGGAGTGGGTCATAAATGCTTCCTAGAGGAGGTGGCATTTAAACTAGGCCATGAAATATGTAAGATTTTAACGGGCCTTCAGGGGGTGGGACAGGCATTCCAAGCTTAGGGAAAAATATGGACAAAAATAAGGAGGCAAGGTAATGCATATACGGAGAATAGTTCATGGAACATTTTGACTAAAGTGTAAGGTCAGGAGCTGGGATAGATTGATGGGGGCAGGGAAGTAGCAGAAGTCAAGCTTGAAAATTAGGTCAAGGAGCAAATCAGAGAGGACTTTCAAGGCCATATTAAAGAGTTAAGACTTTATTTCCAGGCAATGGAGAGCACCAAAGGCTAGAGGAATGATATCATCAGAGCTATTATTTAGGCAATTTAATTTGGAACCAGTGTAAAGGAACCATTTATGTAATGGTTCAAGCAATGGGCACTTGCTATGTGCCAGGCAGAGTGCTAGGTGCTGAGAATACAGAAATGCCTTAAACGACAGGCTCTGCCCTAAATAAACTTCAAGTCTGGTAGAATAGATTAGGAGGAGGAGAACCTGAGAGAGCAGTTGGAAAGCAAATCTCTGTTGGATCCACCTTCAGAATACATCACCTCCCACTGTTACCCCCTAGCTGTCAGTTCTCACTTGGACCATTAAAGAGGCCTCCTTAACTGGACCCCTGCTCCATCCCTGTCTGTCCTACGGCAGCCACACAGCACTGTTCACAGTGCTCCTAGAGCTGCCCATCATGCTGAAAATCAAATCTAGAGTCTGTGTCGTGGTCTACTGGCCTCATGATGTGTCTGACCCCCGACTTCTTTTCTCACCTCATCTCCTTCCACTGCCCTCTCAGTCACCCGTTCCAGCAACACTGGCCTCCTTGCTATTCCTTGAACACATCAAGCCCGGTTGCTTCTCAGGACTTTGCTGTTCCAGCTGCCTGGAAGGTTCTTCCCCTACTTTTCCAAATGGCCTGCTCCATCCCTTCATTCTGGAGAGGTTTTCCCAGACCACCCCATACAAAAAGCCCTCTACCCATCACTCTGCTTTATTGTTTTTTAAAGAAGTTTTCTAACATATATTTATTTTCTGGCTCCCTCACTAAAATATACATTTAATAAAGGTAGAGATTTTATTTTCTTCACTGATCTATCACCACAATCCATCACAGTTCCTAGCCAAAAGGGTCTCAACAAATATTTGAGAATGAATGAAAGAATGAATGAAAGAATGAATGAATGAAGCTACTGCAATAGCCCAGACAAACGCAAAATAAAGCAGGAGGAATGAAAAGAGGATGAATTCAAGAGATTTCAAGGGATCCCATGCTGCCTGCTCTTCCCTGACTGTCCCTTTCCTAGGCAACTAAGCTGGGGAAAAGGGGGTGGCTGGTGAGAGGTATTTTTAAGGCTCACTTGGTTATACAGGAAACTGCAGAAGATAAATGGTTTTCTCAGCCTTTCTCCAGCGAGGTCTCCCTGCCTCTGTCTCCTCATGGCTCTCTGGGCCTTTTTCATTCCCCTCCACCGGCTGAGTGCTGGCAGTGTTGGTTTACTATTTGCAGTGTTGGGTACCTGCTTGGAAATTGCTTAGTCCAAACAAACAGTTATTGAGCATTTGCCATGTGCAAGCAGCTTGATAGGTACAGAGGATACAGACAGAGGGGGGGAGGGAAGGGAGAGAGAGAGACCCTACCTAAGGAGTTTAAATCTAGGGTAGGGAGACAGACAAATTGGATCATTTTCCTAAAATGGGATTTCAGTGCTGCACAGAGGGAAACCCAAAGGAAGGGCCCTTAATCCAGGGAAATAGTCCTAGAGGAGGTAACACTGAAGGTGAGTAAGAATTAGCCAAGCACAGAAGAATTGGAAAGGCATTCCAGGGGAGGGGAACAGTATCAACAAAGGCAAAGAGGCACGTAACATTGTATAACAGAGAGTGACAGAATTTCACTATTATAAAAGCATAAAGTGTGAGTTAGAGAGTCTTTAACAGGGCTCATCTTAGGAGTAGCAGGAACACCATTTGCGGGTTTCAGCCAGAAAACATGTACCTGTCCCATAGCAGTTCTCGCTAGCCTCCAGTTGCCTGAACACAGACCTACCCCTACCAAAGGGATCTGGCTGTTCCACAAGTGCCAAGTGTGCAGGGAGAAAGCAAGGAGAGTTATCCCAGCCCAGGAAGGATGGGGGCACATCTCTGCTCTGGGGACAGAGCTGTAGTACTGACCCTCCTTCCCCATGAACCCATGTCCAGCTGCCACCCAAGGGGAAGCTTCGGAGCCTGTGTAGCCAGCATGTGGAAAAGCTGCAAACCTTCCAGCATCTCCACCCCATCGTGGTCCAAGCTGCTTTCCCTCCGCTCTACAAGGAACTCTTCAGCACTGAAATCGAGTCACCTGAGGGGCTGTCCAAGTGACCTGGAAGAGGGACTCCGTTCCCTTCCCTAGAGCCTGGTGGCTCACCTTCCCCTTGGCCTTTTCCTTTCCTGTGCGCCCTGGAGGGTGGTCTCTGCCTGTTTTGGGGGGGGTGAGCAAATGCGGAGACTGGCTTTCTGCCCACCAGCCTGCCTGGCAGCGGGCCAAGAGCTAGAGGGTGGGGATGGAGGAACACCATCTCCAGCCTCAGCTTTGTCCTGGCCCCTCTCAGCTTCTGGGAGACCTGGGGTGGGATACAAGGACCTCTAGGAGGACCTAGGTGTCCTCAGAACAACAGGGGGATCCAGGACACCCTGGACAAACAGAACTCAACTCTGGGCTCAGAAGCTAAGAATAGGCCTTTGAAATACCTCATTGCATTTCCCTGGGGGCTTTGGCTGGGGAGATGCATCAAGCTCAGAGACTGGCATCTGGAGCCCAGAAGGACCTGTATATAACATGAATCTGGATCTTTAGATTTTCTGCCTTCCCCCTTCCTCCCAGCTCAGCAAGGAAATTGTTGGGAACCCTGGGGTCTAAAAAAGACTAGATATGTGGAGGGTAAGGACAGGATGGGGGTAAGGGAGGGGCTGGGGATAATATTTTTATGGGATTTGGGTATAAGGATAGGGTATGACGAAGGCCAAGAGCATCACAGACAGACAGACAGACAGACAGAGAGTTAGAACTCAAACTTCTTATGTGCACTTTAAAAATAGACTTTAGTGGTTACACAAATCTGATCAGAGACACACGTTCACATACATGTGAAACACATACTCACACACTTAACCTGTAGTCATGCAGCTCTATAGACGCATTTAATCTGACACAGTCTCTGTCTTCCTTGAGGTCACAGATCAGAGGAACTTAGCGGCCTCAGGGAAGATCCCAATCCTGAGGGACCCCAGAACATTTTCACCTGGTGCCCCAGTTCACCAATCTTAGACGTGGGGTGGCCCAAACTCTATCCCAGCCCCGGCTGTCTTCTGTCAAAGGAAACCCTAAAAGAAGAGATGGCTGGACACTGATAAGTCAGAAGGCCAAGGACAGACCCCCGGAGGACTGTCTGGGCCCCATCCTCCAGCCCTGCTCTCGTTATGGAGAAAGGCAGCAGATGAGATTCCACCACTCTGTGCCTGGGTACCACCAAGTCTGGCAGGGTGAAGGAGACCTGTTTCTCCAGCCGTGATCTTGCCCGAGAACTTCTCTTGCCTTTATAAATAGCTGTGAGCCCTCCTCTGAGGGATAAACAGCAGGTGGTCAGGACGGTTTTGTTTTGTTTTTTTTCCTCTCAGGGGAGGGTAAACATAAACCCTAACCTGTGCCATTCTTTATAAAATGACTTCAAAGGCAAGAGGCATTGCTGCTCTGCAATCTCATTCCCGCGTGAGGACCCAGGTTCCCAGCCCTGCCAGCCGTCAGCACTGTAAGAAGTCTGCACCCACCCTGAGCCGTCCCCCACTGAGGCGTGGGAGCTGGTCCTCAGGAGCCCCCCACCGAAGCCGTCTCAGACTAAGCTCCACAGTGGGTGTTCTGGGCTGAGAACTTTCCCCACAAATGATACCCACAGGGAACATTTAGAATGAGAGGTTGCACAGAACTGCCCCGCATCTGGGAGACTGAAAGACAACCCTACGTAAAGTGCCTGGCCCCAGAGCTCCGCAGGGGGGAATCAGGATGCCCGAGAGACCCTGCGGAGCTGCCCAGCTGCTTCCACGGCCGACCCCTCCACCCCTCGGGGCTCCGGAGCCTCCCTCTGCGCTCCCTCCCCTCCACTGCCATCCTGAAGTGGCGCCTGCTGCAGCCCTCCCTGGTTGCTTTATTTATTTATTTTGCACCAACAGGGTTGCTGCAGACTCATTCTCGCCTGGTTTAAAAAGAGAGAGAGGAGGAAAAAAAAAAAAAAAAAAAGGAGAAATGCTTTCTGGCTCTTCTCTCTACCTCGGTCTTGGCAGCAGCCGCTGCAGCAGCAACAGCAGCATCGGCAGGCGGGCAGGGGGGCAGCGGGGAGAGAGGCGCACGGGGAGGTGCGGGGCAGAGGTGCAGCTCGAGCGGGACGGGCCCCCAGCCCTGCACAGATGCAGTGCCCAACTTGATGCCACCCTCCAGCTTCTCTGGTAAGTGCACCCACCTCCTGTCCCAGAGCTGCAGCTGCCACTCTCCATAACGTTCTCAGAGACAAGGCTTGACCCGACAAGGCTAGAGGGCCTGTGCCCACCCCAGGCCCAGCCAACCATTGATCCTGACCCCATAGGACTTTGATGGGAAAACTAAGATGACCCAGGTTCTCCCGAGGGAAGGACTCCAAGGAGACCTCCCTCCATTTCCCGGGTGCTCTCTCTACCTCTGGGAGGGGTTTTCCTGCAATCCGTGTGGATATTCCAGAAATCTTACCTCCAAGAGCCCCCTCCCCGTGTAGGTCCCCATGCCTCACGCAGGTCTGCTTTAAAGAGGATATCCAGGATCAGATGTGTCTCTGGACTGCCACATAGAGACAAGAAGAAGAAAGCTCCCTGTTCCTTGAGGGTGATGCCCTAGACCCCAGCCCATACAAGGAGAGAAAGTAGTGGTCCTGACACCTAGCTCTTCCTGCAAAGTGGCCGGAAGCCAGTCCTGTAGCCGTGGAGATTGGCAAGGGAAGTTTATGATTACATTAGCGACCTTTAAAGAGAAGGGGCCAGGTCCCCAGCCCCTGGCCCAGCGGGCTTCGGAGACTAAGAGGACATTCACAGGAGTGGCAAGGAGGGAAGCTGGGTTACATGCTTCGCTGCACTTTTGCTGAAAGCAGGAAAGAAGGATGAGCAGGAACTGCAGCAGTAGTGATAAAGAGCTAGCTGTCAGGTGGACTTCCCAGGGGAATGAGGGTGGCTGGGACATTTCTCTGCCTGGAGAACTCTTAGCATGCCATCCATACCTGCTAGGTTGGGATAGGGAACAGAGGGGTCTTCTCAACAGCCTCTGCCGTGCCATTCTTTCTCACACCCAAGCCTCAGAATGGTGTCCTACATCCCTCTGCTCTTTGGGCCTCTTTCTTCAGTTTCTGAACTACTACAGTCCTCTGAAGTAGCTATAGCGTAGCCACCAGAACAATCCTTCTAGGAGAGGGTATAGAGTGGGAAATAAAGGGGAAGAAATCACACCATCTCTTAAACTGCCGCTCCTAAGTTCCACCTGGGAGAAAATGGGCCGTGGGGTAGAAAGCTGACCCTGTAGGGCCCAGAAAGCCTGAGGCCTGAAAGGTCAAAGGTGATTGGGATCTGCGGCTAGAAAGAAACCCAGGCCTCCTGCCTCAGTTGGCTCTTGTCCTATCTCTGTAGCATCCCTTGCCAATTCCAATACCTCCCCTCCCTTGGGGTCCCGGTTGTCACTAAACAGGGTGAGTCTATGGGACCTCTTCTCCTCCATCACCTCAGTCAGGCTCCAGTGGTCATCCGCCTGATTTTGCCCAGGCCCCTGGCACCCAGAAACCACTTTAAGTTGACAGGCTGGGCACACAGCCTGTGCCCAGAGATCTGCTGTGCCAGCCAAGGGCTCCCTTGGCCCCCACCATAGTGTCTGGCCAGGCGCTGTCTCTCCTCACTTGTCTATGCCTCCCTGGCTCTCAGTCTGTCTCTTGTGTTTTTCTCAGGCAGCGGAGGCCAAAGGGGACAAGAGAGCTTCCTCAGACTCACACACTGGGCTTGAATCAAAACACCATGAAGGAGGGGTATGAGAGAAGCCTAAGTCTGAGGACCAAGCAACAAAATTGGGGCATCTCTTGGGTCCCTCACACCCTAACGTCATCTATAGGGGAGGCGGGGTTGCCCTTGGGGTTCTTGTGAGGGATTCATGTACCCCCTGCATCCTGTGCCATATCTAATGGGCAGCTTGGCTGTCGTCCACAAGGTGTTTTGGGGAGATTGGATCTTGTTAGTCTGGGGCCTCAGGCCCTGGGCCAGGCTGGAGGAGGGCAGAGAGGCAATAAGTGGAGCCTGGGGGGCAGAGCTGAGGCCCACATGCTTCCCAGCCTTGGATGACTTAGTCAAGGTGATGCCTGTCTCCAATCAGGATCCAGGGATATGATCCCCCTTAAGCCGTAGACAAAGCTGTGGGTAGATAACCTGGGGGAAGGGTGAGCAGAGAGGCACAGAGCAGAGATCGGGAGAGCAGCTATCAGGGAGAAGGGACCTGAGGTATTTCTGGATCTCACAGATGTAGGGAAACTCAAAAGTTACTTCCCTGCTGCTTCCTGTCTCCCTCCCATAATACTTTCCCCACCCGACTAGGGTTCCACAAGCTAGTAAGCACTTGGCCTGTTACCCAGGTTGGAAGGGGGAGGAAAGTAAAGAGTCCCTGAAGAGGAGCTCCATCCAGAAGGCTCCAGGGAGATGTGCACCAGAATTCCTCCCAGATCTGCACCCTAGCTGCTGGCCATGCTGAGATGGGTAGCTCAATATCTCTCTCTCCTCTAAGGAGGCCCAGGGAAGTCCAGGGTTCCCATCACCTGAAGCCACTTTCCAAAAAGGGCCATGTCATCGTCTATTCCAGGATTGAAGAAGGGATGGCTGCGGCCACTACTCCAAAGCAAGCCTGGCCCCCGTGGCCCCCCATCTTTTTCCTGCTCCTCCTGTCTTGGGGGGGCAGCGGCGGCTGCCCTGCTGTGTGTGACTGCACCTCCCAACCCCGGGCAGTGCTCTGTGCCCAGCGGCGGCTGGAGGCTGTACCAGGGGGACTCCCGCTGGACACCGAGCTCCTGGACCTGAGTGGGAACCGCCTATGGGGGCTTCAGCGGGGAATGCTCTCCCGCCTGGGCCTGCTCCGGGAACTGGACCTCAGCTACAACCAGCTGTCCACCCTCGAGCCAGGGGCCTTCCATGGTCTGCAGGGCCTGCTCACCCTGAGGCTGCAGGGCAACCGTCTGCGAATCATGGGCCCCAGGGTCTTCTCAGGCCTGTCTGCCCTCACGCTGCTGGACATCCGCCTCAACCAGATTGTCCTCTTCCTCGATGGAGCTTTCAGGGAGCTAGGCAGCCTCCAGCAGCTTGAGGCTGGGGACAACCACCTGGTGTTTGTGGCTCCGGGAGCCTTTGCTGGACTGGCCAAGCTGAGCACCCTCACCCTGGAGCGCTGCAACCTCAGCACCGTGCCTGGCCCGGCCCTGGCCCGCCTCCCAGCGCTAGGGGCCCTAAGGCTCCGAGAATTAGATATTGGGAGGCTGCCGGGAGGGACGCTGCGAGGGCTGGGGCGGCTAAAGGAGCTGGAGATCCATCACTGGCCATCTCTGGAGGCTCTGGAGCCTGGGAGCCTGACTGGGCTCAATCTCAGCAGCTTGGCCATCACCCGCTGCAACCTGAGCTCGGTGCCCTTCCAGGCGCTGCACCACCTGAGCTTCCTCAGGGTCCTGGATCTGTCTCAGAACCCCATCTCTGCCATCCCGGCCCGGGGGCTCAGCCCCCTGCTGCGGCTCCAGGAGCTCCGACTGTCAGGGGCATGCCTCACCTCCATCGCGGCCCACGCCTTCCATGGCTTGACTGCCTTCCACCTCCTAGACGTGGCGGATAACGCCCTTCAGACACTGGAGGAAACGGCCTTCCCTTCTCCAGACAAACTGGTCACCCTGAGGCTGTCTGGTAACCCCCTGACCTGTGACTGCCGCCTCGTCTGGCTGCTCCGGCTCCGCCGCCGCCTGGACTTTGGCACGTCCCCCCCTGCCTGTGCCGGCCCCCAGCACGTCCAGGGGAAGAGTCTGAGGGAGTTTTTAGACATCCTACCTCCAGGGCACTTCACTTGCCAACCAGCCCTGATCCGAAAGTCCGGGCCACGATGGGTCATTGCAGAGGAGGGGGGGCATGCCGTTTTCTCCTGCTCTGGAGATGGAGACCCAACCCCCATCGTCTCCTGGATGAGGCCTCAGGGGGCTTGGCTGGGAAGGGCCGGGAGAGTAAGGGTCCTGGAGGATGGGACGCTGGAGATCCGCTCCGTGCAGCTACGGGATAGAGGGGCCTATGTCTGTGTGGTCAGCAATGTAGCTGGGAATGACTCCCTGAGGACCTGGCTGGAAGTAATCCAAGTTGAACCACCAAATAGCACTCTCTCTGACCCCAACATCACCATGCCAGGGATCCCAGGGCCTTTCTTGCTGGATAGCAGAGGCATAGCTATGGTGCTGGCAGTCGGCTTTCTCCCCTTCCTCACCTCAGTAACCCTGTGCTTTGGCCTCATTGCCCTCTGGAGCAAAGGCAAAGGCCGGGTCAAACATCACATGACCTTTGACTTTGTGGCACCCCGAACCTCTGGGGATAAGAACTCTGGGGGTAACCGGGTCACTGCCAAGCTCTTCTGACCTTTCCTTCCACACTGGGGACCCATCCAAGAGGGGAAGAGGACCAAGGCTGCTTGGACCAGAAGCTAGTCCCAAACAGCATAGATCTCGCACACCTCCTGCCTGCACCATGCCAGCAGCTAATGCTGCCTCCTGACAGCCTGCCTCCTTGTGCTTTTGCAGTTTGAGGATAGCACTGTCATCTCTTCCCTGAGGGTCCCGGGAAGCTGAAGATGCAGACCCTGTAGTCAGCCCAGTCCTCCCCCCACCACATACAAAGCAGGAAATATAACCCTCCAGTCTGCTAGTCTAAGCTCCAGGCTTCCTTCACACCCACCTACACACACCTTAATAACCAATACCAATCGCCAACCACAGCCATAGATTACTTCAGAGATGGGGCTGGGAAGTGCCACTTGCTTCTTGGAGTCTCTGCTCCTCAACCAGGTGGTCTCTCTCTCTCTCTTTTCTGCTCTGTCCCCTCTCTAGGTGCAAAGAACTAGGGCCAATGACCTCAAGCTAAGGAGAAGAGGATGTGACAGGGGAGTGTGGGACGGGGAGGAGGACAGACTACACACTGGCACTGAGTGTGCATGAGCCCCACCACCTGCCTCTGTCTGTCACATCATTAAACCTGTTGCCAAAAGGCCATGACAGTAGCAGCCACAACTAAATGTGATCTCTGGAGTTTTCTTTAGTCTTTTCCACCCCTTATTTCTGTCAGATCTCCCCCTTCCTACCCTTTCTGCCTGCCCACGGAGCCTGTATCCTAATGGCCTTGCCTGAATCTAACGAGCCTGACAACCAGGGCTTTATGCAAAAGGTTGCCGGCCACGCCTGGAGAGATCAGCACTCCCGGCCCATTTCAGGGTCAACCCTTTCCCCTGTACTCTCCCTCTCTGGAGTTGGAGGAGAGATCCTCTGCCTTCCAAAGGATCCCTCTGCAGAAATGTCAACCCAGGGCACCCAGCTCCTTCCCTTCTTTCTCATTCTGGTTGGAACCTCCCTAACATTCCTGTATTGCAGATCCCTAGTGCCCTTGAAGGAAAGCAAGAGAACTCCTAGAAAATGACTAACAAAAGCAAGAATCTGCAGCTGTCAAAGGAGAGAGACCCAGAACATAGCAGGACTAGGTTTGAAGGAACAAGGTGGGAGGGGCACTGCAAGCTGTAGTGAAAAGTGGAGGGGAGAAGGAGCAGCAGGAACTACCTGCCTTTCCACCATCCTTCAGCAGCTTCCCCTGGTTCTGTGTTTAGTGCAGCCCCGCTGGGAAGCTGTCTCTGGATAGAGGTCGCTGTCTTATGGAGACCCCAGATGCAGAGGCAGAGTGGGAGGAGGAGATGCCGACTGCCTCTGAGTGTACTCCAAAGAGAGGGCAAAGCAGAGCTAGGAAAAGTAGAGATGCTGAGAGCTCAAGGGACAGGGCAGCAGCCCCAGCATCGCCAGAAGGGGAGGGGTGAAGGGAGAGGAAAGGAGCAGGGAGGAGGGGCCGAGAAGTGGAGAGTCACGAGGTCCCTGGGAGCCTCTCTCTCTCTCTGCAGCAGCATCTGCACAACGGCCTTAGCTCCCCTCCACCCTCAGGAGCCCCCACCCACCCCTCACCCAACAATATGCAAGCGTCATCAGCTTCCTAGCCATTCCTGCTGCCCTCGTCCTTGCTCTGAGGAGACTACACTCATTAGGAGATTCCCAGCCCAAACTGTCCCTGACAGGTGAGAGAGGCTGGTGCCATATGGGGGCAGCCAGACTTCACCAGCAGGCAAGCTCTTCGGTGGGGCAGAGGTGGGATTCTGGGGGCAGGGGGCTGTGGGCAGAGGTGAATGTGAGAGAGAACCCGGCAGCTTGGAGAGTGAGGCTGGAGGATCACACAATCTTGCGCATCCGGAGCCTCCAACCTTGCTCCCGGCACCGTGCACACACAATTCTCTTAGCATTGCAGCAACCTCCCCTCTCCAGTTTATTAGACAGCAGAAAGGTTTCCCTGGGGCACAGCCCTCTCCCTCATTTCTAAAATCTTCCATCAGTAGCTTGTGAGATTGGGACTTGTTGGGGTCAGGTGCTAGAGGTTCTCATACTAGTTGCCCACACTGCAATGCAGAAAAGGGCAGAAGCAGCAATGCTGTTCAGAGAACTCTACCCTGGGAAGCCCCCTGAGGCCGTGGGGAATGGATGACACATGTCTGGATTGGGAGATGCTGCTGCCTGAGTCCCACAGCCGCCAGAGCAGCCCAATAGAAACAGAATGTGAGTCACTTATGTGATTTCAAGTTTTCTAGTGTCCCATTAAAAAAGCAAAAGAAACAGATACAATTAATTTTAATACTCTATTTTATTTAACCCAGTGTACCCAAACTATGATCATTTCAACATGTTATCTATATAAAAATGAGTAATGAAATATTTTACATTATTTTTTCATATTAGGTCTTTGAAATCTAGTATATACTTTACACTTACAACACATTCCAATTTGATAACTAAATTCTCACCAGAAATATCTGATCTGTATTTAGGTTTCATAAAATTCACTGTTGAAAAAGTCAATTCACACGTCCAAGTTGCTCCAACCAAGTTGTTCCATATTAAAAGTTTTCCAATAACTAAATCAAGTATTGGTTTTAACATTTAAATTAAATAAATTTTAAATTCTACTCCTCAGTCACACTAGCCATCTTTCAAGTGCTCAGTAGCCACATGTGGCCAGTGGCTACTATATTGGACAGCACAGCTCCAGACACTGTAACTCTGGGTGTAGACTAGGGCCTCCTCACCAGAGGTGGGCAAAGTGTCCCTCGAGAAGCACATTCAACCTAGAGGAAATGCCTGTAGGTTTCCCCAACTACCACCCCTTGCTCTCCTGACATGGCCTTTCCAGAACACCTTCAGGGAGGGACGCTAGTTACCGTAACAAGGTTACTGCAATGAGCACTTCCACAGCTTGTCCAATCATCAGAAAGCCAGCCCCTTACCCCATCTGCCTGAAAAGGCTGCCCTTAGCTCAGGGATGTGTGTGTGTGTGTGGACAAGTGTGTGATGGCAACCAGGGACGCAGGCGGGTGGTGTGTGTGCACGTGCAGGGATGTTATGGTCCAGGTCAGAGGCAATCCAATGGCAGCTCTCCCCTGGAGGGACAGTCGTGGAGATAGAAGAAAAATAACATTTATTCTATGTTAGTGGTTATATGTATGTTTTCTTATTTAATCCTCACATCAACCCTATAAGACAGGGAATCTTGGCTGATGGAACTAAAGGTCAAATAGATTAACTTGCTCGGGTACACAGAGCTGGTTAGTAAGGGAGCTGCTTCTGGACTCAGGGCTAACTCAAAATCCAAATGCTTTCCACCACCCTGCCATACTGCTCCACTCACTGTCTGCTCTTATAACCCCCTTTCCCAGGGTCTCTCAGCTGCAGGAACTGACCTGTGAGAAAGGTAGAATCCAGGGGTCATCCTCAGCCCCACCCACTCCGAACAACTCTTTTAAGGGGAACTGGGGTCAGTTGTTGGTCCTCACCTTCCTTCAGTAACTCTAATGCACCTGATTCAGGAAGCTGAGGATTGGTTGTTAGTTTTTAATCTTTCTTCTCAGTTTCCCCCAGCATCCATCTCTCAGAGAGAGGCAGGAGGCTTTGGGTAGGACTTTTGCTCTAAGAAGTGAGTGTGGTGATGATTCAGGCCGGCGAGCATGTGAGATCAGAGGACTCCTGAGTCCTCTTCCTCCAAACTGCTTTGTAAAGGGGAGTTATGGAAGAAGACTTAGAGCTGTTTGGTGGTGGCCAGAGAAGCTGAGGAGAATGTCTCTCTCCTAGGACACCCTGCCACAACTCATCAATCTGATCGAAAGACGAAAGAGTAGCACCAGCATAATTTCTGATACTAAACCCACACTCCCAGTTGCTGGATTCTGGTGAAGAGCCTTGAGTGACGGGGGAAGAAGGGGTGATTCCTACAATGGACAAAGGAAGTGTGCTGTTTTCCAAAACCTCAGATAGCTGAATATCATTTGAATGGTTTGCATGTTATCCAGGAAGGGAACTCTGTAAGCAGCCAAGGCTCTAGAACTAGGCTACTGTGTCTGAGAACCCCTCCCCGCCCAGCCCTTTAGCTAAAGTCTACTTTCCTGCTTTGGCTTACTGAGTGGAAACACCTGCCCACTGAACTCTCTGGACAACCCACACTTTATGTTAATCAGTTTCACCTACTGCCACCTGCACCTTGTTCGGAACACCCTTCAGGGAAACAGAACTGGACTCTTCAGAACAGGAGATGAGAATAAAGAAATCACAATTCACCCAATCCTAGTCTCTCACAACTCAATCTTTCAATCCTGGTTTGGGCTCTTAGAGGGGGAATGAGATGACAAATCCCAAGTACACAGTGACTTGAGAGTGAGTTTGGAATCATCTCACCTAAAGTTATCCTTTCTACTCTCCAGTCTCCCTACCCAACCAATTAGAAATCCACCCTCCTTCAGAAAATTTCCAGGAAAAGTGATTACACCTGGCTTTTCACTGCTCTGATTAAGAAATTAATCCTGTGGTTTAATTTTTAATTTTAATCCCTCTTTTTGGACTTCCACTTCATTTCCTCTTCTTTGCTCACCAGCTCCCATTGGAGCTGGAAGATGATGAGCCCATAAAGTAGGCCTGTGCTTTTTATAGCAACAATGGACACTCTTCCTTAGGTCTGAACTACACTTTACCTTTTTAAAAGTAAAAGTAGCTATAGCAATCAAGGCACTCAAATACCTAGAAATAATCTTAAAAAAAATATGTAAATTTTACACGACAAAAACTTTAAAACACTACTGATGGGACATCAATGACTTACACATGTTTATAGGAAGATTCTATATCATAAATATAACAACTCTCCCTTATGTAATCTAAAAATATGTGATTCCAAAAAATAATATTAACAGTATACCCAGAAAGGAAATTGTGGTATATTCCCAAAATATAATACTACACAGTGATGAGAATGAATGGGATAAAACTATACACAATAATATAGCTGAATGTCACAAAAATACTGTTGAACAAAAGAAACCAGACACAAAAGAGTACTTACTGTGTGATTCTCTTTGTATAAAAAACAAAACAAGCAAAACTAGTTTCTGCTACTAGGAGTCAGAAGCAAGTTTACCCTTGAGGGGAGTAGTGACTGGGAAGGGATAATGTTCTGTTTTTTTGATCTGGGTGTTGGTTACACAAATGTGTTCCATTTTTGAAAATTCATCAACATGTATGCTTTTCATCTGTGCACTTTGTGTATATATTGTACATCAATTTTAAAAATTGTGGTAAAAATAACACATAATGTACATCAATTTTAAAAAACAGTATGGTACTAGAACATGAATAGAGAGATCAATGGAACATGAAAAACCCAGAAATAGGCCCAAATACATGACAATTTGGATCTTATGAAAGGTAGCATTCAAAAACAATGGAGGAAATATGTGTTATTCAATAAGGGTTGGACAAGACAAAACTGGATCATTATTTCACACCTTAACACCAAAATAAATTCCAGGTGAATCAAATATTTTACATATGGGGCTTCCCTGGTGGCGCAGTGGTTGAGAATCTGCCTGCCAATGCAGGGGACATGGGTTCGAGCCCTGGTCTGGGAAGATCCCACATGCTGCGGAGCAACTGGGCCCGTGAGCCACAACTACTGAGCCTGCGCGTCTGGAGCCTGTGCTCCGCAACAAGAGAGGCCGTGATAGTGAGCGGCCCGCGCATGGCGATGAAGAGTGGCCCCCACTTGCCGCAACTAGAGAAAGCCCTCGCACAGAAACGAAGACCCAACACAGCCAGAGATAAAAATTTATTAATTAATTAATTTTTAAAAATTACATTGCAAAAATACACTATAAAAATATTTAAAGAAAACATAGGATAATTTTTTAATAATCTTAGGTCATAGGATGCTTTTCTAAATATGAGACCCAGAAGTTATCAAAGAAAATGCTGACAAATTCAGCTACATAAAAATAAAAAATACTTGCATAACAAAAAAAGTCACCATGAAAGTAAAAAGACATAGGACAAACTGGGAAAGGGGAAAAATATTTTCAACTTATACATGAACAAAAGGCAAATATTAAAAGTCCTGACAACCAAATAGAAATATGAACAAAGTGTATGAACAATTTACAGAAAAATAGAAAGCAATTGGCACGTAAGCATATTAAAAGATGCTCAACCTTATAAGAGAAATGAAAATTTAAATTGCAATGAGATGCCATTTACACTATCAGATTGTCAAAAATCAAAAAGTTTGATAACAGGCTGTATAAGCTTGCTGATTGGTAAAAATTGAGAGAGAAGATTGGTAAAAATTGCATGGAAGGCAATTTGGCAATACTAACCAAAATCCTTTTCAAACATTGTTGGTGGAATGAAAATGAGAAAAATCTTTGTGGGAGAAAGAGAATTTGTGAAATTGTATCTATCCAAATGAAAAAACAATACACACACTTCTCAGACAGTGTTTGCAGCCCTAAGTATTTATTGTACAGATATATAAGAGCCAAACAAAATATACTTGGGTATCAGTATAATGTTAATGGGAATGATTGAATATATCTTAATACATCCCTCAGGTTTACTATGAAACTTAACTATTAGGCAGATATCTATGTGCTGCTATGGACAGATATCTAGACCATATAAAAAGAAATTGCAAAATAGTAATGTATAACATGTTACCGACTGGGTAATACATATAAATATATTTAATGTATACATGTTTACTATAGAATATCTTGTGAAAAATCCACAAGAATCTGGTAAAACCGGTTGCTTCTTAGGGAAGAGAGGCCTTTTATTCCTTCGTAGAATGTGCATGTACTACTTACTCAAAACACATATATATTTTTCAGATTAACACAAAACAAAAAACTGAGGCCCACTGGCATCTCCTTAGCTGACCAGAGATATAATCTTGCATTCACTCAACAAACATTTACTGCGTGCGTATCATGCCCTAGGCATTGTGACAGAAGCTGGTGCGAAAGATCCCCGCCTTACAAGGAGCGCTCAACCCCTGTCAAGGGTGAGCCCCTAGTGCGGGGAGGGGACTGGAGGCCGGGAGGGGCCAAGGGCCAGCTCGCGAGGCTCCCGGCGGCTCAGAGTCCGTAGCAGGGTCCAACCGTCTCAAACGGTCCAAGGACCCAGACGGCGGTTGGAATGCACTCTTCCAAAGCAAACCGCCGTCTGCAGAAACCCTCCCCTTTTCTCGCCCCCACAGAAACGGCCCGGTGGCTTGTGCCTTCGCGCCTGTTGCCCCGACCCGTCTCCCTTTAATCCCCAGGAAAGGGGGGGGGCCCTGATGACCGCCCTACCCACAGGTCCCTTACCACGGGGTGCTTCGAACTCGGGTCCCTCGCCATCCCTCCTGCTGCAGTGTCGGTGCTCCTCGTCTGTTCATTCCTCGACAGAGAAGTAGAGTGAGCCCCTCACTCTCTGCCGCGCAATTCCTTCCCCTTGGCTTTCTCTCCATCTCTACGAAGCCTATTTAATGTTTTCCCGCAAAAAAAATGTTTTCCGTGTCTCCTGAGTCCCTGTCACAGTATGGGGACCGATCGAGGCAAAAGGTCTCAAAAGAAACAAGTGGCGGAGCATCGCCCATCAGGAGGAGGCTGCCCTAATGGTCACTGGGTTGTGGGGTCGCACTGGCTTTGTACAAAGGCACTAATTTTGTGCGAACGGTGATGCGGCTGAGTGATGCCACCCCCTCGCACCTTGGGAGCGCGATTTTTCCCCACAGGCTTAGGAGGTGGAAGCCTCCGCGGTAATTGGCCTAGAGATTGGCAGGGAGTACTCCGGGAGCCTCTAACTGGCTGTTTAATACTCAGCAGGTGCAATCTCAATTAACGATGTCGGCTTTCCCTGGAGCCTATTGGCTGACCTGGTGGGCCGGCTTTGAATTCCATCCGGGTAATTGGGTACCAGCACGCAGCAACGCCGTCGCTCAGGGGCAGTCCCCGTGAGGATTGGTTATGGGGGGGAAGACTGATTGGTCGGGCTGCGACCCGGGCATTGATTGGTGCGGGCTGGCTGCGGGGGCGGGGAAGTGGCGGCTGAAGCTAGGACCGCGGGGTTCCGAGTGGCGCTGTGAGTCGACGGCCTCTGGCTTGAGGTGCGAGGCGGAGCGCGCGACGGCTGACTCGAGGAGCAGTAAAGGCGGGGACCGGGAGCGGAGGTTTGGGGAGTGGGGGAGGCTGGGCCAGGGGCGCCAGTGGCAACAAGGAGGCGGAAATGTGGGGCTTAGGGAAGGGAAGCGCCCCCGGACGAGGAGAGGGTGTGGGGAAAGCTTTCCCCCACCCCGAGGCTAGTAACCGTATCCAGGGGAAATGCGCTCGTCCCAGGATTAAGCCACGACGGACCCTTGCACCAGTGCGGGAGGGTTTGCCCCAAGCCAATAACAATCAGTTTATCAGTTTGCCTTTTATTTTCCACAGCTTTTTCTTTAATTATCTCTGATAGGATGACTATTTACAGTCATCAGAGTAAGGGAGTTTTGTTTGTTTTTCCAGCTTCCCTCTTTAGTTCTTAATACAGATAGAATCGTGGGTTTTGGCTCAAGACTCCCGTGTCAAAGCTACTCTTTCCTCAGCTTGCGAGAAGTGGGTGGAGGCTTCTTTCACGCACTGCTTTAAAAATAAATGTAGCAAGGATGAGAAAATTGAATGAGCTGCTTCAGTTCAACAAGCCTATCACCATGTTTTAGGTACTTTGTAAGTTCTGGTTGTTAGGAGATACTGGAGTGATAGATCCTTGCCCCCATGGAGCTCACTTTGTGTTTTGAAATGCATATCAGATAGTTGTTAGCAACTGTTTAATACAAATGTCAGGAAACTTCAAAGTTAGCTTTTTCTGAAAAGCGTTGTCTAGCCATATTTCTCAACCTTGAAATGACCCACGTGTCTCCTCTTTACCTGGTTTCCCCAGGAGCTATGCTCTTAAGTTTTAGTCTCCTCTTCACATTCAATTTGCAGTAATAAAATCAAACATAAGCTAGCATTTGGTACTATACAGTTATTCCCATTTCCATCATATTTCCCACTTTTATTTTTCTTAAGAGAAACTTAACAATATGAAAGGATATGTAAATTGTAAACAAAACTATACTTGGTTAATATTAATCAAGTAGATTTTCTGTGAGACATCAGCTGATAACAAAATTAGCACAGACTTCATTTGTAATATTGGAAGAGGTGTTAGTAAAATTTAGGTTTTGGTTCAAATAGAAGTCACCTGATAAATTCATCCTTGTCACGGACATTCATCTTCCTGCCACCCACACTCCCTCCACCACCAAATCATCAATATTCTATCTCAAATGCTACCATCTACTCAAATGAGAAACCTGGTAGCCAGCTCCTTGGCTCACTCTCTAACCTTTCCATAAATCAATTGCTGGGTCTTGTGTGTTCTACCTTTGAAAACTCTCTGAACCGTCTGTCTCCTTCTTTCCATCTCTATTACTGACACCTGGACTAGCCTCTGAATTGGTCTCCCTACACGTGCTGTTGCTGCCTTCAGTTCATTCTCACTACAGACATAGCCATTAATCAAGAATTACAAGCAATGCATGTGTTATGAAGGGATGGTTGGTGTACTATGGAAACCAGTAGCAATGAAATCCAACTCAGTATAGCGGGTCATACTAGGGTCATTCTATCCTCTCTCTGAGATGGAGAGAAAAACATTTTGAGGTGTTCCAGGGACCCTTTGGAAAACCTCAAAGTTAGCTAGAGGTCAAATGAACTTTCTTTAGAATTTGATCTTTGCGAAGTTTGTCAGAAATATCAAAAAGTTTTAAAACACTTGGTCAAGTAGGATCATAGGTCACCGTGGAACAATACTTATTCACTGAATCAAAGTGACAAAGATCTCAAAGGCAAATACGGAAATGTATTTCCATTCCTCATACCTTCTTTTTCCTGAAAACACTCCTCTTTCCTTGTATACTGAAATGTTTCGCTTATTCTAGTAGCTTAAATTACGTATATTAATTAGAAATCTCAGCTCTTAAATCCCTAATTTTTAATGAAAACTAAGAAGTAAGCAATTATTAACTCTTTTACATTAGCATTCTGTAGATTAGCAAGCTTATAAATAATATTTATGGTTTCTAGAAAACACGTGCTTTTTTTATAGTAAGTGTCTTAGTGTGGCACCAAACATATTAAATAGTTTCAAATATCTGTAGTTTCTTTGTAAAAGGAAGTCTGTGTTCCGTGACTAATGCTTCAGTATCTCATTTTATTTGGGAGTTATCTATTCAGTAGACTTCCATCATTTAACTTAATTTAGCAAAACTCTAAAGTTTCAAATTATCAAAATCTAGAGAGTATTTTAAATAGACATTCCCAAACATAATTATTCCTAAAGAGTTTACCTAAAGTTCTTATCGCATTTACCTCTATTTTATTTACTTAAAAGTTTCATCATATCAAGTTATTTTCTTGCCAGCAAACTTTGCAACAGATATAATAAGGTCTTGTTTGATTTCCAGTAAACCTAGGTACAATAAATGTATTATACTTAATGTTGATGATTCTAAAGGTATATATTGTTAATTAAACCAACAAGCTTAAGCTAACTTTAATACCTGACATTAATTCAATACTGAATATTTCCCAGATTGTTACCGGAAAACTGGGTTCACCTCTTGGTGGCTGTCAAGCCAAAAAACACAACCAAGCCAAAGATCGGGAGAAGGAAGGATTTATTTCTTGCAGCAAGTAAGGAGAACACTGAGGATCTTTTCTAAAGCAGTGTCTCCCCAAATAGCAAAATTGGGGAAGTTTTAAGTAAGGGTACATGCATATTCATGAAGGGGTTTGGGTGGTTGAGAGTCCAAGCTTTAGCTGATTGATGTCAGGAGGGTCAGAAAAAGTCAACATCATCATCATCATCAACCAGATCATCCCTTGGTGCCAGTTGATCTGGTTGTTCAGTGCTTCAGGCTAATCTTTACCACTGAAACAGAACCAGGAGTCTTTACAACTGATATATTATCTTTGCCATCATTACTTCTCTTGCCTGATAAGTCATTGTTTCTGCATTCTTTTGTTCCCTTAAAATCATTAATTACTGAGACCTGTTCAATGACAAGCATTGTGGCCAGGCTTGGATCACATAATGACTTGGGCCAAAAATGGCTTCTCTACTGTCAAGAAAACCATGCCCAGGGACCTCTTACCCTATCTGCTTACAAGATCATGTGAATCCGAAATTCCTTCCGGCCAGTTTCTTTTATATTTCTAAGTATTTATATAAGTGCTTAATTTTCTTTAAGCCAGTTAAATAGAGTTCTTGTACAAATTAATTTTGGCAATACAACACATCTACAACACACATAGACACATAGAAAGAGACACCCCATAGTTTTCATTCCAAAATTTCAACCATGAATCAGGGACAAAAATATTAAACCCATCAGTAACAAGCTGTTGGATTCAAATCGGGTTTCTGGCACATGGAACAAATCAAAGTCACCTGTTTAGATGGCTAAACCTTTTTACTAATACTTATGGAGACACACTTAAGATTTTGTCATTGACAAGTCAAGTGCCAAATTACCTACACCCTTCCTGAAACTTGAATTTTATCTTTTTTTTTTTAAATTGAAGTATAGTTGATTTACAATGTTGTGTTAGTTTCTGGTGTACTGCAAAGTGATTCAGCTATACATATGTACACATATTCTTTTTTCATATTTTCCATTATGGTTTATTACAGGATATTGAATATAGTTCCCTGTGCTATACAGTAGGACCTTGTTTATCTATTTTACATATAGTAGCTTGTATCTGCTAATCCCAAACTCCCAATTTATACTTCCACTACCTGCTTTCCCCTTTTGTAACCATAAGTTTGTTTTCGAAGTCTGAGTCTGTTTCTGTTTTGTAAATAAGCTCATTTGTGTCATATTTTAGATTCCACATATAAGTGATATTGTATGGTATTTGTCTTTCTCTTTCTGACTTACTTTACTTAGTATGATGATCTCTAGGTCCATCTATGTTGCTGCAAATAGCATTATTTCATTATTTTTTATGGCTGAGTAGTATTCCATTGTATATATGTACCACATCTTCATCCACTCATCTGTCGATGAACATTTAGGTTGTTTCTGTGTCTTGGCTATTGTGAATAGTGCTGCCTGTATCTTTTTGAAGTATGGTTTTCTCCTGATATATGTCCAGGAGTGGGATTGCTGGGTCATATAGTAGTTCTGTTTTTAGTTTTTTAGAAACCCCCATACTGTTCTCCATAGTGGTTATACCAATTAACATTTCCAGCAGCAGTATAGGAGGGTTCCCTTTTCTCCACACCCTCTCCAGCATTTATTGTTTGTAGACTTTTTGATGATAGCCATTCTGACCAGTGTGAGGTGATACTTCATTGTAGTTTTGATTTGCATTTCTCTAATAATTAACAATGTTGAGCATCTTTTCATGTGCCTTTTGGCCATCTGTATGTCTTTGGAGAAATGCCTATTTAGATCTTCTGCCCACTTTTTGATTGGGTTGTTTGTTTTTTTGATATTGAGCTGCATGAGCTGTTTGTAGTATAGTCTGAAGTCAGGGATCCTGATTCCTCCAGCTCCTTTTTCTTTCTTAGGATTGCTTTGGCTATTCGGGGTCTTTTGTGTTTCCATACAAATTTAAAATATTTTTGCTCTAGTGAAAAATGCCGTGGGTAATTTGATAGGGATTGCATTGAATCTGTAGATTGCTTTAGGTAGTATAGTCATTTTGACAATATTGATTTTTCCAATCCAAGAACATGGTATATTTTTCCATCTGGGTCATGTTTGATTTCTTTCATCAGCATCTGATAGTTTTCAGACTACAGGTCTTTTGCCTCCTTAGGTTTATTCCTAAGTATTTTATTCTTTTTGATGTGATGGTAAATGGGATTGTTTCCTCAATTTCTCTTTCTGATCTTTCATTACTAGTATATAGAAATGCAAGAGATTTCTGTGTATTAATTTTGTATCCTGCAACTTTACTGAATTCATTGATGAGCTCTAGTAGTTTTTGGGTAGCATCTTTAGGATTTTCTATGTATAGTATCATGGCATCTGCAAACAGTGACAGTTTTACTTCTTTTCCAATTTGGATTTCTCTTTTTTTTTTTTAATGTTTATTTATTTATTTATTTTTTACTTATTTTTGGCTGCGTTGGGTCTTCATTGCTGCATACGGGCTTTCTCTAGTTGAGGCGAGCGGGGGCTACTCTGCACTGTGGTGCGCAGGCTTCTCATTGCGGTGGCGTATCTTGTTGCAGAGCACAGGCTCTGGGCTCGTGGGCTTCAGTAGTTGTGGCACACGGGCTCAGTAGTTGTGGCTTTCGGGCTCTAGAGCACAGGCTCAGTAGTTGTGGTGCATGGGCTTAGTTGCTCCACGGCATGTGGGGTCCTCCTGGACAAGGGATCAAACCCGTGTCCCCTGCATTGGCAGTGGGTTCTTAACCACTGCGCCACCAGGGAAGTCCCAAATTTGGATTTCTTTTATTTCTTTTTCTTCTCTGATTGCCATGGCTAGGACTTCCAGAACTATGTTGAATAAAAGTGGCAAGAACGGACATCCCTTGTCTTGTTCCTGATCTTAGAGGAAATGCTTTCAGCTTTTCACCATTTAGTACGATGTTAGCTGTGGGTTTGTCACATATGGCCTTTATTATGTTGAGGTAGTTTCCCTCTATGCCCAGTTTCTGGAGAGTTTTTATCATAAATGGGTGTTTAATTTTATCAGAAGCTTTTTGTGCTTTTTTTGAGATGATCATATGTTGGTTTTTTTTTTTAACATCTTTACTGGAGTATAATTGCTTTGCAATGGTGTTAGTTTCTGCTTTATAACAAAGTGAATCAGCTATACATATACATATATCCCCATATGTCCTCCCTCTTGGGTCTCCCTCCCATCCTCCCCATCCCACCCCTCTAGGTGGATCATATGGTTTTTAGTCTTCAATTTGTTAATGTGGTGTATCACACTGATCAGTTTGCAGATATTGAAAAATCCTTGCATCCCTGGAATAAATCCCACTTGATCATGGTGTATGGTCCTTTTAATGTGTTGTTGGATTCAGTTTGCTAGTATTTTGTTGAGGATTTTTGCATCTATGTTCATCAGTGATACTGGTCTGTCATTTTCTTTTTTTGTGGTATCTATGTCTGGCTTTGGTATCAGGGTGATGGTGGCCTCATAGAATGAGTTTGGAGTGTTCCTTCCTCTGCATTTTTTGGAATAGTTTCAGAAGGATAGGTGTTAACTCTACTTTAAATGTTTGATAGAATTTGCCTGTGAAGCCATGTGGTCCTGGACTTTGTTCATTGGAAGTTTTTAAATTACTGATTCAATTTCAGTACTGGTAGTTGGTCTGTTCATATTTTCTATTTCTTCCTGGTTCATTCTTGGAAGACTATACCTTTCTAAGAATTTGTCCATTTCTTCTAGGTTGTCCGTTTATTGGCATATGATTGCTTGTAGTAGTCTCTTTTGATCCTTTGTATTTCTGTGGTGTCAGTTGTAACTTTTTTCATTTCTAATTTTATTGATTTGAGCGCTCTCCCTTTTTTTCTTGATGAGTCTGGCTAAAGGTGTATCAATTTTGTTTATCTTTTCGAAGAACCAGCTTTTAGTTTCTTTGATCTTTTCTGCTGTTCATCTCTCTTTCATTTATTTCTGCCCTGATTTTCATGATTTCTTTCCTTCTACTAACTTTGGGTTTTGTTTGTTCTTCTTTCTCTAGTTGCTAGGTGTAAGGTTAGGTTGTTCGAGATTTTTCTTGTTTCCTGAGGTAGGATTGTATTGCTATAAACTTCTGTCTTAGAACTGCTCTTGCTGTGTCCCATAGATTTTGGAGCATTGTGTTTTCATTTTCATTTGTCTCTAGGTATTTTTTGATTACCTCTTTGACTTCTTCAGTGATCCATTGGTTGTTTAGTAACATATTGTTTAGCCTCCACTTGTTTGTTATTTACAGTTTTTTTTCTTGTAGCTGATTTCTAATCTCATAGTGTTGTGATTGTTGTGGTTGGAAAAGATGCTTGATTTGATTTCAGTTTTCTTAAATTTACTGGGGCTTGCTTTGTGGCCCAGTATGTGATCTATCCTGGAGAATGTTCCATGTACACTTGAGAAGAATGTGTATTCTGCTGCTTTCAGATGGAATGTTCTATAAATATCAATTAAGTCCATCTGATCTAATGTATCGTTTAAGGCCTGTGTTTCCTTATTGATTTTCTGTCTGGATGATCTGTCTATTGATATAAGTGGGTTGTTAAAGTCCCCTACTATTATAGTATTACTGTCAATTTCTCCTTTTATGGCTCTTAGCATTTGCTTCATATATTGAGGGGCTCTTATGTTGGGTGCATATATATTTACAATTGTTATATCTTCTCCTTGGATTGATCCCTTGATCATTATGTACTGTCCTTCTTTGTCTCTTGTAAGTCTTTATTTTAAAGTCTATTTTGTCTGATATGCATATTGGCTACTCCAGCTTTCTTTTGATTTCCATTTGCATGGAATACCCTTTTTCATCCCCTCACTTTCAGTCTGTACATGTCCCAAGATCTGAAGTGGGTCTGTTGTAGACAGCACATATACGGGTCTTTTGTTTGTATCCATTCAGCCAGTCTATGTCTTTTGGTTGGAGCATTTCATCCATTTACATTTAAAGTAGTTATTGATATGTTTGTTCTTATTGCCATTTTGTTAATTGTTTTGGATTTGTTTTTGTAGGTCTTTTTTCTTTCTTTCCTCTTTTGTTCTCCTCTCTTGTAATTTGATGACTTATCGTTAGTGTTGTGTTTGGATTGCTTTCTTTTGTGTGTATGTGTGTGTGTGTCTATTGTAGATTATTGGTTTGTGGTTACCATAAGATTTTGATATAGCAGTCTACATATATATACAAGATTGTTTTAAGTTGCTGGTCTGTTAATTTCAAATGCATTTCCAACATCCTGCTTTTGTGCTTTCCTCTTCTCACGATTGCTGGTTTTGGTATCATATTTGTGTGTGGATGATTTCCTACCTTTACTGTATGTTTGCCTTTACCAGTGAGCTTTCCCATTCATAATTTTCTTGTTTCTAGTTGTGGCCTTTTCTTTTCCACCTAGAGAAGTTCCTTTAGCATTTATTGTAAAGCTGGTTTGGTGGTGCTGAATTCTTTTAGCTTTTGCTTGTCTGTAAAGCTTCTGATTTCTCCAAATCTGAAAAGAGCCTTGCTGGGTGGAGTATTCTTGGTTGTAGGTTTTTCCTTTCATCACATTAAATATATCGTGCCACTCCCTTCTGGCCTGCAAGGTTTCTGCTGAAAAATCAGCTGATAACCTTATGGGGATTCCCTTGTATGTTATGTGTTGCTTTTCTCTTGTTGGTTTTAATATTTTCTCTTTGTCTTTAATTTTTGTCAGTCTGGTTACTGTGTGTCTTGGTGTGTTCCTCCTTGGGTTTATCCTATATGGGACTCTCTATGCTTCCTGGACTTGTGTGTTTCCTTTCCCATGTTAGGGAAGTTTTTGGTTATTATCTCTTCAAATATTTTCTCAGGCCCTCTCTCTCTTTTTTCTCCTTCTGGGACCCCTGTAATGTCAATGTTGGTGCATTTAACGTTGTCCCAGAGGTCTCTTAGACTGTCCTCATTTCTTTTCACTTTTTTTCTTGTTTCTGTTCTGTGGCAGTGATTTCCACCAGTCTGTCTTCCAGCTCACTTATTCATTCTTCTGCCTCATTTATTCTGCTATTGATTCCTTCTAGTGTATTTTTCATTTCAGTTATTGTTCATCTCTGTTTGTTCTTTAAATTTTCTAGCTCTTTGTTAAACGTTTTATGTATCTTCTTGGTCTCTGCCTCCATTCTTTTTCCAAGATTGTGGATCATCTTTACTATCATTACTCTCTTTTGTCTAACTTTCTGTGTTTGTGGCCTCCATTCCTCAGGCTGCAGGATTATAGCTCCTCTTGCTTCTGGTGTCCATCCCCTGGTGGGTGAGGTTGGTCCAGGGGCTTGTGCAGGCTTCCTGGTGGGAGGGACTGGTGCCTGCCCACTGGTGGGGGGAGCTGGGTCTTGTCCCTCTGGTGGGCAGGGCCATGTCAAGGAGTGTGTTTAGAGGTGGCTGTGGGATCAGGACGACTTCAGGCAGCCTATCTGCTGATGGGTGGGTCTGTGCTCCCATCCTGTTAGTTGTTTGGCCTGAGGTGTCCTAGCACTGGAGCCTGCAGGCTATTGGATGGGGCCAGGTTTCAATGCCAAAATGGTGACCTCTGGGAGAGTTCACAATGATGAATATTCACTGGGGCTTCTGCCAACAGTGTCCTTGCCCCCACAGTCAGCCACAGCCAACCTCTGCCTCCCCAGGAGACCCTCCAAGACCCACAGGTAGGTCTGTCCCAGGCTCCTATGGAGTCACTGCTTTGCCCTGGGTCCCAGTGCATGTGAAACCTTGTGTGTGCCCTCCAAGAGTGTTGTCTCTGTTTCCCCCAGTCCTGTGGAGCTCCTGCAGTCAAGCCCCACTGATGTAGCCAAATGCACTAGGGGCTCCTCCTCTTGATGCCAGACCCCCAGGCTGGGGAGCCTGACATGGGGCTCAGAACTCTCACTCCTGTGGGAGAACCTCTGCGATATAATTATTTTCCAGTTTGTGGGTTGCCCACCTGGTGGGTATGGGATTTGATTATATCGCGAAAGCATCCCTTCTACCATCTCCCTGTGGCTGCTTCTTTGTCTTTGGATGTAGAATATCTTTTTGGTAGGTTTGAATCTTTTTTGTAGATGGTTGTTCAGCGGTTAGTTGTGATTTTGGTGTTCTTGTGAGATGAGGTAAGCTCAAGTCCCTTTGCTCCACCATCTTGTCTCCCCAACACCCTTTAGACTTTTTAATGATGGCCATTCTGCACAGTGTGAGGTAGTACATCATTGCAGTTTTGATTTGCGTGAAATTTGTGTTTTAAAAAGATGGTCCGGGGAATTCCCTGGCGGTCTGCTCTTCCATTGCGGGGGACCCCATTCGATCCCTGGTCAGGGAACTAAGATCCCACAAGCCACAGCAGCACGGCCAAAATAAGAAGAAAAAAAAAAAAGATGGTCCAGGATAAGAGTTCCTGGAGAAGATCAAATAGAATATTTGCATCTCAAAGGCATAGGAGGAGAAAGGCAAGTTCCTCCTAGGAGGACTTTGTTCCTTAAAGGCTAGATTTTTGTTTTTCAATACTTACAAGCCTCGGGACTTCCCTGGTGGTGCAGTGGTTAAGAATCCACCTGCCAGTGCAGGGGACACAGGTTCGAGCCCTGGTCCGGGAAGATCCAATATGCCGCGGAGCAACTAAGTCTGTGTGCCACAGCTACTGAGCCTGCGCTCTAGAGCCTGTGAGCCACAACTACTGAAGCCCGCAAGCCACAACTACTGAAGCTCACGCGCCTAGAGCCTGTGCTCCTCAACAAGAGAAGCCACCGCAATGAGAAGCCCGTGCACCGCAACGAAGAGTAGCCCCCACTTGCTGCAACTAGAGAAAGCCCACGTGCAGCAATGAAGACCCAATGCAGTCAAAAATAAATAAATAAATAATTAATTAATTTAAAAAAATACTTACAAGCCTCTTAATAGGTGAGGTTGGGGAGTGGTGAAAGGTTTGGTGGGTTTTGTATTGTTTCTGGAGCCACATCTCTGGTCCTGTAAAGAGTAGAATTTTAAAACAAAGACAGTTGTTTTTAATTCCTCAAAGAATTGGGTGGCCACCTCAGTGAAAGGACTGACATACCCATTCACCTCTGTTGGAATTTTACGTTCCCTCATTTAGCTTAGGGGACAAGGACCCCCCCCCAGTAAAATTCCTATCAGGCTCTGAATATCAGCTATGGTCAGTTTAGTCAGACCGGTGGCCTCCCATCTTGGTAATCCATTTACAAACACTTTTGAGGATCCTTCGTGGGTTTAAGAAATTCTTTAACTATGGCCTACAGCCTCAGATGGTCCCATTTCTTTTTTTTTTTTTTTTTTTTTTAATAGATTGAGAAACTGATTGGAAATTGAATGCAAACTAAGACCACTTGACTGTTACTGAAATGAATAGCCCAGTTTGCTTTTTTTTTTTTAAAGAAATTCACGTTCTTTTATTTACTTACTTATGACTGTGTTGAGTCTTCGTTTCTGTGTGAGGGCTTTCTCTAGTTGCGGCAAGTGGGGACCACTCTTCATCACGGTGCGCGGGCCTCTCACCATCGCGGCCTCTCTTGTTGCGGAGCACAGGCTCCAGACGCGCAGGCTCAGTAATTGTGGCTCACGGGCCCAGTTGCTCCGTGGCATGTGGGATCTTCCCAGACCAGGGCTCGAACCCGTGTCCCCTGCATTGGCAGGCAGATTCTCAACCACTGCGCCACCAGGGAAGCCCCCATTTCTTTTTCTTTTCCTTTTTTTTTTTTTTTATTGAAGTATAGTTGATTTACAGTGTTGTGCCTATCTTTACTGTACAGCAAAGTGACTCAGTTTTACACATATATTCTTTTTTTAATATTCTTTTCCATTATGGTTTATCCCAGGAGATATTGTTTATCCATTCTAAATGTAATAGTTTGCATCTACCAGCCCCAAATTCCCAGCCCATCCCTTTCCCTCCCTCTCTCCCCCGGCTTTGGCAACCGTGAGTCTGAGCTCTATGTCTGTGAGTTTGTTTCTGTTTTGTAGATAGGTTCATTTGTGCCATATTTTAGATTCCACATATAAGTGATATCATATGGTATTTGTCTTTGTGTTTCTTTTTTTTTTTTTTTTTTTTAACATGGATGACCACAACAAAAGCAGCAATGATTGCAATTACCAAACATGAAACACACTCAAACTATGTCATAATATTGACATTCAGTCCAGTAATCCTCCACTGTGACAGCTCCTTTACTTTGCAGTGAAAATTGATTTGTATATTCTTTGCCTCTGAGTCCTTGTGGGATTTTTTTTTTTAATTCAAACAAAGTCACAAAAATTATACTCATCCTCATCAGTTCACTCAGTCCCATGTAATTAATTTTTTTTTCCATCTTGATCTTTTGTTAGCACTTTTATGAGTTCATCAGTTTTTCATTAGAGTTCTGAAAATGCTTATTCATTCAGTTCAGCACTACAGTCACTTACCAGAAACCTGTACTTGTCAGAGTCTTTTCCATGAATTTCTTGAAGATGAAACCCTTTTATAGGAACGTATTTGCAAAAGCATCAGAGTACACCCAGAACTGTCTGTAAATGACAAAAGACTTAAAAATGACCACAGTTAAAGATTTGATGAAAGTTCATAATAATGCAGTTGACAAGAAAATTAGTTATTTCTGAGATATACATTTTAAACAAATAACTAGGATTATGACTTATAACATTATACCAGAACATATAAGATTTTTAGAAATTTCACTTAATGTCTGAAACATTTATATTAACATATTTCCATACAAATAACCCAATGAAAGTTTAGTATTAGTTGTTTTGTTTGTTTGTTTTTTTATACTTCAGGTTCTTATTAGTCATCAATTCTATACACATCAGTGTATACATGTCAATCCCAATCGCCCAATTCAGCACACCACCATCCCCACCCCACCGCAGTTTTCCCCCCTTGGTGTCCATATGTCTGTTCTCTACATCTGTGTCTCAACTTCTGCCCTGAAAACTGGCTCATCTGTACCATTTTTCTAGGTTCCACATACATGCATTAATATACGATATTTGTTTTTCTCTCTCTGACTTACTTCACTCTGTATTACAGTCTCTAGATCCATCCACGTCTCAACAAATGACTCAATTTCGTTCCTTTTTATGGCTGAGTAATATTCCATTGTATATATGTACCACAACTTCTTTATCCATTCGTCTGCTGATGGGCATTTAGGTTGCTTCCATGACCTGGCTATTGTAAATAGTGCTGCGATGAACATTCGGGTGCATGTGTCTTTTTGAATTATGGTTTTCTCTGGGTATATGCCCAGTAGTGGGATTGCTGGGTCATATGGTAATTCTATTTTTAGCTTTTTAAGGAAGCTCCATACTGTTCTCCATAGTGGCTGTATCAATTTACATTCCCACCAACAGTGCAAGAGGGTTCCGTTTTCTCCACACCCTCTCTAGCATTTGTTGTTTGTAGATTTTCTGATGATGCCCATTCGAACTGGTGTGAGGTGATACCTCATTGTTGTTTTGATTTGCATTTCTCTAATAATTAGTGGTGTTGAGCATCGTTTCATGTGCTTCGTGGCCGTCTGTATGTCTTCTTTGGAGAAATGTCTATTTAGGTCTTCTGCCCATTTCTGGATTGGGGTGTTTGTTTCTTTAATATTGAGCTGAATGAGCTGTTTATATATTTTGGAGATTAATCCTTTGTCCGTTGATTCATTTGCAAATATTTTCTCCCATTGTGAGGGTTGTCTTTTCGTCTTGTTTATGGTTTCCTTTGCTGTGCAAAAGCTTTGAAGTTTCATTAGGTCCCATTTGTTTATTTTTGTTTTTATTTCCGTTACTCTAGGAGGTGGATCAAAAAAGAGCTTGCTGTGATTTATGTCAAAGAGTGTTCTTCCTATGTTTTCCTCTAAGAGTTTTATAGTGCCCAGTCTTACATTTAGGTCTCTAATCCATTTTGAGTTTATTTTTGTGTATGGTGTTAGGGAGTATTCTAATTTCATTCTTTTACATGTAGCTGTCCAGTTTTCCCAGCACCACTTATTGAAGAGACTGTCTTTTCTCCATTGTATATCTTTGCCTCCTTTGTCATAGATTAGTTGACCATAGGTGCGTGGGTTTATCTCTGGGCTTTCTATCCTGTTCCATTGATCTATGTTTCTGTTTTTGTGCCAGTACCATATTGTCTTGATTACTGTAGCTTTGTAGTATAGTCTGAAGTCAGGGAGTCTGATTCCTCCAGCTCCATTTTTTTCCCTCAAGACTGCTTTGGCTATTCAGAGTCTTTTGTGTCTCCATACAAATTTTAAGATGATTTGTTCTAGCTCCGTAAAAAATGCCATTGGTAATTTGATAGGGATTGCATTGAATCTGTAGATTGCTTTGGGTAGTATAGTCATTTTCACAATGTTGATTCTTCCAACCCAAGAACATGGTATATCTCTCCATCTGTTGGTATCATCTTTAATTTCTTTCATCAGTGTCTTATAGTTTTCTGCATACAGTTCTTTTGTCTCCCTAGGTAGGTTTATTCCTAGGTATTTTATTCTTTTTGTTGCAATGGTAAATGGGAGTGTTTCCATAATTTTTCTTTCAGATTTTTCATCATTAGTGTATAGGAATGCAAGAGATTTCTGTGCATTAATTTTGTATCCTGCAACTTTACCATATTCATTAATTAGCTCTAGCAGTTTTCTGGTGGCAGTTTTAGGATTCTCTATGTATAGTATCATGTCATCTGCAAACAGTGACAGTTTTACTTCTTCTTTTCCAATTTGTATTCCTTTTATTTCTTTTTCTTCTCTGATTGCCGTGGTTAGGACTTCCAAAACTATGTTGAATAATAATGGTGAGAGTGGACATCCTTGTCTCGTTCCTGATCTTGGTGGAAATGCTTTCAGTTTTTCACCATTGAGAATGATGTTTGCTGTGGGTTTGTCATATGTGGCCTTTATTATGTTGAGGTAGGTTCCCTCTATGCCCACTTTCTGGAGAGTTTTTATCATAAATGGGTGTTGAATATTGTCAAAAGCTTTTTCTGCATCTATTGAGATGATCATATGGTTTTTATTCTTCAATTTGTTAATATGGTGTATCACATTGATTGATTTGCGTATATTGAAGAATCCTTGCATCCCTGGGATAAATCCCACTTGATCCTGGTGTATGATCCTTTTAATGTGTTGTTGGATTCTGTTTGCTAGTATTTTGTTGAGGATTTTTGCAACTATATTCATGAGTGATATTGGTCTGTAATTTTCTTTTTTTGTAGTGTCTTTGTCTGGTTTTGGTATCAGGGTGATGGCCTCATAGAATGAGTTTGGGAGTGTTCCTTCCTCTGCAATTTTTTGGAAGAGTTTGAGAAGGATAGATGTTAGCTCTTCTCTAAATGTTTGATAGAATTCACCTGTGAAGCCATCTGGTCCTGGACCTTTGTTTGTTGGAAGATTTTTAATCACAGTTTCAATTTCATTACTTGTGATTGGTCTGTTCATATTTTCTATTTCTTCCTGATTCAGTCTGGGAAGGTTATACCTTTCTAAGAATTTGTCGATTTCTTCCAGGTTGTCCATTTTATTGGCATAAAGTTGCTTGTAGTAGTCTCTTAGGATGCTTTGTATTTCTGCGGTGTCTGTTGTAACTTCTCCTTTTTCATTTCTGATTTTATTGATTTGAGTCCTCTCCCTCTTTTTCTTGATGAGTCTGGCTAACGGCTTATCAATTTTGTTTATCTTCTCAAAGAACCAGCTTTTAGTTTTATTGATCTTTGCTATTGTTTTCTTTGTTTCTATTTCATTTCTTTCTGCTCTGATCTTTATGATTTCTTTCCTTCTGCTAACTTTGGGTTTTGTTTGTTCTTCTTTCTCTA
Source organism: Balaenoptera musculus (assembly GCF_009873245.2). Taxonomy (NCBI): domain Eukaryota; kingdom Metazoa; phylum Chordata; class Mammalia; order Artiodactyla; family Balaenopteridae; genus Balaenoptera; species Balaenoptera musculus. The sequence continues at coordinate 109,807,649 of NC_045785.1, read as the reverse complement.
GTTTCTTTAGGTGTAAGGTTAGATTGTTTACTTGAGATTTTTCTTGTTTCTTGAGGTAGGCTTGTATAGCTATAAACTTCCCTCTTAGAACTGCTTTTGCTGCATCCCACAGGTTTTGGGTCGTCGTGTTTTCATTGTCATTTGTCTCTAGGTATTTTTTGATTTCCTCTTTGATTTCTTCAGTGATCTCTTGGTTGTTTAGTAACGTATTGTTTAGCCTCCATGTGCTTGTGTTTTTTACGTTTTTTCCCCTGTAATTCATTTCTAATCTCATAGCGTTGTGGTCAGAAAAGATGCTTGATATGATTTCAGTTTTCTTAAATTTACTGAGGCTTTATTTGTGACCCAAGATGTGATCTATCCTGGAGAATGTTCCGTGCGCACTTGAGAAGAAAGTGTAATTTGCTGTTTTTGGATGGAATGTCCTATATATATCAATTAAATCTATCTGGTCTATTGTGTCATTTAAAGCTTCTGTTTCCTTATTTATTTTCATTTTGGATGATCTGTCCATTGGTGTAAGTGAGGTGTTAAAGTCCCCCACTATTATCGTGTTACTGTCAATTTCCTCTTTTATAGCTGTTAGCAGTTGCCTTATGTATTGAGGTGCTCCTATGTTGGGTGCATATATATTTATAATTGTTATATCTTCTTCTTGGATTGATCCCTTGATCATTATGTAGTGTCCTTCCTTGTCTCTTGTAACATTCTTTATTTTAAAGTCTATTTTATCTGATATGAGTATAGCTACTCCAGCTTTCTTTTGATTTCCATTTGCATGGAATATCTTTTTCCATCCCCTCACTTTCAGTCTGTATGTGTCCCTAGGTCTAAAGTGGGTCTCTTGTAGACAGCATATGTATGGGTCTTGTTTTTGTATCCATTCAGCAAGCTTGTGTCTTTTGGTTGGAGCATTTAATCCATTCACGTTTAAGGCAATTATCGATATGTATGTTCCTATGACCATTTTCTTAATTGTTTTGGGTTTGTTTTTGTAGGTCCTTTTCTTCTCTCGTGTTTCCCACTTAGAGAAGTTCCTTTAGTATTTGTTTTAGAGCTGGTTTGGTGGTGCTGAATTCTCTTAGCTTTTGCTTGTCTGTAAAGCTTTTGATTTCTCCATCAAATCTAAATGAGATCCTTGCCGGGTAGAGTAATCTTGGTTGTAGGTTCTTCCCTTTCATCACTTTAAGTATATCATGCCACTCCCGTCTGGCTTGTAGAGTTTCTGCTGAGAAATCAGCTGTTAACCTTATGGGAGTTCCCTTGTATGTTATTTGTCGTTTTTCCCTTGCTGCTTTAAATAATTTTTCTTTGTCTTTAATTTTTGCCACTTTGATTACTATGTGTCTTGGCGTGTTTCTCCTTGCGTTTATCCTGTATGGGACTCTGCACTTCCTGGACTTGGGTGGCTATTTCCTTTCCCATGTTAGGGAAGTTTTCGACTATAATCTCTTCAAATATTTTCTCTGGTCCTTTCTCTCTCTCTTCTCCTTCTGGGACCCCTATAATGCGAATGTTGTTGCGTTTAATGTTGTCCCAGAGGTCTCTTAGGCTGTCTTCATTTCTTTTCATTCTTTTTTCTTTAGTCTGTTCCGCAGCAGTGAATTCCACCATTCTGTCTTCCAGGTCACTTATCCGTTCTTCTGCCTCAGTTATTCTGCTATTGATTCCTTCTAGTGTAGTTTTCATTTCAGTTATTGTATTGGTCATCTCTGTTTGTTTGTTCTTTAATTCTTCTAGGTCTTTGTTAATCATTTCTTGCATCTTCTCAGTCTTTGCCTCCATTCTTATTCCGAGGTCCTGGATCATCTTCACTATCATTATTCTGAATTCTTTTTCTGGAAGGTTGCCTATCTCCATTTTATTTAGTTGTTTTCCTGGGGTTTTTTCTTGTTCCTTCATCTGGTATATAGCCCTCTGCCTTTTCATCTTGTCTATCTTTCTGTAAATGTGGTTTTTGGTCCACAGGCTGCAGGATTGTAGTTTTTCTTGCTTCTGCTGTCTGCCCTCTGGTGGTTGAGGCTATCTAAGAGGCTTGATGGGAGGCTCTGGTGGTGGGTAGAGCTGACTGTTGCTGTGGTGGTCAGAGCTCCGTAAAACTTTAATCCACTTGACTGTTGATGGGTGGGGCTGGGTTCCCTCCCTGTTGGTTGTTTTGCCTGAGGCAACCCAACACTGGAGCCTACCTGGGCTCTTTGGTGGGGCTAATGGCAGACTCTGGGAGGGCTCACGCCAAGGAGCACTTCCCAGAACCTCCGCTGCCAGTGTCCTTGTCCCCACGGTGAAACAGAGCCACCCCCGCCTCTGCAGGAGACCCCCCAACACCAGCAGGTAGGTCTGGTTCAGTCTCCCCCAGGGTCACTGCTCCTTCTCCTGGGTCCCGATGCGCACCAAGAGTGGGGTCTCTGTTTCCCCCAGTCCTGTCGAAGTCCTGCAATCAATTCCCACTAGGCTTCAAAGTCTGATTCTCTAGGAATTCCTCCTCCCATTGCCGGACCCCCAGGTTGGGAAGCCTGACGTGGGGCTCAGAACCTTCACTCCAGTGGGTGGACTTCTGTGGTATAAGTATTCGCCATTCTGTGAGTCACCCACCCAGCAGTTATGGGATTTGATTTTACTCTGATTGCGCCCCTCCTACCATCTCACTGTGGCTTCTCCTCTGTCCTTGGACGTGGGGTATCCTCCTTGGTGAAGACCAGTGTCTTCCTGTCGATGATTGTACAGCAGCCAGTTGTGATTCTGGTGCTCTCGCAAGAGGGAGTGAGAGCACGTCCTTCTACTCCGCCATCTTGGTTAATCCCCCCCTGTCTTTGTGTTTCTGACTTACTTCACTTAGTATGATAATCTCTCGGTCTGTCCATGTTGCTGCAGATGGCATTATTTCGTTCTTTTTTATGGCTGAGTAGTATTCCATTGTATATATGTACCGTATCTTCTTTATCCATTCATCTGTGGATGGACATTTAGGTTATTTCCATGTCTTGGCTATTGTGAATAGTGCTGCTATGAACATAGGGATGCATGTATCTTTTTGAATTATAGTTTTGTCTGGGTACATGCCCAGGAGTGGGATTGCTGGATCATATGGTAATTCTATTTTTAGTTTTCTGAGGAACCTCCATACTGTTTTCCATAGTGGCTGCACCAACTTACATTCCTCAAGTGGTCCCATTTCTAAAGGTAACCATTTAATAGTGTCTTCAGAGTAGAAAGGCAATTCAGATAGAGGATCACTAGAATGAGTACTCAAAGGAGGATAGAGGGGAGCAGTAGTTAAAGTTTTAGGTACCATTAATCTTTCATTAGCCTTCTACAACAATTCTTTCAATGAGGCTATTTTGAAATTTTGGAGCTTTTTTGGGCTTCTTTATATCACTTAAAATGGGTACAATAGTTTAAGATGAGAGCTCTCTAAAATTTTAACAATTTGGAAGTTTTTCCAATTCAGAGGATCCAAAGCTTCAAAAAGCTAGCCCTATACAAATATTTCTCCCTGCTAACCTAATTTGTAAAAGAGAAACTCTTACCACTGTTTCCAGTAGACCCTGCAGGCAGACATCCAGGAGACTGCCAGCTTTAACTGCATGCAAAAAAATCAGTTTTGGAATGCAAAAAGAGAACCCAATCTTGGCCATTTCAGGGTGGGGTTTCCTCTAATTTCCAATTAAGTACTTGCAAGCATACATAAACCCAGCTGGTGTTCCCATAGGTGGCTGTCTGTCTCCACAGGAGCTGTTTGGCCTTTGAGGCACGATTTCCCATTATTAATTTGGTAGCCTAATTCAGATATGAGATATGATCTGAACAGCGTTATGGGGACCGTGTGGTGGATCAAATGTGTGCTGCTTCTGAGTCTAGCTCCCCAAGAATGTTACGCTTTATGGTTGGGCAGGTACTTCTGCCAGTGGGGAGGTTTGGTCAATGCATGGTGCAGATACACAATGCACAGTAGAGAGAGGAGGCCAAAGGGCAGAGAAAATTTTTTATGTTTAAATTATCCTTGACTTGCCTTAGGATATGAAATTTTATTTCATCACATGTGATTTATTAAAGTGAAAAACAGAATGGTTGTAAGTGTATTGATGGGCTAGGGAGTAAGACTATGAAGGCGGAAGTGACATGTGTCAGAGCGAGGATACTTAAGAGGGTACATCCTGTTCCCCTCGTAAGGGTAGGTTTAGAATGTAAGGCTGTGAAGATGGTAGGCAGAGATTAGATTATAAAGAACCTTCATGCCACTGAGCTTACATGTAGGCAGGAGAGTTGCTGAAGAATAAGAGGATGTGTATTCATTCAACAAATTATTATTGAACAAATATTTATTGAGTGGCTACTGTGTGCTAAGTACTGAGGAACAAAACAAAACAAAAAAATTCCTGCCTTTGGGGAGTTAACTTTCTAATGGGGAGACAATCAAAGTGAACACCTTCCAGGTTATTATAATGACTGACTTTTAATCATAGTGAAATGGAAAACTTTGGAAGGATTTGAGCAGATGAATAGCACTATTTGACTTACTCCAGCTGTTGTGTTGGGAATAAACTGGACAATGGCAAAAGCAGGGACGTAATTAAGAAGCAGTTGCAATAATCTAGACAAGAGATAATGGTGGTTTAGAGCAGATGGAGAGGTTAAAAAGTGGTTAGATTCTGGATAATTTGAAGGTAGAACAAATAGGATTTGCTGACAGGATGGATGTGCTGTTTGAGGGGAAGAAGAGTAAGATTTTTAGCCTAAGGAGCTGAAAGAATGGAGTTGCCATTAACTGAGATGGCAAAGACTACAGGAAGAGGGTGAGATCAGGAGCTAGGTGTTGCACCTGTTAAGTTTGAGATGCCTATTAAACATCAAATGGAGACATCTCATAGGCAGTTGGATATACAGACCTGGAGTTCATGGGAATGGTCCTAACTAGATCTGTGAATTTGGGGATTAAATCAGCATATAGATAAGGTTTAAAGCCAAGACTGACTGAGACTTGATGAAATCCCCAGAGAAGTGAGGTAGAACAAAGAGGGCAAAGGACAGAGCCCTGGGGCACTCCAGTGTTTAGAGGTTAGAAAAAGGAGCAGGAACCAGCAAAGTAGACTGATGGAGCAGCCAGAAAGGGAGAAGGAAAACCAGGAAAGAGTGATGTGAAGCCAAGGGAAGAAAGTGTCAGAGAAGAGGGAGTCACCAGCTGTGCCAGACCCTGGGAGGGGTGGGGGTAAAGGGAGGACTGAGAATTGATCATTGGATTCAGCAAGTCCAAGTCACTGGTGACCTTGACAAGAGCAGTAAGAGTGGATTCAAGAAGAGAAATCGAACACAGAAGTATTGACACTCTTTGAGTTTTCTTGTAAAAGGAAGGGAAAAATGAGTAGTATTTAGAGGAGTAAGTGGAATTGAGAAAGGATTTTCTTTAAGAAAGGAGAAATAATAACATGTTTGTCTGCTGATAGAAAGATTCAGTAGAGCAGAAAACATTAATGATGCAGGATAAGGAAGGAGAGCAACATTTATATGGAGCAGAGATAGTTCATCAATGGCCACAGGAAAGAAGATAGAATATTTAGGCACAGATGGAGGTAGGTGGGTCAGTTTGGAAGTTTGTTAATACTTTCTCTGAATGCTTTACTTTCTTAGTGAAATAGGAAGCAAAGACATCAGTTGAGAGGGAGGATGGAGAAGGAAGCACTAGAGGTTTGAGAAGAGGCGGTATGAAATAATTGGGAGGGTGAGAAAGTACATGGAATAAAGGAATAGAGTGAGGGACATACTGAAATATGCTAGGCAGGACTTCCCTGGCGGCGCAGTGGTTAAGAACCTGCCTGACAATGCAGGGGACACGGGTTCGAGCCCTGGTCCGGGAGGATCCGACATGCCGTGGAGCACCAGGCCCCGTGCGCCACAACTGCTGAGCCTGCACTCTAGAGCCCGCGCACCACAACTACTGAGCCTGCGTGCCACAACTACTGAAGCCCGTGTGCCACAACTACTGAAGCCCATGTGCCACAACTACTGAAGCCTTCGCGCCTAGAGCCCGTGCTCCGCAACAGGAGAGGCCACCTCAGAAGCCCGCACACCGCAACGAGGAGTGGCCCCCGCTCGCTGCAACTAGAGAGAGCCCATGTGCAGCAACGAAGACCCAACACAGCCAAAAATAAATTAATTAAATAAATAAATTTTAAAAATATATATGCTAGGCAGCAAAATGAAGATACAGTGTCAGAGAGAGACTAATAGCAAGAAGGCCATTGCAGTGGTCTAAATGAGATTTGATGAGCTTCTGAATCAATTCAGGTACAATATTGGGGTCATTAGCGTATAGGTAGTAGTTCAAGCTTCAAGTATGGATAAAATTGCCCAAAGAGAGCAGACTGACAATAGCAATGGATAGAGACCACTGGAAGACAAGCTCAAAACTCAGAACTCCTCTAGGTAAACAGGAAAAACCATGGGAAATAGGGCACAGAGGTAAGATTAGTTAAGGCTTATATGTGCCATCCAGGTTGATTACCTGGGAAGTTGTAGTTTTGATGAAGGAACAGGAGAGAACCCCATTTCACTGTCAGATGAGGAGTAAGTAGAAATACGGAGTACAGATAGTAAATAGACCACACTTCCAAGAAAGAAAAGTAGAAGTAGCAAAGCCTAAAACTAGGCCTGGAAAGCCATTCCTTTGGCAGAGTCAACAGCTTCTGGAAAGACCAGGAGGTATAGAAGTGCACATATAAGGAATTTTAAATAGTTTGATATGAAAACTAAATTTTTTAAAATATTTGATTCATTTAATTTTTTGTTCCTTTGTCTTTTAAAACTGATCAGTATATAGTTCTCTTTGGGGGAATTGGGGAGGGAGAAGTAACCTTCTATTTAGTTGTATGTATATGTGTCCCTTAGCTAACTTTTTAAAAAAAAATACCGAGACTTTCACATGAAGTAGACTTTGAGACTGCTCAAGCTCTTGAAATTGGAAATTAGGCAGTAATATTCTTCTTAATATTGTAATGTGTTCCCATTCTCTACCTGTCATAAAAGTTGTATGAAAGCTCCTTTTCCTTCATTTGCTTATTTTAGGAAGCAGCAGAAAATGTCCACTGAACGGACTTCTTGGACAAGTTTGTCCACTATTCAGAAAATAGCACTGGGCCTCGGGATCCCAGCCAGTGCAGTGGTTGCCTATATCCTATACCGCAGATATAGGGAAAGCAGAGGTATGTGAATCCATGGCTGTACATATGGAAATGTTTAAACTATGTTCTGGCCTTGTTAAATTGAAATGAAAACTTCCGTTCCAGACTGGGTATCATTTGTTGGGATGTAATTGGCTTTCTCTGAGGGATCTTTTTTTTTTTTTAATCAATTCATTTATTTTTTATTTTTGGCTGCATTGGGTCTTCGTTGCTGCGCGCGGGCTTTCTCTAGTTGCGGCGAGCGGGGGCTACTCTTCGTTGTGGTGCACGGGCTTCTCATTGCAGTGGCTTCTCTTGTTGCAGAGCACGGGCTCTAGGTGCATGGGCTCCAGTAGTTGTGGCTCGCGGGCTCTAGAGCTCAGGCTCAGTAGTTGTGACACATGGGCTTAGTTGCTCCGCAGCGTGTGGGATCTTCCCGGACCAGGGCTCAAACCTGTGTCCCCTGCATTGGCAGGTGGATTCTTAACCACTGCACCACCAGGGAAGTCCCTGTGAGGGATCTTTGAAACAAAGTTTTTTATTTTCTATGTTAATGTGAAGCTAGTCTGTGAAATAAAGAACTCATTTTATAATTCTTTTGATCTCTTCCCTCAGCAACACCAACACTACAATGGGTTCTTTCTTTCTCCTTTTTTTATACCCATACACTTGTTTATATTTTCCTTCTATTGTTAGAAGGCTAACTGTCCGGTCCAGTTTCCCCACAGGTTGGACCTAGGGAGTAGGACCTAGAGAAATGATTTACGTACAAACAAGAGAAATTCTGAGCCTAGTGGGCTCCTCAGGCAACTTCTAGCCTTCATTCTTCTCCAGGAGTCGTGTCTTGGGAGAAGTAGTTTGCCCAGAATCCATCACCCCTTCCTTGCAGAACCAAATGACTTTTCCCATTTTAGCATATGAAAACAGTAGCCCAGAGAGAATGCCCATCTTCTGGTCTTTCAGGACCTTTTAATTCCCACTCAGATGCTACTTCTCCTTCTCTTTGTGGTTGAGAGCCTCAGTTTATCTCTTGCATCCACATCTCTTTGATAGCTAGATTCAGGGGAGGGCAGGTAGTAGCTTTGGGTATTATCTAAGTGTGATCTGATGATCTGTGCAGAAGAGCGGCTGACATTTGTTGGGGAGGATGACATCGAGATAGAGATGCGAGTCCCCCAGGAGGCTGTGAAGCTCATCATTGGCCGGCAAGGAGCCAATATTAAGCAGGTAACTGTGTGAGCAGGCTTTCCCAGGGATTGATTCTGTTTTCCCTCCTCTGCCCCCATTCCATAAAACCCACTCACACTTATGTATATTTTAAACAGAAAAAATACAGGAACTTTTTAGCTAACTGCTATTTTCCCTCTAGAGATGAGTACTTCTCCCTAGAGAATGGGTGACTTAACTTGAAATGGGGATTTTTAATTGGATGATTTTCAGCCTGGTATAGCTTGAATCATTCCTTTCTACTATGGAATTATGAACTCTCATTAATTGACAGTAACTAATTGCTCCCTGATTCTTTTTACCATCTCCTGTTGTTCAGTTGGAATGTCAATAAAATAAAATAATTGATTCTCTAATCCAAATTAGGGGGAAAGAGTGTTCTAAACACAGAGAAACTGTTTTGGATTAACTGCTATTTGGGGTTACCTTTGTCTCTAATCTCCTTCCATAAGTACACGTAATTGAGGACTGCTTATAGCACCCTGATTTCACTGACTACTGTGTCCAGTTCCATCTACCTCCAGGGTTAGGTTTAGAGTATCCTTGGCTGACCCAGATGAGAGCTTGTCCAGCGTGTGCTACCACATATCCTTTTCTCTGCAGCTACGAAAACAGACAGGTGCTCGGATCGATGTGGACACAGAGGATGTAGGAGATGAGCGGGTGCTGCTTATCAGTGGTTTTCCTGTTCAGGTGTGCAAGGCCAAAGCAGCAATTCATCAGATCCTGACTGAGAGTACCCCAGTGTCTGAGCAGCTCTCAGTTCCCCAGAGATCTGTGGGCAGAATCATAGGTACCACTGGACAGCTTCCTCTGCTGTTTCCTTTTTTGTTTACCTTTGCCTTTCTTTCACACCTTCCCAAGGGTTTCTCCTGGCCTACTTCCGCTTCACCTTGCTGAGAAAAAAAGGCAGGGACGTTGAGACCAGAGCTTTACTTTTTTACAGAAGTAAAAGCAGTGGTAAAGCAAAACTCATTACCTCAAGAAGTTGTATGATCTGAACCTTACAAATAGGTTCCAGAAGGGTTCAGGTAAATGTATTTACCTCCGATTTTTAAAGGGAAGCTAAGGATGCTCATTTTATCCCAAGTCTTTCAAGACAGTGCTCTAGAAAGCACCTATTATGCCTTCCCCGGAGCATTCCTTACGCTGCTGGTAGAGGCAGAGAAATGTCCTGTCCCTGGTCCAGTGTTTCACGCACTGTGTAGGGTATCTTCTAATGAAGTGGGGATGTAAAGTATGCCGAGTGGCCAAAAAATGCAAGTGACATGACCACATTAACCTAGCCAATGTGTAGAATTTAAATAAAATGGATAGAGCAAATAATCCAGTATTCCCCTTAGTATAATACAGATTTCGGTAGCTCCTGCTTTCCATTCACTATCTTCCATTCTGTTTAGTTTGAAAATGAGAACTGACTCTCCCCTCCTAGTATGTACAAAACAGTGGTGTCTCTAGTAGTTAAGGTTAGCGAGGAGGGAAGGACAGGTTTTTATGTATTATGCAATGCAGGGAGAGGCGGCGAGACAATTCGTTCTATCTGTAAGGCCTCGGGAGCCAAAGTAACCTGTGACAAAGAATCAGAGGGGACATTGCTACTATCAAGACTTATAAAAATCTCAGGAACACAGAAGGAGGTGGCAGCAGCTAAGGCAAGTAGCTGATAGATTTGAATTGTATCTAAGAGTGAGAAGAACACTTTACTCCATCCCAGGTCAATATCTGGCCATGTAGATATCATCCCTTGTCTTATTTTCCACAGCATTTGATACTGGAGAAAGTTTTAGAAGATGAAGAACTTAGGAAGAGAATTGCTCATTCTGCAGAAACCAGAGTCCCACGGAAGCAGCCAATCAGCGTAAGAAGAGAGGAAGTGACAGAGCCAGCTGGGGCTGGAGAGCCAGCTTTATGGAAAAACACTGGCACTAGCTTGGAGCAGGCTGCACCTCTGGCAGTTCCTCCCCACAAAGGAGGTGGCGACACGTCTGTTGCAGGACCAGAAAAGCGTTCCTGCAAGAAACCTAATGATGACAACTTTCAGAAGTTTGGAGCCCAGACCAGTCCAGAGACATCCATGTTTGAAAGTAAGTAAGAAAGAGGGAACCCATGAGCCATATGGAAGATAGAAAAAGTGGCTTAGATAACCCAAAATAGGAAACAGTAAAAAAAAAAAATGTCTATTTTCTCGACTACACTTACAAGTCTTTAATCACAGATAGGACTTTCTGGCAATATTTTACTTGGGATTAGTACTAAACACAAATACTTTTTTTCTGAATACAAACCAGCTAATAATTATAGAAAACAATATAGAAATATGCTAGTTCACAGGAAACTAGTCTGTGAGTAATACATCAAATAATTGAATTACATGGTATTCTTTCTCCAAACCTATTTATTTAAATAAGTAAAATACTGAGTGCAGTTTTTTTCCTGAATCATTACTGTTTTAAAAAATCGACACCATTCAAGAAGAATAAAAACGCTGTGGGCTTTTTCTTCTATGTATAGGTACTGGGATGGGCAGGGAAGACCAGGGCCCCTCAGAGGTTCATAGACTTGTCCAGGGTCACATAATGAGTCAGTGGTAGAAAGGGATCTGGAACAGGCCCACATCTGTCCATGTGTCTTCTCCCTGGTCCATGCTGCAGCTAGCATATGGGGATTTCCCTTCATTATAACTGGTGGCTGATTTGAATACATGGCAGATGACTAAGAATGTGACCGAACTCTTATTACTCAGATACATAGAAAGGAACAGAACATAGCTTCGTATTTTTCTTCAGGATGTTCTTGTATGATGCATCCAGTTGTCCCTCTAGCCATTTTTAAATGGTAATAGCCACTTGGTATTTGTACCTCTCACCCTCCTGATGCAGTCTTCCCATTTCAACCAGAGATGATTCTAATAATGGTCACCATATTAGTTAATAATGATTCTGCAACTTAACTTGCTTATCCCTGTGGTTAGTCCCCAGTCCGGACTTCAGTTTCCATGCTGATGAATTCCTAGAAGTCTATGTCTCTGCCTCTGAACATCCTAACCACTTCTGGATCCAAATCATTGGCTCCCGCAGCCTGCAACTGGATAAGCTTGTCAGTGAGATGACCCAGCACTATGAAAATAGTCTGGTGAGTTGCCATAGGGACAGGGCAGGGGTTTGATGGAAAGGGGGCATATCTTTTTCATTGTGACATATTCTCTTCCCTTTTCTGTGGAGCAGCGGCTTGTTCTTCCTTCCTTCTGGTATCCACTGTTTATTTTTTAGCCTACCCCTTCCTAACTCTGCCCTCTCCTGCCTCCTCATCCCCTTGTGTAGCCTGAAGACTTGACAGTACATGTAGGAGACATTGTCGCAGCACCTTTACCTACAAATGGTTCCTGGTATCGAGCCCGGGTCCTTGGCACCTTGGAGAATGGGAACCTGGACCTCTACTTCGTTGACTTTGGAGATAATGGAGATTGCCCACTGAGGGACCTCAGGGTGCTCAGGTCAGCGTGGGGGCCAGGCTGGAGTCTCACTTACTGACTCAGTCCTGGCCATAGGGTGGTGAGCTGTTGGCACTTATCACCATGGGGCATTGGAAGAGAACCTCTTTACAGTGATCAGATGATTATCATCTTCTGCTGGGTTAACTGCTGTCTAGAAGCCAGGAATATAAGAAGGCCCTTCAGGCACTAGGATTCTAATTTCAATTTCTTTCACTTCAGGAGTGACTTCCTAAGCCTTCCATTTCAAGCAATAGAGTGTAGTCTGGCACGGATAGCCCCCTCAGGTAAATTAGTCCTATTACCTATTGACTTTGCCTCCATATAGAATAACTTTCATAGAGCACATGGGAGGGAGTCTCACATTCCCAGGCTTTTTGAGCTCGGGGGGCTCAGGTGCCTTTTCATCACCAGTGCTAGAAAGCAACGGCCAGAAACTTGCCTGGCAGTCAGACATAGGTGCCTTTTGAAGTAGACAAAGGTAGCTCCAGTTTTCCTCCAGGACATAATCCCACCCCCGTCAGCACTGACCCCTTCTTAGGCGCTCTCTACGATTTTTTACGAGGTGAACAATGGGAAGAGGAAGCTTTGGATGAGTTTGACAGACTCACTCACTGTGCTGACTGGAAGCCCCTGATGGCCAAGATCTCTAGCTACGTCCAGTCTGGGATCTCAACTTGGCCCAAGATCCACTTATATGATACTAGCAATGGGAAGGTAAGACTGGGGTTCACACGTTGCTCACTGTCTCTTCAGTGTATTTATAGCCTCATTTACTTTTTCTTTCCCAGAAACCCTTACTTGATGATATTTCTAACTCGTAAGATCCTACTTACTGAACCACCAAAGGAATTTTTTAAAGTATCAATCCTAGCTCTTCTGCCTTATTTCCTCTGATTTGCCCTTCCTTCAGAGAGAACATCATTCCCTTTTCATCTTTCTTCTCAGAAACTTGATATTGGGTTAGAATTAGTTCGTAAAGGATACGCAGTTGAGCTTCCTGAAGACACGGAAGAAAACAGAGCTGTCCCAGTAATGTTGCACGGTGTGGTGAGTGAGCCATTGTAGCCATTCAGGGTGCTGCTTTGGGGCAAATCTGGTGCCTTGGAGACAAGAGGGCGTCTAGTCGTGCATGACAGTTTGTAGAGCGTTCTCTTCTCTTAAGGACTCTGAGTTGCTCCACTAGTTGATCAAAGGAGACCTTGGGTGCCTCAGCAGCCAAACCAGATTCTGTGAGCAAAATGATGGGACGGCTTCTCCTTTCCCACCAGCCAAACACATTCTTCCTTTTTCTCTTGTTTTCATCCCTTCAGGCCACAGAAACAGATGTCTCTCTCCGCAGCACGGTCACTGAGACCAAGAAGAGCCCTGGAGAGATGGCAAATAGCCTGTCCTGCCTCAGTTTATTAGGTACAAACAGCATTTGCTCCCTAGAGCATCTCTGGAAGTTACCATTTCTTAATCAGCCTCTCCAACTAGGGAGGTTGTTAAGACTTACCTCTTAACCAAGGTGGTCATCGAGCACCAAGAAGCCCATTTTTTTTTCCCTGAGCCTCAGTGGCAGTGCCTGCTAAATTAGGGCAGTATCTAACTTTATCCTCATTTCCGCTAAATAGAAGCTGCCTCTATGTCTGGTGATGATAACCTTGAAGATGACTACTTACTCTGAAGTCACCTTCAGTTGCCTCAGCCATCCACTTTGCGGTAAGTAAAGCTATCATCTATCTGTAGCAACAGGAAAGTAATTAGGGTGACAGCAGGGGCCTTGCCTCTTCCCCATAGCCCATCTTACTACTACTTCTCTGCAGCTGCTTTCCTGCAGCTTTACTTTCAGACTGAGCCCTTTCAAGCTTTTTGTGTCTTTGTGTCTTTGGCAGGATTTGGCATAAGATTTGGTGCCTGGAGAGAGGAGCCTGTGATAGAGATCAGTGCAGTTCTTCCTTCATTATATACACGATCTGGCTTGCTGTGGACCAAATGCATTTGCTCCTTCCACTGGACTACCAGAAAGTGTGAGGGGTGGAGGGAGACAAACACATGCCCCTACTCCACCACCACCCCCTGCGCCCCTTCCAGTGTTTGAGTGCTGCTGCGCTACTTCCAGCCTGCTCAGCGTCCAGCTCGTTCCCCTCGGCCAGTCACAGAGCACACTGCTGCTAGGCTGTGTCCTTTTGAGGCTGGGAAACAGCCAGGGTTTAGTTATTGGAAATGATGATTCTGCAGACTTCTGACTCACCTCATCAGGTTAAGGAGAGTTTTTTGAGTGGTGAACTCAAAGACTGCAGTTGAGTCAGGAGGCAAAGGCAAAAATCAGCATAATTATATTGAAAAGCCTCGGGAAGTGGGAAGAGAATACTGCCTCCCAGCCTCAACTGCTGATATGTTATTGGAGACAAGTTTTTTGAAACAGTGCTCCAACTATTTCCCATAGTTGAGAGGTAACTCAGGAAATATTCTAAATTGCTGGTATAGTATCTATAATATATATGTATACACACACAGCCATAGAGAGAACTTATGTAGCTGTTCAAATCATTTGGGGGGTCCTTTGCTGAATAAAGTTCTCAAGAAAATTATTTAAAACTAAATGCTGGTTGAATCACAAGGTGGAAACAAGTCTATGGGTATCTTGTGAACTGAAATCTGGTGAAAACTGCCAAACACCTCACACAGAGGGGCCCATCTATGAAACATCTGTCCCTCTCATGCACAGATCATATTCTTGCTGTAAAGCAACTTCAGAATTGATCATTCACTAAGACCCTACCTAAAAGGAGTAGATTAGGATTCTAGAAACATGGGTTCTAGGGATAGATCTTTGTTGTGAACTTGCGGGGCCTGTTTCCTTATAGCATCTCTCCATTTCTGACAGTATTTTGAGGATCCAGTGAGAACTGTGAAGGTATTTGAAAGTAATGTGGGTGGTAGAATGATGGCAAATGAACTTTTTTTTTTTTAAAGATCAGCAAGGTAAAGTAGAAGACTTAAAACTAGTATATAAGGCTATCATATGCAGGATTTTTTAAATCCAGGAATTAGTGACATCCACCCCTATACACATGGCAGCTATATTTTCCCATAGACACAATTTTCAAATTTTATTGTCTTAGAAAAGTCTCAGTACCAAGCAGCAGAAAGGCTTCAGTGAAGGAGCGTCTCTGAGTAGCTTGGGTAGTCCCACAGGAATCAGTGAAGGGCTGCCATTGATATGACATTTCAGACCTTGGCTGCACTCTGTCAGTGAAGCAGGCTCGGCCCTGGAATTGGAGCTGCTGTACAACAGGGTCATGAGGCCGGTTAGTCCCCAGTTTCCTCAGCCTTTACGCCTTTTTTTTTTTTTTTTGGAATATTTATTTTTTTAATTGAAATGTAGTTGATTTACACTGTTGTGCCAATCTCTGCTGTACAGCAGAGTGACTCAGTTTTACACATATAGACATTCTTTTTTTATATATTCTTTGCCATTATGGTTTATCACAGGATACTGAACATAGTTCCCTGTGCTATCAGTAGGACCTTGTTATCAGCCTTTACTCTTGAGAGGTCCCCTGATAGAAAACATCCATAGGACTTCTTGCTATGGAAAATGAGTAGTGTCTCATTCTTAACTGTAGTTTGTCACTGCGTATGAAAGCCTGTTCCTTTAATATGGCCTTTAAGCCTTGTCAGTTTACATTGCATTCTGATGGGTTCCCTAATCAAATATAACTCTCTACTTTTCCTGCTTCCTGGGATGTTCCTCCCCTTGGGCCAATGCCTCAGGAACCATGTACCTTCTCTGATTTCCTCCACATCAAAGAGAAGGAAATAGCACTTGTCTCCAATTTGAACCAAAATATATGGATGAAAGTCTCCCAGTAAGGCTTAAGTCTTCCTGAATTCCCTAGTGCTTGGTTTTGCTGCTGGCAGGTGCTCAGATGGTTAGAATAAATAGGGGAAGGCAAAAACTGAAAATCCTTGGATCCTTTCTTTCTCTGGCTCAGGCCCCTTTGATCTTTTCAGTCATCAAATGTTTATCTATCTATCCTACAGTGAATTCAGCTCTGTAAGGCTCAAAGAAACAGTGAACACTTGAGGATTGCACTACCCTTTATTCCTAAGATGGAAGGTGTTCTGAATCACATCCTGGGCCCCTGGTTCTCATTTATCAAGGCTCCCAGCCCTTCACAGAGTAGGAATAAGCATGCTCAGGGAGGTTCACTGGGCAGGTGGCTTAGGTCCCTTTCAAGGGGATACACCATAAAGATGACATTGTTCCAGGGAGGAAGGGCCGGGTGATCTGGTCTGACCACTTCAAAGCCCATGTAGCTGAAGGCCCGTAGCAGGGCACCTGTGAAAAGAGAGAACAAATTAGAACACTCTGAAACTCAATACAACTGTTCCCCCAGCCTTGGCTTCTTCCAGTAGGAAATGACTTGAGGGGTGTGGGAAACAGTGTAGTGCAGGCACTGGGATGATGTGCTTTGGAGTCAAACAAACCTAGACTCTAACCTGGCTGGAGTTTACTATACCGGGATGGCATAGTAAACTCTTGACCATCTTTGTCTTTTATCCAATGAAGTATAAACTCCTTGAGGGAGGAGGTGTAGTTTCTGTAACGTGTGCCTAGCATCTGGTTAATTATATTCCTATCCTGCTGGCCTAATGCCTGACCCTTTCACTCTATAGGTGTTTAATACACTTGAGATCCTTTCTGTCCTACCAGCCAGATCCCTTGAATGGCTTCTTTGTCATTCCACCAGTGCTCCTTCAGTCTAGATTCTGAAATCTACGTGCAGGGCCTTCCTCATAGTCTAGTTATGACTTGAATGAACAGGATGCTAGATGCCTTAATTTCCTTGGTGGGGAGTAGGGGGTGGGTGTTGAATCCCTGAACTGCCTGAGCATGCCCTTTTTTAAAGAGTGAGGGGAAGAAGGTCTACAAAGGAAAAGTCACTTGTCAGCTGCTTCAGCACAAAGGGCCGGGAAGGACAGAGCAGATCCCCACCTCTGTCATGGCGGTTGTTCTGGAAGTTTACAAGCACAGAATCCACATTGGTCTTCTCCTCCACATACTCCAGTGTTGCAGTCAAACTAGGGACCAGAGGGAAAATGGTCAATGTAATGTTCAGCAAGCTCAAAATCCAGAAAGACGCCTACTTGCAGCAGAAGAAATGTTATTCCTCAGTTTTTCCTGACCCAAGCCAGGAAATGAAAGTTGCTAAACTAGTTTTGATAGATTTTTTTCTCTGAAGCCAAGGGATTATACACTACTAGACTGACACCCATGCTGTGGAAGGGGCTTGGGGTGAAGGGGCCACTCTATAAAGACAAACAGCTAGAGAGCACTTCCTTTCAACTATTTATGGATTCCCACTTGTGTTTCTGAATCAGTTTAGCAACCTCCCATGGGCTGTTATCCTTTGAACCCCAGATCCTGGCTCAGCTCACAGGCTTGTTCAGTGGTTTGAATGTATCCAGCTCCTGAATAAGCCCTCACTGGTTAGCATGCCCACTACCTGATTATGACATAAGAGCGAAATCCCCTAACCTCTTTCCTCCCCTCTCCCCCATACAGGCTCAGTCACCTTTCCCGGCTGCCTTGATCCAAGGCCCGGTATGGGATATCTAGGAAGAGTCTGTGGTCACAAAGAAGGCCGTGCCAATGGGCAGAGGTCTGGGGGGTGAGGCGGAAGTGGAAGTCTAACTGCACTGGGTCCTGGTGAAGCAGGGGGTCAGTAGCCAGCACCGTCAGGTTCCCAGCCTAGAAAAGGAGTAAAAATGAGAATAATAGTCTCCTATTTCTGTGCTCACCTAACCCTCAAATCATATCTCAGGCCAGTTTGGGTGTGTCTGTGGAAACAAGGCAGGGGCTGATGGAGAGCCTGGGAGAAGTGGAGCCATGGTCTTACTCAATATCCCTTAGTCCTGGGACCTAACTCTGTTCCTATCATGGAGTTCTCTTTGATACAAATAATTTGGAATCTGGAGTCAATGGAGTATTACTGCCCTCTGACCTCACTCGGTGTGCTCTAACCACTCAGAAACTTATATTTACAGCAGAGAGCTTACTCTTTAAACAAAGCTGTGCCATCTATTTACTGTCTCACTGATAATACGCTTCTACTTTTTTCCATCATATAAGTTTTCTCTAAATTCTCCCATTTCTTACTTAAAATGCATAGCTCACACCCAGGCATGTTATTGAGATATGATACAAAGGCAAGGGCAGGAGTTCTGGGTTCTAGTCCCAGAACTTAGCTTAGCATCTAAACAGCTTTATGTCTTAATACAGTCTATCTTTGTTTCCACTTTCTCTTTTCCCATCCTGCTTTTCACCACCAGCCCTAGGACCTTGCCTTAATATCTCTGGACCAGAATATCCTTGTCTATAAAGGAGCTTTTACACATGAGCTCCGAGGTCTCATCTAGCTCTAGCTTCTTTTTTTTTTTTTTTTTTTTTTTTTACAAAAGTTTATTCTTAAATGTACAATAGGTTCCAAGACAACACTTCATTCTAGCTATAGGTGGCAACAGATGTTATGGCAGGGAATCCAGATGTTTAATCCAGATGTTTAAACAGGAATGGAACTAAGGATCATCATTGCCTCAGGCACAAGGGACAGCTTACTTTTTGCCAGATTTCTTAATTCCACCTGTGGCCAGGGGGCCTTTCCCCGTGGCCTTCGCTTTTAGCTCCTCGAGTTTCTTTTGCTCCTCCTTCTGTTTCTGCTTGAATGCCTTATCTTCCTCGTCCATCTCCTTGGCTTGCTTCTTGGGCTGCTTCAGGGGCTTCTTCTTGCCACCTTCGCAGCCCGACCTGGCGCCTGCCGCCCCTTCCCCAGACCCTGCCATCGGATGCGTAGCTCTAGCTTCTTATGATTTATTTTCCAAGTAGCTAATGTCCCTTTGCAAGATGTCATTACAGCAAGGGGCTACCATGTCACAGCACCAGTCCACTTACCGAATGCAATTCTTTAAGCTGGTCTTGATCACCCTGCTCGCTGCTTCTGCCCCCCTGAAGGCCTACTAGGGACTCAGGAGCACTGAAGGCAGCAACGGGGTCGGAGTGTCAAGTCCTCCTGTTCCTTATAAGTGATGCTGATTGGGAAAAAGAGGTCCAAATTAGTTTATTTCTGAGTCTGAGATGGTGAAAGACTCTTAACTTCCAGGTACACAGGGCCAGGCTCTGGCACCATCTTCTGTATCTTATGTGAACCAACCTATCTGTTTCCATTTTCCCAAGCCAGCCAGATAGAAAAAGTTTATGAAGCTCCATGCCAGCCTTCTACCCTATTTTGCTATTATCATCTTTTGCCACTTGGGAAGTTCTTTCGAATTCTTTTTTCTTTACAGTTTATGTAAACAACTACAAGTAGAGATGAAAACAAGTACCTTTTATAACAAGGCAGCATCTTCTCCCGGAGGGTGATCCGGTATTTGTAACAGTAAAGGTAATAGGCGTATGGTGACCAGATCGGGTAGCGGTAGTTCCGTGTTTTTCCCCTCTTGATATAAGAAAGGGAGTAGATAGAGGGGCGTGACCTGTTACAAGGCAGTTTCTTAGTTCAGTGCCTCCCCAAGGCAAAGTGAGGTTCAGGGATGGGTGGCAGAGGTTCAGGCAACTGGTGCCATTGTGACACGGTGAACACTATGACATGGACAAAGCGTCAGCCCTTACATCACCTCAGGACTCCTCTCTGCTGCTCCCTACCCCATTACCCCCTTAGGTAGCCCCAAGGCTCCTGTTCAACTAGTATGCACTTCACAGCTATATCAGAAGTTAAAATACTTTCACTTCTGTAGTGGTTGGTAAACAGCCCTGGCTGACCACTTGTGCCCACACAATGTGGGCTCCTCTCTGGCATGTGCATGTGCAAACACACACTTCAGCAACTAAAGGGTTGGGGTCTGACACTGCAGGAAGCTTCTAAGGCCCTGATCCAGCATCTGACCTGACTGGTTTGTTCCTGGTTCCTATCAGTTAAATATTTTTATTATCATCCCTACCTTTAATAAGCCAGTGGTGCTACACGTTGTTGAACTTTCTCATTGCCTTATAGGATAGGAATCACAAACCAAATGCCTCCGGGGGCCTGGACAATTAATGGAAATTAGTGGAGCTGCGGGGCGGGGCTGAAGCCAAATGAAAAGCTCACACCCTAAAAAAAAGTGACACAATAGCTCCAAACAGCTGCCATGCAGGAATGCAGACTCAGTGGTACCAGATCATATGATTTTTCAACAGAAACTGGAAAGATAGATTTTTGTGATAAATTTCTCAAATTTTTAAAAAATATTGGCTACTAACTTAAAAAATAAAAATTGTTGATTAAAAAAAAAATCAACATGGTGAGTCAAATTTGGTTCTGGGGCCACCAGTTTGAGACCTCTGCATATTCATTTATTCATCCATTTAACAAATATTTATTGAGGGCCTACTATGAGCTTAGGATACACAGTAAACAAAACAAAGATCCCCTGCCCCATGGAACTTCTAACAGTGAAAGAACAAACCTAAACACTAAGCACAAGAAAATTATTTCATATGTTAGATGATAGCTGCTATGGAGGAAAATAGAGTAGAATAAAGAAGGATCAGGAGTGTGAAGGGGGTGGGGCAGTTGCAGTAATAAATAGGGTGATCTAAATAGGCCTCATTGAAAAGGTGACATATAATCAAAGACCTGAAGAGGGTGAGGGATTTAGGCCAAGTGAACATCTGAGGGTAAAAGCATTCTGTGTCAAAGCAACAGCCAGTGCAAAAGCCCTAAGGAGAATGTGTCAAATGTTTTCCACAAACAGCCAGGAGTCCACTGTGGGTGGAGTAGTATAAGCTATAGGGAGAGTATAAAAAGAAGAGAGCTAATGGGGCCAGATCATTGTAGGGCCTTGTAGACCATTGTCTGGCTTTTTTCTTTTACTCTGAGTATAGGGGGAAGTCATTGCAGGTTTTGGGTAGAAGAGACATGATCTGACTTGTGGTTTTAGAAAGATTCTGACTGTTGTATTGTAAATAAACTGTAGAGCTTTAAACGATGTTTGTTAGGAGACTATTGCAGTAATCCAGGAGAAAGATAGTGTCTTATTCCAGGGTGGAGCATTGCAGGTGATGGGATGTGGCTGGATTCTGGAAATAGTATAAAGGTAGCACCCACAGGATTTCCTGGCGTAGGAGAGAAGTTGAGTCCAAGAACTGAAAGAATGGAGTTACCATCAACTGAGAGGGGAAAGGCTGCAGGTGAGGCACTATGGGGCAGGGTATAGAGATGGATTTAGTTTGGAGCATGTTAACTTTGAATTGTCCATTAGACCTATAAGGGGAAGATGACACACAGTTGGATATTCATGTCTGGAGTTTAGAAGACTAGGGTGAAGACAGAAATTTGAAGTCATTGGCATATAAATGGTATGTTAAGCCATGAGACTGAATGGGATCGCCAAGAGTGTGTACATTGAGAAGAGTAAAGATCCAAAAACTGAGTCCTGGGGGCACTCTGAGAAGTGGGGAATAAAAGAGAAATCAGCAAAGGAGACTGTGAAGGAAAATAGTGAAGTAGGAAGGAGATAAAAACAAATTGGTGTCCTGGAAGCTAAAAAAGTGTAATTAGGAGGGACTACTGGTCAAAGGCTGTTTATGTGTCAAATAACATGATGTATAGAGCATCTTTCCATAAATCTCTTCTGCCAAACAGACCCTATTCACTCCATTTATATGGTTTGCTCCCCAGTACTGAGACCCTCCACGGAGGGAACCGTCTCCCTTGTGATTTAGAATTCTTTAAACATGAGCCTAAATACTGCAGTGTCACGATTAAGGATTAGACGACTTCCTGGGGCTTGCAAGTTTTCCAGAGGATCCCATCCTTCCACCACTTTTAGGCAGGTTTGAAGTAAGGAAAAATGAGAGCAGCACCCTCTCCCCTCAGCATTCAGTTATCACAGAATGTCAGAATTGGAAGTGCCCTCAGAGAACTACTAGAGCTCAGTCGAAGCCCCCATCTTAAAGACAAAGTGAAGCCAAGAGGGAGAGGGTGTCTTTCCCGGTGTCAGTGCACCTAACAGTCACTCCACTATGTGTCAGTGGCTACGGGTGTCCCTCCCCTCGAAAAGAAATTGGGAGAAGGGAGTAGAGGAATGCTGAATCGTGGAGCATTCATCCCAGATCTCTGGTCTCGAGGCAGCCAAGTCGCAGCCCAATCCGGGCCCGGGCTTCCCCCGGGCTTCCCCAGGGCTTCCCCCGGGCTCAGCTCGGACAGAGCCGCGCCGGCTCAGGCGCTCCGCGGGCACCCGGTGGGGGCCTTTCCTGCCGCCGGCGCCGGGGGCCTTCTACGCCTCTGTCCGCGCCCGAGAACATGGCGGCGGCCTCGGGGAGAGCTCTGCTGCGGGCGGGCACTGAGCGGCTGGTGCGAGGAGGGGTTTGGGAGCTCCTCCGGCCGCGACTTGAAGGGGGCACCTCCGGCTCGGAGCGCGACTTCAGCCTGTCTCACGGTCGGGTGAGGGCCTGGTGTGCGTTCTGGGGCTCCTTGACTGGGGCGCGTTGAGACCTGGTGGGGCCCCGGCCTGCGGGTGGTGGGCTTTCCTTGAGGGGCCGGCGGCCAGAGGAGGAGGCTTCTCCGTGGAGACTTGCTCACGCTCGCTCCCCCGGCCGCCAGGGCACGGTCATTGTGGAGCGCTGGTGGAAGGTGCCGCTAGCGGGAGAGGGCCGGAAGCCGCGCCTGCACCGGCGGCACCGCGTCTACAAGCTGGCGGAGGACACGAAACACCGGCCCAAAGACAACCTGGAGCTCATCCTCACGCAGTCGGTGGAGGGTAAGGCCCCGGCAGAGGTGCTTCCTGTCTCAGGCTGGGCCTGTTTGGCATCAGCTTTTTTCTGCCTTTTCACTAATTTGGGGGAATGACCAGCTCATGTTTGAGAAGAGGAAGCCACAAAAAGTACTGTGATGGTGACATTGGCCTCCTACATAGAAAATCAGAACAGGAATGCAGCAGCATCATTAACAGTGTGTGGGGAGAAAGAGGCCTGACAGTATGTGCCACAGATACTGAAATCCCGTGATGGGACAGTGCTTCACTTTGTACAGGGAATATTAAGTTTCTAAATCAGGTCCTAAAGAAATGAATTAGAAATCTCTTAAGTGTCATCCTAGTGAATGCTAATATTTCTTCTAGGAAGAATAAGCACTGTGAGAGAATAAGAGGTCTTTTTTCCTTCGATCGTCTCGTTTTTTAGGGACTGCTCGATAATTCTGATCCAGTGTCTCTGTTCTCTGTTGGCAGAACTTGGAGTGCGAGGTGACCTGGTCTCAGTGAAAAAATCTGTAGGCCGTAATCGACTACTTCCTCAAGGACTGGCTGTATATGCATCTCCTGAAAACAGGAAGCTGTTTGAAGAGGAGAAATTGGTGAGCCCAGAAGACGGCAGAGGGACTTGGAGGAAGTAAAACCTTAAGATTACCTGTAGCAACTTCTTCGAGTCCCTACTTCATTTTCAGATGAAGTAGGGGCTAGAAGAACAGGAATTCAGAAGCCCAGCCTATGCCGAGTGTAGCAAGAGTTTGTCATTAGTTACCACAAACTCATTTTTCTTTTTTTTTTTTTTCATCTGTAACTTTCTTTTCTAGCTGAGACAAGAAGGAAAATTAGAGAAGATCCAGACCAAGGCAGGTGAGACGGTGAGTAGAAACATAGAAAATCTTTATTTATTGGTCACCTACAAAGTCACCAACCTCTTCCTGAAAGACTTCTTGATTTCCTTGAGGTCTTCTGATTTCAAGCACAAGGTAGGGGCAAGGGGAAGTGTTGTGGCTACCATAACTGGTATTGAGATATCCTAGGATATCCTGATCTGTTGGGTGAAGTGCTCTAGTTTATTGAGGGAGGCCCCAACCTGGGTACCAGGGGACCCATGGAAAAGTGAGATGAGGACTCTGCCTTCGGGGTTGTTTACAGACAAGTTGGAGAGAACATAGACACGTGAGAAAGTGATAAACTCAAGGCAGTAAATTATGAGTGACATGGACCAAAATGGATTAGGGTGATTGGGAAAGGATTTTTTTCAGATGGGATAGAATTAGGCCTTATGGGATTAGTAGGCTTTGGATAGACTAGGAGGGTGGGAAAGGTATTCTTAAGGGAGAAAAAGTAGATAGTTAAGGCACGTTGTTGTTGTTGTTTAATTTTTTAAAAAATTTATGCAGTTTTTAAAGGTTACACTTCATTTACAGTTATTACAAAATATTGGCTATATTCCCCATGTTGTAGAATACATCCTTGTAGCCTGTCTTACACTCTATATCTGTGCATCTGTTTCTTTTTTGTTATGTTCACTGGTTTGTTGTATTTTTTAGATTCCACATGTAAGTTATCATACAATATTTGTCTTTCTCTGACTTACTTCACTTAGCATAATGCCCTCCAAGTCCATCCTTGTTGTTGCAAATGGCAAGATTTTGTTCTTCTTTATGGCTTAGTATTCCATTGTGTATGTGTATGCACATACATATTTGTGTGTGTGTGTGTATATACACGTATATACTACATCTTCTTTATCAGTTCATCTGTTGATGGACACTTAGGTTGCTTCCATATCTTGGCAATTGTAAATAATGCGGCTGTGAACATTGGTGTGCACGTATCTTTTCAAATTAGTGTTTTTGTTTTTTTTGGACATATACCCAGGAGTGGAATTGCTGGGTCATAGTTTTAGTTTTTTGAGAAACCGCTGTACTGTTTTCCACAGTGGCTGCACAAACTTACACTCCCACCAACAGTGTATGAAGGTTCCCTTTCTTCTACATCCTCGCCAACATTTGTTATTTGTGTTCTTTTTGATGATAGCCATTCTGACAGGTGTGAGGTGATATCTCAGTTAAAGCATGTTTTAAAATAGAAAGTAGACCAGTCTAGCTAAAACAGAGGACTTCTATTAGGAAATATATGACTGGAAAGAGGGTTGGGGCATGATTTACAAAACATCTTTAATCCTCAGCTAATGAACTTATACTTCGTTCTGTAAGCAGGGAGGAATCGTTATGGTGTAGGGGTGGGATTGAAGGGCCAGAATATTGTGTTAAAACAGTCTATGAAAATCATTCCATCCTGAGATATACCAGCGGCCCCCATTGGTGAGCCTAACCTTGGTTTTGGGGGGTTTTTTTAAAAACACTTTTTAAATTTTTAAAAAAATTTTCTCTTTCTTTCGGCTGCGCCAGGTCTTAGTTGCAACATGCAGACTTCTTAATTGCAGCGTGCATGTGGGATCTAGTTCCCCGACCAGGGATCGAACCCGGGCCCCCCTGCATTGGGAGTACGGAGTCTTACCCACTGGACCACCAGGGAAGTCCCTGATGAGCCTAACTTTGACATGGCCTGTTTCTCCTTGCTTAGGAATAGCCACGTATAGGCAGCATTTCCTTCCAGAGCATCGCTAAAACATCTTTCCATAATATCAGCCTTGAGACAATGAGAATTTTTATCTTTCGTATTCATCATCTCACCTATCTTGGCTATGAGGCAGAAATTGTGCTTTGCCTGAACTCTCAGACTGTGTGGCTCTTGGCCTCTTGCTAACATGTTTCCTCTCCTTGATTACAACTCTAACCTATCTTCTGTGTATAATTCCTCTCAGACAGTGAGATTTCTGAGAAGATGTCACCTGCAGGTAGGAATGAAGAACAATGTCAAATGGGAGCTAAACCCTGAAATAGTTGCCCGCCACTTCCTCAGAAATGTGAGTATTCCCAAACACTACTATACCCCTGAGGGTGGAAACTACCCCTGGGAAGAAGAAGCTACCCCAGGATTGATCCCTCTGTTAGGAAAGGGTGTGATCATCCAGCTGGAGTTACGGGAAGCATTTTTTTTTTAATGGAAGTATAGTTGATTTACAATGTGGTGTTAATCTTTTGCTGTACAGCAAAGTGATTCAGTTATACATATATATACATCCTTTTTCATATTTTTTTATTATGGTTTTTTACAGGATATTGAATATAGTTCCCTGTGCTATACATTAGGACTTTGTTTTTTATCCATTCTATACATAATAGTTTGCGTCTGCTAATCCCAAACTCCCAATCCATCCCTCCCCCACCTGGCAACCACAAGTCATTTCCCTTCCACACCCGTGTAAACCAATCAAGAACGCTTTCCCTAAGTTGGACAGCCTCATGTAAATCAATGCAACCTGCCCCTTGGCAACCACAAGCCTGTTCTCTACGTTTGTGAGTCTGTTCCTGTTTCATAGATCTTTTTTCTAATATAAATTTATTTATTTATTTATTTATTTATTTATTTTTGGCTGCGTTGGGTCTTCGTTGCTGCGCGTAGGCTTTCTCTAGTTGCGGTGCGCAGGCTTCTCATTGCGGTGGCTTCTCTTGTTGTGGAGCACGGGCTCTAGGCGCGCAGGCTTCAGTAGTTGTGGCGTGCAGGCTCAGCTGTGGCTCATGGGCTCTAGAGCGCAGACTCAGTAGTTGTGGCACATGGGCTTATTTGCTCCGCGGCATGTGGGATCTTCCCGCACCAGGGCTCGAACCTGTGTCCCCTGCATTGGCAGGTGGATTCTTAACCACTGCGCCACCAGGGAAGTCCTGTTTCATACATCATTTGTGTCATATTTTAGATTCCACATATAAGTGATATTATGTGGCATTTGTCTTTATTAGTTCACTTAGTATGATAATCTCTAGATTCATCTATGTTGTTGCAAATGGCATTATTTCATTCTTTTTTATGGCTGAGTAGTATTCCATTGTATATACGTACCACATCTTCTTTTTCCATTCATCTGTTGATGGACATATAGGTTGTTTCCATGTCTTGGCTATTGTGAATAGACCTGCTGTGAACAGAGAGGTGCATGTATCTTTTTGAATTATAGTTTTTGTTTTTTTTTTTTAAAGTACAAACAGATCATTTTTTAACTTTATTTATTTATTTATTTATGGCTGTGTTGGGTCTTCGTTTCTGTGCGAGGGCTTTCTCTAGTTGTGGCAAGTGGGGGCCACTCTTCATCGCAGTGCGCGGGCCTCTCACTATCGCAGCCTCGCTTGTTGCGGAGCACAGGCTCCAGACGCGCAGGCTCAGTAATCGTGGCTCACGGGCCCAGTTGCTCCACGGCATGTGGGATCTTCCCAGACCAGGGCTCGAACCAGTGTCCCCTGCATTGGCAGGCAGATTCTCAACCACTGCGCCACCAGGGAAGCCCTGAATTATAGTTTTGTCCAGATACATGCCCAGGAGTGGGATTGCTGGATCATATGGTAGCTCTATTTTTAGTTTTTTAAGGAATCTCCATACTGTTTTCCATAGTGGCTGTACCAATTTACATTCCCACCAACAGTGTAGAAAGGTTCCCTTTTCTCCACACCCTCTCCAGCATTTGTTATCTGTAGACTTTTTTTTTTTTTTTATGGCTGTGTTGGGTCTTTGTTTCTGTGCGAGGGCTTTCTCTAGTTGCAGCAAGTGGGGGCCACTCTTCATCGCAGTGCGCGGGCCTCTCACTATCGCGGCCTCTCTTGTTGCAGAGCACAGGCTCCAGACGCTCAGTAATTGTGGCTCACGGGCCTAGTTGCTCCGTGGCATGTGGGATCTTCCCAGACCAGGGCTCGAACCCGTGTCCCCTGCATTAGCAGGCAGATTCTCAACCACTGTGCCACCAGGGAAGTCCTATCTGTAGACTTTTTAATGATGGCCATTCTGACCAGTGTGAGGTGGTAGTTCATTGTACTTTTGATTTGCATTTCTCTAATAGCGATGTTGAGCATCTTTTCATGTGCCTGTCGGCCATTAGTATGTCTCCTTTGAAGAAATGTCTGTTTAGGTCTTCTGCCCATTTTTTTTGATTAGGTTGTTTTTTTGTTGTTGAGTTGTTTGAGCTGGTAGTATATTGGAAATTAAGCCCTTGTCAGTAGCTTCATTTACAAATATTTTCTCCCAGTCCATAGGTTGTCTTTTCGTTTTGTTTATGGTTTCCTTTGCTGTGCAAAAGCTTGTAAACGGTCTCAATTGTTTACTTTTGCTTTTATTTCTATTGCCTTGGGATACTGACCTAGGAAAACATTGGTACGATTTATGTCAGAATGTTTTGCCTACGTTCTCTTCTAGGAGTTTTATGTTGTCCTGTCTTATATTTTAAGTCTTTAAGCCATTTTGAGTTTATTTTTGTGTATGGTGTGAGGAAGTGTTCTAATAACTTCGCTGATTTACATGCGGCTGTCCAACTTAGGGAAAGCGTTCTTGATTGGTTTGCAGGGGTGTGGGAGGGAAATAACTAAGGATGGTCACATAGAATCTGAAGACTGATAGGAGAAGATGGTGGGATCATTTATTTTCTCTAGCTAGGGAAAACCTGAGGAAATGTGACTCACTGGAGAATTTTTACTTTTGTGGATGAAGTGAGTTTGATCTCAAGCCCTGTTTCTCTTTGTGACTCCACCTCCCTTTCTGAGAAATTAGGACTGAGTTATTCTGCCACTGTTTATGGAGGTTTGTGCCTTTCCATGGGATCAGCCAGGGTAAACCCCCCAGTTTTATTCACCCATGTAGAGGAAAATCTAGAGGTTGCCTGGAGTGGCAACCATGTAAACAGAGCTCCCTTTGGCTGTGATGTTTTTTGCAGCTTGGTGTTGTGGTTGCCCCACATGCATTAAAGTTACCAGAAGAGCCTATCACACAGAGGGGCGAGTACTGGTGTGAGGTGACGGTGAGTGTCTCACATCCTGTCTCCTTTTTCTCACTGGGTAGAAAGCTGGGATTGGATGGTGTTAGTTCGTATCTGCCCCACTGATCTGAAGATTCCTGTTGTTTTGTGTACAGGTAAATGGGCTTGATACTGTGAGGGTACCTATGTCTGTGGTGAACTTTGAGAGGCCCAAGACCAAAAGATATAAGTACTGGTTAGCCCAGCAAGCTGCCAAGGGCATGGCCCCCACAAGCTCCCAGACCATCTGAACCTGTTCTACCTCGAAAGCAGCAAAGCAGAATCAGAGGAGTGGTGGAGCGAAGATGGGCCAGCACCGTGATATCACTCCCAGCTCTGACCAAACATGGAATTTTAGAAAGCATATGGAGACAGCGACAGCAGACTAGACTGAATATACGTTGAATTGTCTATATTTGCCATCTTCAGCGGTTATCCCATCTAGCGTTATTGGGGCAGGCCTACTCCAGAAGTACCAGGCTGTAGATTTGATAAGCTAAATATTAATAGACCAAAAGAGTCTAGATCTATTTAGCCTCTTCCTACATTGGAATTCATTGGAATAAATGATAGAGCTAGCTCATTCTCATCATCCAAACTACACATTTGTATCTGAAAAAAAAATAAAGAGGTTGTGTTCTTTTTAGGTGTTGTTTACTGGACTGAGTAGACTAGGGACGGGACCTCTAATTGGGATGTCCTCTTGAGCCACTGGGGTTTACTGCTAAAAAGGAAAAAAGAGAATACATTTGCAGTCTACAGCCCACAGTTGCTATGGACAAATTACTCAACAAGTTGATATGCCTTATGGTCTTAAAACTTACTAGGTATGCTAATAAAGCCCTCAGTACAAATAAGCACAATGGAGTCTACTTTTCTAAGGAGATCTGAATAAGGCCTAAGGGAAATTGTTGGAGAAAATGATGATGGGATGAAATAAGTTTAAAAAGGGAACTTCTGTTTTATTTCTTCAACCAGCTCCTGAAATTTTGAAAAAGAAAATACCTTGGTTTCCAGACTGAGGTTAAGATATGGGGCTAGTTCGTAGGTAATTACGGAATAGGAGATGAGGCAAGTAGATTGATAGTTCTGTGTAAGTTCAAGGTCCATTCCTGGAAAAAAGACCAACTGTTGACAAGTGGATTGTGCCAGAGTCACTCAAATAAATAGGAGATTTTGCAGTTTAGGAAGGATAAAGATGAGACCATTGACTCTATTGCTACCCTTACCAGAGAAATTGGTTTCTGTCATCCTATGTGAGCTCACCTGCCTTGCCAAGCCAACTAATTACTTTCATCCACACAAAGCCATCCCTGCTATTGAGAGTTCTGTCATCAGTAGTTGCACTAATATCTGTATCCAACCTCACACTTGCCAGAACTCTGTAACAGGTCGAGCACTAGTATTGTTTGCAATTGCCATTTGATTGTCAGATTTGCCATCAATCCCTGCTGTCCTTGAAATGGAAAGCTCACTTAATACTGCATCTTTCCACACCACCACCATCACCATGATGAAGCTCTCTGAAACTGAGCAACAGGAGCAACATTCCACAGAGCGAATCTCAAAAAGCGTCCAAATACTTGTCATGAGGTGAGTTCCCGGCAAAACAGACTGAGTTGGAGATTTGGGTGCAGGAAGTTTACTGGGGGCGTCCTCTAGATTAACACCTGTTGGGGAGTGAAGGAAG
The DNA here is from genome assembly GCF_009873245.2 of Balaenoptera musculus. Classification (NCBI taxonomy): domain Eukaryota; kingdom Metazoa; phylum Chordata; class Mammalia; order Artiodactyla; family Balaenopteridae; genus Balaenoptera; species Balaenoptera musculus. Next base: position 109,777,407 of record NC_045785.1, on the reverse strand, counting down.
CAAAATTCGGTAGAGGGAGAAGTTGAGCTGACGCAGTCTCAACAAAGGCCTTAGTCCCCTGGGGAGCTCAAGCTAGGGTGGCTTGAGCCATCTAGGTGTGTACCATGTTGAGGCAGGTGGCCAGACCTATAGACCCCCCCCACGCTGACCAGGAAAGGGTCTTGGGTGAGGTGACTGATTTCAGGCACAGGCAGTTCCCAGAGGGGAACTCAGAGCTGTGCACATTCTCAGCAGCTTGGGAAGTGAGTGCTTCGGTGCTGAAGGGAACCATCTGGGCAGCATACCATAGTCTCCACTACAGTCCACTTCTTGTGCTGTCAGATCAGTTTGTTCATAAGTTCTAAAACGATCCCTTCAGGATCCTGATGGGCTTCCTTTCCTGGGAAAACTTGGAGGAAGATCTGGGACAGACTACAGCCCCTGCTGCTGTAGCCTAAGTCTACAACTGGTACTTACCTCCTACTACCCATTCTAGATTCTTCCCCACACCCCCTCAATTTATACTTCTGTTAGTCCACATGGGTTACGTGATAAGGTACCTGGTCATCATGCCCTTCTCAGGCCATGACTGCAGCTTGTCCGTTTACCATCAAAATTAGGCAAGAGAGGAGCAAGAGATACCTAAGTGGATGACCTGGGTGCCAAATATATTCTGCCTTGTCCCCACTGTGTAATAACAGCCCTACCTCCTGATGGTCAGGGTCAGTTACTCCTGCCAGGATAGTGATTCCTCTCCTTAACCTCGTCTTTTGATAGTGATCAGAAGTAATCTGGTGGCAGCCATAGCTTAAAGTTTAATGAGACTTTTAGTGTGTCCACTGGTGGAAATATTCCCCTTCTGGGAAGCAGGACTTCTAAGTCCTCAGAGCTCAGAGCTGGGATAGTAGGTATAGTTTTCCCCAGTTGGGTCACTGAGAGTGATAGTAATGGTGGGCTGCTCCTATATCCAACCCCTGTTTCCCAGACCCATATATTTTACTTGGAGATAGCACTCTAGGTTGTCTGTTGATCCAGGGTATATACTGCATCCTGGAGGACAGTGTCTCATCTTTACAGGGTGTCATCTCCAAGCTGGTGTCTCAGCTGTGCCCTTAACAAGACGTTCCATTGTATCAGGTGGGTTGCTTCTGGATAGTGTGGTATATGATCAGACCATGCAGCTTATGATATGTACCCAGTGCTGTACCTCCTTGCTATAACGTGGTCTCTTGGTCCAGTGCACTGTTACGCAAGATCTCATGCCAATGGATCAAATATTCTGTAAGCCCTTGGATGATGGTGGCAGGAAAGGTAAACCCATACCCATAATACACAACAATTTAGGTCAAGATGGAACAATGACCCTTTCAGGGTAGCAGGGAGTCAATGTAATGAACTTACCACCAAGTGGCTGGATGGTTTCCTTGAAGAATGGTGACATGTCAGGGACTTAGTGTTGGTGTCTGTTGCTGATGAGTTGGACAGTCAGTCACAGTAGCTGTAGCTAGATCAGCCTTGGTGAGGCCATGATGTTGGGCCCATGCATAGTTTCCATCATGGCTTCTCCATTCACAGGCCCATTTTGCCATCATTGGGGTGCCAATGACCGAGACTGGCTAACATCAACTGGCTAAGTCATTCAATCTACTTGGTGGTTTGGTGACTTTTCTGTGGTGGATGTTCTCTGGTGGGAATTAACGTGCAGTACAAAGATCATCATACACTGTACCCATTCTCAAGTAAACTACATGCCTTTTCCTCAGGCTTCCTTGTCTTCAGCCTTCAAATTTTTCTTCTAGGCTCCTGATCAACCAGCCAAGCCATTCACCATTGTCTGTGAGTCTGTGTTCTTTCCTCAGGCAGGTGTACTGCCTGAAGCTCTGCCCATTGGGAAGATTTCCCCTCACTGCTATATTTCAAGGCTACCCCAAAGTGGGGCCATAGTACATCCACAGTATTTTCAGCTTACTTCCACCTACAGAGACAACGCATATATTAGCCAAGCCCAGCCTTTTGTCATATGGTCATGAGGGATTCCTCCACTCCATGTGGCTATAGATGTGAACTGAAAAAGCAGCAGCAGTGCAATAGTGGTGGGTGACAGGGGTCTGGCCACCTGCTTATGCAGCTTGCTTTGACCTTCCAGCCCAGCTTATGCCCAGTTCTATGCATATCACTTTCATCTTACGAAGTGCTGCTGATGGACCCATCCAATCTTATGACTTGGGTCTGAGAGAACCCAGGTCATAATAGGCATTTTTGGCTACATGATCACTTGAAGCACTTTGTTTCAACCAGGACTCAGTAGCACAACAGGAGATATCTTTTCAAAAATACCCTTTCAGAAGGCATGGCCTTGCTCAAGCACGGTAGGGGTCTATGTGTGACTTCCCATTGCGGCTTGCCATAAACAGCATGTGGCATCTTTTCTCATCACTGATGCCTTTAATACAATAGGGTGTCTTGTGGACCAAAGCAACAGGAACATTTGCACCACGGTCAACAGGAACATTTGCACCACGGTCTGGACCTGCTGCTGAATCCTCCTGCTCTAGGCCTCACTATCTTTTGTGTCACCCAATATATGAGTCAGAGCAGTATTCCCAAGTGGGGAATAAGCTATCATCTGTAGACCTTGAAGATGTTACCCAGGCACTGTGCCCCCTCTTAGTGGCGAGATGTGTGAGATACAAAATTTTTCCTTTACTTTGGAGGAAATGTCCTAGCATTGTCCAAACTACTGAATCTCAAAACTTCCCTGAACATTTGCAGGGTTTATGTACCACCACTTGAGAATGTTTATCCTATCAAGGCCTCCAGTGGACTTGCTATTTCTTGCTCATCCTGTACAATTACCATGATGTCAGCAATAGAGTAATGTGGTATTCTATGGAACGTCCAGATGGTCCAAGTCTCTTCAGATTATATTATGACAGACGTGGGAGCGTTTACATGTTTCAGGTGCAAGACTGTAAATTGTATTTTATTGCTCATCTCAATAGTGAAAGCAAACTTTGATCCTCGTTTCTTATAGAGATGGAAAAGAATATATTGCTCAGATTAACGGTCACCTACTGCCTACCTGAGGCTGTTAATCTGCTCCAGCAAAGAAACCACATTTGGCACGGCAGATAAAATTGAAATTACTTGACTGAGATTACCATAATCCACTGTCATTCTCCAGGACCTGTCTGGTTTTAGCAGAGGCCAGACTGGTGAATTAAATGGCATTATGGTGGGGACCACCATTCCTGCATCCTTTAGGTCTTGAAGAGGGGCACTAATGTGATATTTTTTAATTTATTATTTTAGCCTGAGATGGTGGAGGCAATTTCAGGAACTTCATGTTGGCCTTTCTCACTATGATAGCTCTTAACCTGTCGTGGTTAATGTAGGTCTACCAACTATCAACTATGTCCATTTCAACAGTCCAATTAAGGACAGGTGAAATGACCACTAGGTGGATCTGTGAACCCAGTAGACTTACTAAGAGCCAGACCTGGGCCTGGAATACATTTGTTACCTAGCCCCCATACACTGCTACTCTAACAGGGGGCCATGATGATGTTTCAGATACTTGGTTTCAAAGTCAAATAGGACCCTGTATCCAACAGTCTTGAAATAGTTGGATATTCCTCTTTCTCCAAAGTGTATTATGCAAATAAATGGTCATAAGTCCCTACAGGATAGGACTGGGGGAATTATTACCTTATACTCTTGACATGATGTTTCATGGTCCTTTCTCCTAGGGACCTAGCATCTTCTTTCATTAGTTGTTTCCAGCTGAAAAACTGACTCAGAAAGATTTCCACTTCTACCCATAAAGGAATTACCGCTACCCAAATCGCTCTCCCACTATAAATAGCTATAAAGCCAGAAAAAACATTTAAAAAGAAATGTTTATAGGGAATTGCCTGGCGGTCCTGCTGTGGGCCAAGATTCGATCCCTGGTCGGGGAACTAAGATCCCGCAAGCCACACAGTGCAGCCAAAAAAAGAAAAAAAAAAAGAAAAAGAAATGTTTATAGGTATTGGAAAGCAGGTAGGGTAGAACACTGTTAACTAAGAAAAGGGAAACAAATGAGATGAGCCCTTTGACTGCCTGAGTTTACAGCCTAGAGGTAGTTTCCTGCACTGTACTGTTGTGAGCAGTGCAGAAGGGGGAACCCAAGTAAAGCCAGCAGTCTCAGTGAGTGGAGAAGACAGAGATTAGAGTTGATGAGGATAAGTTGGCGAGAAATTGAGAAGCAGAACACTGTAGATGAGGGAATGATACAGAGAGCTTTGAAGATCTGCGGCGGGTCCCCTCAAATCTTTGTCTGAATACTGATCTGTGCATGCATCAGGTGAAACTCCATGAGGCCAGGCGTGGGGGAAACACCAGAAAGAAGTAAGCCAAACAATTCCCAGAGCTCACACAATATTGGGAATGTTTTGTGTTCCTGACAGCCAGTGTGGGTACAGCACCAGGTAGAGTCCTCAAAAGGACATTAGAATAAAGGCTACTCTGGACCATCATGCAAAGCTTGAAAGCAAGCCTTGAAAGGATCAAACTAATACCAAGTATGCCAGAACCAAGACCTACACTCATGAAAGAAACTCAACAAACATAAAATCTAACACTAGGGACTTCCCTGATGGTCCAGCGGTTAAGACTCCACGCTCCCAATGCAAGGGGCCTGGGTTCGACCCCCGGTCAGGGAACTAGATCCTGCATGCCGCAACTAAAGATCCCACATGCCACAACAAAGATCCTGCACGCAGCAACTAAAAACCCAGTGCAGCCAAATAAAAATTTGTTTAAAAATCTGGGACTTCCCTTGTGGTCCAGTGGTAAAGAATCCATGTTCCAATGCAGGGGACGCGGGTTCGATCCCTGGTTGGGGAACTAAGATCCCACATACTGCAGGGCAACTAAGCCCACGCGCTGCAACTACTGAGCCTGTGTGCCGCAAACTACAGAGCCCACGCGCCACAACTAGAGAGAGAAAACACACACACAACTAAAGAGAAGCCCTCGCACCCCAATGAAGAGCCCATGCACCGCAACAAAGATCCTGCATGCCGCAACTAAGACCTGATGCAGCCAAAAAATAAACAGCTATATCTTTTTAAAAAAATAAACACTAAACAACATAAAATTCCCAATGTCTGATACCCATTTAAATATTACCATAAAAAAGAGACATAAAGAGAGACAGGAAAATGTTACCCCAAACCAAGAGAAATCTTCCTAGAAATGACAGTGATGGTGGAATTAAAACAGTTATAAATATGCTTCATACATTTAAGACTAAAGGCAAATAAAATATAATGAGAGAAGTGGAATATAAGAAAGACCCAAATGGAACTTCTAGAGATGAAAAATACAATACCTGACATGAAAAATACACTGATGGAATTTTACTTCTAGGAAGGTAGAGTAGATATACTTTCACCATTCCTAGTACAACTATAAACCCTAGAAATTATACATAAAACAAACATAAGATAACTTTGAGAGGCGGAAAGAAGAAAGCAAACTGCCTAGGAATGGCAGGACCCAAGGAACAACACTGCAGTGAGTCCCTTGGGTTTTCTTTTTGCCTCATTTATCCCAGACTTGGAGCTGAAGAACCAGCAATTTGGAAATGCCAAATTGGGCCACAAAATAAAAATAATAAGAAGCCTCGGGCTTCCCTGGTGGCGCAGTGGTTGAGAATCTGCCTGCCAATGCAGGGGACACGGGTTCGAGCGCTGGTCCGGGAAGATCCCACATGCAGCGGAGCAAAAGGGCCCGTGAGCCACAATTACTGAGCCTGCGCGTCTGGAGCCTGTGCTCCGCAACAAGAGAGGCCGCGATAGTGAGAGGCCTGCGCACTGCGATGAAGAGTGGCCCCCGCTTGCCACAACTAGAGGAAGCCCTCGCACAGAAACGAAGACCCAACACAGCCATAACTAACTAAATAAATAAATAAATAAAATAAGAAGCCTCAATAAAAGCCTGCTCCTGCTAGCCAAAGGAAAGGGGCAGCCTAGCAAGAAAACTTTTAGACAATAACTGCTCCACTCTAGCCAAACACCACAGACAACACTGTGGTCCTACTGCCCACCATGCCAAGGCTGAGTGGGGAACCTAGACTTCCATCCTCACAAGGTTATAACAAGTGGCCCCAACACCCCTGCCAGGTGGTGTCACAGAAGATCAAATAGGAAACTATGACTTTCTTCCCCACCAGCCAGTAATGAGTCCTCCTACCCCTCCCTGGTGTCAGTAAAGACCATGGTGTCAGCAGAGAACCTGGAATTCACTCTCACCCGGCAGAAAAGAGGCACCCTTCTTCGTTCCTACATGGTTAAGTCAGAGGAGGCCTAGTAGAGAGTCAGCACTTTAACCATTACCCAGCAGTAATGAGGCCACATCCACCATAGTATCAGTGGAGACCATGCAGGGAGCTGGAACTCACATCCCCACCTAACAGTAAAGAGAAGCTCTGTGTCCCTTGGTTGTCAATGGAGGTGAAGTGTGAAATCTGAAACTCTACCTGGCAGCAATGAAGACCTACTTCTCCCTTCTATGCCAAAGCAATGTAAGAGAAAGTCAGTTAAAACAGAAGTCAGTTAAAACAGAAGTTTTAAATTAAGATTCAGAGTCTCATAATACAAAAATGTCCAGATTCCAATTTTTAAAAATCTCTCATCATACCATGAACCAAGATGATTTCAAACAATGATAAAAAACAATCAATAGATACCAGTACTGAGATGAGAGATATTAGAATTATCTGACATATTTTAAAGCAGCCATGATAAAAAGTCTTCAACAAACAATTATGAACATGCTTTAAACAAATGGGAAAAAATAGCTTCAGCAAAGAAACAAGATATAAAGAAGAACCAAGTGGAAATATTAGAACTATAAAATGTAGTAATGGAAATGAAAAGTTCAGTGGATGGACTCAAGAGCAGAATGAAGAAGACAGAGGAAAGAATATCAGTGAGCTGAAAGACAGAACAATAGAAATTACCCAATATGAACAACACAGAGAAAATAGACTGGAAAAAAAAAAAAAATGGAGCCTCAGGGACCTGTGAGACTATAACAAAAGATCTAAGATTCCTGTCATTGGAGTCCCAGAAGGAGAGGAGAAAGAAAGCAGGGCTTAAAAAGTACACAAAGGAATAATGGCTGAAAACTTCCCAGATTTGTTAAGAGACATAAACATACAAATTCAAGAAACTAAGCAAACCCCAAACAAGATAAACCCAAAGAAATCCACGTGAAGACAGATCATAATTAAACTTCTGAAATCTAAAGACAAAAAAATCTTGAATACAGCTAAAGAAAAATGACACTTTACCTATAAGGGAAAAAAACAATTCAAATGATAGCAGATTTCTCATCAGAAACCATGGAGGCAGGAAGGAAGTGATACCCTATTTTTCAAATGTTGGATGAAAAGGACTGTTGACCAAGAATTCTATACCCAGAAAAAAATATCCTTCAGGAATGAAGGGGAAATTAAGACACTCTCAGACAAAGGAAAACTAAAAGTTTGTCACCAGTAGACTTACTACTCTAAAAGAATGGCTAAAGGAAGTTCTCTAAACAGAAGGGAAGCAATAAAAAAGAAACCTTGGAATATCTGGAAGGAAGAAATAGCAGGGATGGTGAAAATGTGGCTAAAATCAACAGACATTCCTTCTCCTCTTAAGTTTTCTAAATTATGTTTGACTGTTGAAAAAATTATAACACTGTCTGATCTGGTTCTAAAGGTATGTACAGGAAATATGTTAAGCAATTATATTATAAATGAGAAAGAGAACAGAGAATTAAAGAGAGGTAGGGTTTCCATACTTCACTCAAACTGGTAAATAATGACATCAGTAGGCTATGATAAGTTATATATATATAATACATATAGCAGCCAATTTATTTTTTTTTAAAAAGCTATACAAGGAGATATACTCAAAAACAAAATGTAATTCTAAAAAATTTTCAAGACCCTGATACCAAAACCAGACAAAGATGTCACAAAGAAAGAAAACTACAGGACAATAACACTGATGAACATAGACGCAAAAATCCTCAACAAAATACTAGCAAACAGAATCCAACAGCACATTAAAAGGATCATACACCATGATCAAGTGGGGTTTATCCCAGGAATGCAAGGATACTTCAATATACGCAAATCAATGTGATACACCATATTAACAAATTGAAAAATAAAAACCATATGATCATCTCAATAGATGCAGAAAAAGCTTTTGACAAAATTCAACACCCATTTATGATAAAAACCCTCCAGAAAGTAGGCATAGAGGGAACTTACCACAACATAATAAAGGCCATATATGACAAACCCACAGCCAACATCGTCCTCAACGGTGAAAAACTGAAACCATTTCCACTAAGATCAGGAACAAGACAAGGTTGCCCACTCTCACCACTATTATTCAACATAGTTTTGGAAGTTTTAGCCACAGCAATCAGAGAAGAAAAAGAAATAAAAGGAATCCAAATCAGAAAAGAAGAAGTAAAGCTGTCACTGTTTGCAGATGACATGATACTATACATAGAGAATCCTAAAGATGCTACCAGAAAACTACTAGAACTAATCAATGAATTTCGTAAAGTAGCAGGATACAAAACTAATGCACAGAAATCTCTTGCATTCCTATACACTAATGATGAAAAATCTGAAAGTGAAATTAAGAAAACACTCCCATTTACCACTGCAACAAAAAGAATAAAATACCTAGGAATAAACCTACCTAAGGAGACAAAAGACCTGTATGCAGAAAACTATAAGACACTGATGAAAGAAATTAAAGACAATACAAACAGATGGAGAGATATACCACATTCTTGGATTGGAAGAATCAACATTGTGAAAATGACTATATTATCCAAAGCAATCTACAGATTCAATACAATCCCTATCAAACTACCACTGGCGTTTTTCACAGAACTAGAACAAAAAATTGCACAATTTATATGGAAACACAAAAGACCCCGAATAGCCAAAGCAATCTTGAGAAAGAAAAACGGAGCTGGAGGAATCAGGCTCCCTGATTTCAGACTATACTACAAAGCTACAGTAATCAAGAAAATATGGTGCTGGCACAAAAACAGAAATATAGATCAATGGAACAGGACAGAAAGCCCAGAGATAAACCCATGCACATATGGTCACCTTATCTTTGATAAAGGAGGCAAGAATATACAATGGAGAAAAGACAGCCTCTTCAATAAGTGGTGCTGGGAAAACTGGATGGCTACATGTAAAAGAATGAAATTAGAACACTCCCTAACACCATACACAAAACTAAACTCAAAATGGATTAAAGACCTAAATGTAAGGCCAGACACTATCAAACTCTTAGAGGAAAACATAGGCAGAACACTCTATGACATAAATCACAGCAAGATCCTTTTTGACCCACCTCCTAGAGAAATGGAAATAAAAACAAAAACAAATGGGACCTAATGAAACTTAAAAGCTTTTGCACAGCAAAGGAAACCATAAACAAGATGAAAAGACAACCCTCAGAATGGGAGAAAATATTTGCAAATGAAGCAACTGACAAAGGGTTAATCTCCAAATTTTACAAGCAGCTCATGCAGCTCAATATCAAAAAAACAAACAACCCAATCTAAAAATGGGCAGAAGACCTAAATAGACATTTCTCCAAAGAAGATATACAGATTGCCAACAAACACGTGAAAGAATGCTCAGCACCACTAATCATTAGAGAAATGCAAATCAAAACTACAATGAGGTATCACCTCACACCAGTCAGAATGGCCATCATCAAAAAATCTACAAACAATAAATGCTGGAGAGGGTGTGGAGAAAAGGGAACCCTCTTGCACTGTGGGTGGGAATGTAAATTGATACAGCCACTATGGAGAACAGTATGGAGGTTCCTTAAAAAACTAAAAATAGAACTACCATATGACCCAGCAATCCCACTCCTGGGCATATACCCTGAGAAAACCATAATTCAAAAAGAGTCATGTACCACAATTTTCATTGCAGCTCTATTTACAATAGCCAGAACATGGAAGCAACCTAAGTGCCCATCGACAGATGAATGGATAAAGAAGATGTGGCACATATATACAATGGAATATTACTCAGCCATAAAAAGAAATGAAATTGAGTTATTTGTAGTGAGGTGGATGGACCTAGAGTCTGTCATACAGAGTGAAGTAAGTCAGAAAGAGAAAAACAAATACCGTATGCTAACACATATATATGGAATCTAAAAAAAAAAAAAAAAAAAGGTCATGAAGAACCTAGGGGCAAGACGGGAATAAAGATGCAGACCTACTAGAGAATGGACTTGAGGACACGGGGAGGGGGAAGGGTAAGCTGGGACAAAGTGAGAGAGTGGCATGGACATATATACACTACCAAATGTAAAATAGATAGCTAGTAGGAAGCAGCCACATAGCACAGGGAGATTAGCTCTGTGCTTTGTGACCACCTAGAGGGGTGGGATAGGGAGGGTGGGAGGGAGGGAGATGTAAGACGGAAGAGATATGGGGATATATGTATATGTATAGCTGATTTACTTTGTTATAAAGCAGAAACTAACAGACCATTGTAAAGCAATTATACTCCAATAAAGATGTTAAAAAATTTAAAAAATGAAAAAAAAATTTTTTTTCAAGAAATCCTCAGGAAGTCAGGAAAAAGAAAACAGAACAAACAAAAATAAAAAATAAAATGGCAGACTTAAGCGCTACCATACCAATAAATACATTAAATGTAAATGGTCTAAATACACCAAGTAGAGACAGAGATCAACAGTGTGGATGAAAAAAAATGTGACCCAACTATATACTGTCTACAGGAAACTCACTTTAAATATAATGATACAATGGGAGGAAGGGGAACTGGATGAAAACAGTCAATAAGTACAAACTTCCAGTTATAAGATAAATAAGTACTAGGGATGTAATGTACATGATAAATATAATTAACACTGGTGTATGTTATATATAAAAGTTAAGAGAGCAAATCCTAAGAGTTCTCATCACAAGGAAAAATATTTTTTTCTATTTCTTTAATTTTATATGTGAGATAATGGATGGTCACTAAGCTTACTGTGATAATCACTTCATGATGTATGTAAGTCAAATCATTATGTTGTACACCTTAAACTTTTACAGTGCTGTATCTCAATTATATCTCAATAAAACTGGAAGATATATATATATATATATATATATATATATATATATATATATATATATATATATATATATAGTGATATAGGCAAGTTGAAAGTAAAAGGATGGGAAAAGTTATACCATGCAAATATTAAGCAATGGGAAGCAGGCATCATTGTATCAATATCAGACAAAGAAAACTTCAGAACAAAGAATTACCAGACACCAAGAAGATCATTACATAATAATAAAGGGACCAATCCACCAAGAAAACATAGCAATACTAAATGCATACGCCCCAAACAAAAGAGCTGAAAAACAAGTGAAGTAAAAATGAACTGAACTAAAAAGTAGACAAATCCACAATTAGATTTGGAGACTTCAATACCCCTCTCTCAACAACTGATAGAACAACTAGATAGAAAATCAGCAAAGATACAGAAGAATTCAACAACACCATCAACCAACAGGACCTTATCAACATTTATAGAACACTCTAACCAACAACAGCAGAATACACATTTTTTTATTCTCCCACAGAATATATACCAACATAGGCCATATCCTGGACCATAAAACCAATCTCAACTAATTTAAAAGAACTGAATCAAACAATGTGTCCTCTGACTACCACGAATCAAACTAGAAATCAATAATAGAAGGATAAGAGGAAAATCTCCAAATACTTAGAAACTAAACAATACACTTCTTAATAACCTATGGGTCAATGAAGAAGTTTCAAGAAAAAAAATTTAATAAATTGAACTGAATAAAAATGAAAACAACATATCAAAATTTGTGGCACACAGCTAAAGCAGTGCTAAGGGAAAATTATAGCACTAAACACATATATTAGAAAAGAAGAAAGGTCTAAAAATCAATCATCTAAACTCCCACCTCAAGAACCTAGAAAAAGAAGATCAAACTAAACCCATAACAAGCATGAGCAAGGAAATAAAAAGAAGACGAGAAAAAGAACAGAAATCAATGAAACTTATAAAAGAAAAACAGAGAATATCCATGAAACAAAGAGTTGGTTCTTTGAGGAAAAAAATCAATAAAATTGACAAACCACTAGGAAGAGTGACAAGAAAAAGACACAAATTACAAATATAGGAATGAAACATGGCATATCACTAAAGACCTCACAAATATCAAAAAGATAAGGGAGGGCTTCCCTGGTGGCGCAGTGGTTACGAATCTGCCTGCCAATGCAGGGGACACGGGTTCGAGCCCTGGTCCGGGAGGATCCCACATTCCGCAAAGCAACTAAGCCTGTGTGCCACAACTGCTGAGCCTGTGCTCTAGAGCCCGTGAGCCACAACAACTGAAGCCAGAGAGCCACACCTACTGAAGCCCACGCACCTGGAGCCCGTGCTCCACAACAAGAGAAGCCACCACAGTGAGAAGCCGCACGCAGCAACGAAGACCCAATGCAGCCAAAAATAAATAAATAAATATTTTTAAAAATTCATACGGAACTGCAAAATATCTAGAATAGCCAAAACAACTTTGAAAAAGAAGAACAAAGTTGAAAATAATTTCAAGACTAGTCACAAAGCTACAAGAATCAAGACAGTATGGTACTGGTGGGACTTCCCTGGTGGCGCAGTGGTTAAGAATCCTCCTGCCAATGCAGGGGACACAGGTTTGAGCCCTGGTCCGGGAAGATACTACATGTCACGGAGCAACTAAGCCCGCGTGCCACAACTACTGAGCTTGTACTCTAGAGCCCACGAGCCACAACTACTGAGCCCGTGTGCCACAACTACTGAAGCCCACACACCCTAGAGCCCATGCTCCACAACAAGAGAAGCCACTGTAATAAGAAGCCCGCGCATTGCAATGAATAGTGGCCGCCGCTCTCTGCAACTAGAGAAAGCCCGCGTGCAGTAACGAAGACTCAATGCAGCCATAAATAAATAAATAAATTTATTTTTTTAAAAAAAGATAAGGGAATACTATGAACGCTATACACATAAATTTGAGAAATTAGACAAAACAGATTATATCCTTGGCAAAAAACTATCACAATTAACCCAATATGAAATACATCATTTGAATAGACCTGTAACAATTAAGAAAATTAATAATTTTAAACTGCCCCCTCTTGTCCCCACCAAAAAAAAAAAAACCTCTCCAGGCCCAGATAGTTTCTCTGGAGAATTCTGCCAAATGTTTAAAGAAAAATTAACACCAATTCTATATAATTTCTTTCACAAAATAGAAGAATTGCCTCCCAATTCATTTTATGAAGGTATATTACCTGGGGGGGGGGGTAGGGGGAGGGGACAGACAACAACAGTACAAAAAAAAAGATAAGTACAGACCAATATCTCTCATGAATATAAATCAAAAAATCCTTAACAAAGTATCAGCAAATAGATTTTAGCGATGTATAAAAAGATTTATACATCATGCCCAAGTGGAGTTTATTCCAGGGAGGCAAGTCTGGTTCAGTATTCAAAAATCAACCCATGTAATCCACCATTAAGACTCTGGAGAAAATCACATGATTATATCAATTGATTCAGAAGGATTATTTGACACAATTCAACACCCACTCATGATTAAAAAAAAAAAAGACTCTCAGGAAAATAGGAATTTAGGGAAACCTCTTCAACTTGACAAGAGCACCTACAAAGCCTACAGCTAACATTATACTTAATGGTGAAAGTCTGAGTGAGTGCTTTCCTCCTAAAATCAGGAACAAGGCAAGTATATTTGCTCTCATCTCTCTTGTTCAAAATAGTGCTGGCAGTTCTAGACAGTGCAATAAGGCAAGAAAGGGAAGTAAAAAGGCATACAGATTCGAAAAGAAAAAATAAAACTGTCCCCATTTGCAGATGCTGTAATTTTCTATGTAGAAAATCTTAATGAATCTAACCAAAAACTCCTAGGAACAAATTAATATGGTACACATACACACACACACCATGTACGCACCAAAATTAAAAATACTATTTACAATTGCTCAAAAAACTGCTTAGGTATAAATAACAAAACAAATACAAATTTACATTCTAAAAACTATACAATGTTGATGAAATAAAGATCTAAATAAATGGAGAGACATTCTGTGTTCATGGGTCAAAAGACTCAGCTTAGTAAAAATGTCAATTTTTCCCCAAATTGATATGCAGGTTTAATGAAATTTACTATCAAAATTCCAACATTTTTTGTTGACATAAACAATATTGTTCCAAAATTTATTTGGAAGGCAAAGGAACTAGAATCGCTAAAATAATTTTGAAAAAGAACAATAAAGTGTAAGGAATCAGTCTACCCAATTTTAAGACTTATTATATAGCAACAATAATTAATGCTGTGTATTATAGGTGGAAGGATAGACACATCGATCAGTGGAACAGAATAGAGATTCCAGAAATAGACCCACACAAATATGCCCAACTTTTTTTTTTTTCTTGACAAAGATACCAAAGCAATTCAATGGAGGAAAGATAGCTTTTCCAACAGATGATGCTGAAGCAATTAGACAACCATAGGCAAAAAATGAAACTCAATCTAAGTCTAACGCCTTATTCAAAAATTAATTCAGGACTTCCCTGGTGGCACAGTGGTTAAGAATCCACCTGCCAATGCAGGGGACACGGGTTCGAGCCCTGGTCCGGGAAGATCCCACATGCCACGGAGCAACTAAGCCCATGCGCCGCAACTACTGAGGCTGCACTCTAGAGCCCGTGAGCCGTAACTACTGAGTCCACGTGCCACAACTACCGAAGCCCACGCGCCTAGAGCCTGTGCTCCACAACTAGAGAAGCCACTGCAATAAGTCCACGCACCGCAATGAAGAGTAGCCCCCACTCGCTGCAACTAGAGAAAGCCAGCGCACATTAACAAAGACCCAACGCAGCCATAAATTAATTTATAAAAAAAAATTAATTCAAAATGGCCACAGACTTAAATGTAAACTGTAAAATTATAAAACTTTTTTTAAAAAGGAGAAAATCTTCAAGACGTGGAATTAGAGTTCTTAAATTTGACACCAAAAGCATGCTCTATAAAAGGAAAAATCAAGAATTCAGACCTCATCAAAGTTAAAAACTTGTGCTCCTGGAAAGCCCACGTGAAGAGGATGAAAAGACAAGCTACTGGGGAAGAATATTTGCAAACCATATATCTAACATATCTAAATAAATACTCAAAGTAAAAAAATCCACAAACAATCCAATCAGAAAACGGGCAAAAGACATGAACATATATTTCACCAAAAAGGATATTATCAAGGGAAAGGAAGCACATGAAAAGATGTTCAAGATAATTATCCAGAAAAATGCAAATTAAAACCACAATGAAATATTACTATATACCCATCAGAATGGCTAAAATAAAAAATTGTGACACCACCAAATCCTGGTGAGGATACAGAGAAACTGGTTATACACTGCTGGTAGGAATGCAAAATGGGGTAGCCACTTTGAAAAAGAATTTGGTGGACTTCCCTGGTGGCACAGTAGTTAAGAATCTGCCTGCCAATGCAGGGGACATGGGTTCGATCCCTGGTCTGGGAAGATTCCACACGCCGCGGAGCAACTAAGCCCGTGCGCCACAACTACTGAGCCTGCGCTCTAGAGTCCGCGAGCCACAGCTACTGAAGCCCGTGCACCTAGAGCCCGTGCTCCGCAAGAAGAGAAGCCACCTCAGCGAGAAGCCCGCACACTGCAACGAAGAGTAGCCCCCGCTCGCTGCCAACTAGAGAAAGCCCATGCACAGCAATGAAGACCCAACACAGCCAAAAATAAATAAATAAAATTAATTAAAAAAAGAAAAAGAATTTGGCAATTCCTTACAAAGTTAAACATACACTTACCATTTAACTCAGCAGTCCCAATCCCATGTATTTACTAAAGAGAAATAAAAAGTTACTAATAATATATTTAATGTTCGTAGGAGCTTTATTTCCCCAAATGGAATAACCCACATGGCCATCAACTGCTGCATAGATAAAGAATGGAATACTACTCAGCAGATAAAGGAACAAACTAATGAGACATACAACACTGATAAATCTAAATATATGCTACATGAAAGAAGTTGGACACAAAACACTACATGCTGTATGATTCCATTTATGTGAAATTATTAAAAAGGCAAAATCTAGTGACAAAATATCAGTAGTAGCTAGGAACCAGAGTTTTGGATGGGGATTGACTGCAAAGGGGCATGAGCAGTGATGGGCTGGTAAATGTTTAACCACCAGCTTTCAGTGAGGAGGGAGCCCTGGTTTGTGGCATTTGCCAGTGTCTATGGTGTAAATACCTTTGTCAATTTCACATGACCAATATGACATCACTGAACATTGAGTAGGGGAGAGAATGCTAGCTAACAATTGGATCCCACAATTGGTGTAAGTTGGCTCCAGCACACCACTGGGCACGGGGGAATGTTGTGGGGCTGCAGAAATGTTACCTATCTTGTAGTGATGGTTAAACAACTGTATATATTTGAAAAACTTATTAAAGGTATTTTTAAAAATAAATTTATTTTACTTATTTATTTTTGGCTGCGTTGGGTCTTCGTTGCTGCACGCGGGCTCTCTAGTTGCGGTGAGCAGGGGCTACTCTTCGTTGCGGTGCACGGGCTTCTCATTGCGGTGCCTTCTCTTGTTGCGGAGCACGGGCTCTAGGTGCACGGGCTTCAGTAGCTGTGGCTCGCGGACTCTAGAGCGCAGGCTCAGTAGTTGTGGCGCACGGGCTTAGTTGCTCCGCGGCATGTGGGATCTTCCCAGACCAGGGCTCGAACCCATGTCCCCTGTGTTGGCAGGCAGATTCTTAACCACTGCGCCACCAGGGAAGCCCAAGGTATGTTTTAAATTGGTGAACTTTAATGTAAATAAATTATACTTCAATAAAGATTTATTTTTTAAGCTGGCTCAGGTATAGAAACAGCAAGGAATGACAAATTTTTATCAGGGTGGCTGCCTCAGTCTCCTGGTCATCCATCCTCAGTTACTCTTAATTGTACAGATTGGGCGATATCCTTGTTGAGTGCCACCTATCTTGTTCCCAAGAGAGCTGTATTTCATTAATGATCTCCAAAGCCCTCTGCCAGTCAGACCTTAGCTGCCTCTCCAACATTTCTGCTCAGTACAGTAATTCAGCCACTCTGATGTCAATGGCTAGGCACCCACCACCTGCCCGTTTCAGCGTCCTATGGTCCCCATTACTATCAGTGAGCCTGGTTCTGTGACAGTTCAGTCCTGCCTATGGAGCAAGGCCATCCCTGAGCTTCTCAACGAAACTGGTGCTCATCTCACAGCACATTCTTTCTCACTTCAGTAAATAAAATATCCTTTGGGCCCTCTGATAGAACATAATCATTTGGTGACTTTTCTGACTTGATGTAGCATATAAAACTGGCAATATTCACTCTAACCTGCCAACTTTTTTGACCCCTTTGATACCTTCTTCCATCATATGCCAAGTGGCCCCCACTCACCGCAACTAAAGAAAGCCCGCACGCAGCAACGAAGACCCAACGTGGCCAAAAATAAAAACAAATAAAATAAATTTAAAAAACAAAAAACTTATCTAGAGCTCTGCTACTCTTATAATTAAATCCTGAACTTTGTTCTCAGCTTTTTGGGTCCTCTGGATGCAGGAAATAAAGGTCTCTTCACAAGCTGCCTAGGAGGGCCTCTGGCTTTCACAGGCTTCGATTAGTGACTATCGCCCTCAGCCTTCCGCTGTCTTTCTCCACTGCGCTGAGGGCCTCCAGCAGCAGCCATCCACTTCCACTGTCTTTATAACTTCTCAAACCTGATGTATTTCCCCCACTAATGCATTCCCTCCCACCAGGATCCCATCCCAGTGCACCGCTAGTGAAAGTTTTGACAACTGCAGCCATCCAGTGTGCCAGGAGCCATCCATGCGCTACCCACCACCAGCGATTGGGTCCTCATTGCCAGCCGGCCGGCAGGTGATCTGGCTTTAAAGTCACATTTTGGAATCTGCTTCCTCAGTACTCTTGGCACCAACTGTTGCCAGGCTGGGTTCCCTGGGTAACATACTTTGAGATGGAGATTTGAGTAAAGGAAGTTTATTAGGGTGTGCTGTCAGGATCAACAACACCTGTGAGGAAGTGAAGGCCACAGGACTGGACAGAAGGAGCCATGGAGCTGTGGTGACCCTTCAGTGCTGTCCCCCATAGAGGCAAGGGAATCAGGCCTTTGAACTCCCATACTGACCAGTGAATACAGGCTGTCTAAGGATGGGGCACTACCTTGGATGATTTTTCAGTTGAGGGCAATTTCTAGAGGGGTCTCGGCTTAGAAATGTTAGCCACCAAAACTACCCACACCTTGCGCAGGAAGGAAGGCTACAGGGTTGAGTGCTTCAGTCCTAAGGAGGGGCATCTGGATGGCACACCATGGCATCCACTGTAGGACCTTTAAATACGAGAAGTAGAATATATATATATATTTTTTGATACTTCTCACCTAGGACAGCTATAGACAACTTCTCTCCCCTCTTAGATGGTTTGGTGTGTGGGGTCTCACGATCAGTTACTTTACTACTGGAAGGGTCGTCAGCCGCGGGGAGAAAAACGGTGTATTCCAAAACCAAATAGACATTGTATTAAGATCTTACTATATATTAGTCCTAACATCGCTATGAACTACTGAATACATGTGACCAAGAATACACTGTTCATCTTACCTTCCTCTCTAAGGGGTGGACTACTTTTCTTTACACTCAGTAGATCTTCCCATAACATCTAGTGCAAGTCGATATACAGAAGAGCAAACTGAAAAATGAAAATCATGGAGACGGAAATGATCTTGAATGAGAGATAGTTGGCACTCAAAATGTTTGTTGATAAACGAATGGATTTTGACCTCAGCTACAGTTAGAATGATAGATCAATTGCCCAGAGGTGTACTACATCCATGTTCCTGAACTGTCATCCAGCCATTTTTTGTTCTCCAAGCTAAACGGGTCTAGGTATTTTTTTTCCTAGCGTGAAGTACTGGAATCACATTAGATTGGAAATCAGGAGAGTGCAAGCCCCCTGTGCCACTCTGTCATCTGTGGATAAGTTTCTTCATCTGTAAAATAAGACTGGACTGGCTGATCTCTAAGGCAATTTCTACTTGAACAAATTCTACGATTCAGTCCTCCCCTTTGGCATCTGGTTTTCATTTCTCTAATCATAAAGTGTGGAAACAAAACGCAGTAACCCATTTAGCCTTTTTCCATCAGATTTAGTTTGCAGATACATCTTAATTGAACAATTAACCTATCCTACAGCTACCAGACAACTATTAGGAGTTTGTTCTTCCAGTCTCCTGAGATGCGCTTATCGCTGCAATTCTTTGAGGGCTCTGTGCTGTCACTTATCCAGCCCAGTGACTGAAGAATAGGATACTTTGTGAAGTCCTGCTCCTGAAGGACCCGCCTCAGATTCCAGGCCACTTGGGGCCTGTGAGAGACGGGTCAGGAGTGTGACTAGTGAACTGTTGTGTTGGGCCTTGAAGAAGCTTTCTGGAGAAAGCGCTAAGTCTTCAGTCTCACACAAAATAGCCCTAAACTCCAACATATCAACTTGCATTTAACTTTAGTGTACTCCCTCTTCTCCTTGTGACTCTCCTCAGTGACTGTCCCCTGTGCCAGGTTAAATTACTACCTCACTGAAACAATAGCTGCTATCTACGAAGGCCTACCATAGGCCAGACATGGGAATGGTGCCTGCATGTGTAATGACACCCCGCACAAGTCCACAAGGGACATGTTATCCCCCTTATAGATGAAGAAACTCAGCAACCCAAGGGGACAACAGGAATGCTTTAACAGTGCCAAGAGCCTGTTCTTTTTCAACAAGCATTTAGTGAAAAGCTACTGTATGCAAAGCACATTTGATTATTTTGGATTAAAGCAGAATTTTCCCATGGATGCTGAAAACTTTCTGGGTTTGTATGTCCACATGCACGTGCCAGCCTGCTCCCAGGGAGCTGTTTTTACAAAGCAAATGTTAGGATTCATGGATTTCAGATTCACGATGACAACAATGCTCAAAGATAAAATCTAGTAGCATGCCCCGCTTTTTTTTTTTTTTTTTTTTACAGATATGAAAACCAACGCACTACGAGACTGTTAGATAACAGTGATATCTAAGAAAAAAGTGAGGAAAGGCTTCAGGAAGAAGTTTCCTTGGAAGAAGCAAGACTTGCCCTTCAGATTTAATAACGGGGAGATATGATATTAGACAGTAACTTGATGCCTGTAATTCTAATCATCTGTTAGCATTTAGCTCCCACGCTGGGAAACATTTTCTGGCCAAGCCCCCATCATGCCCACCTGCCACTACAGTGCCAGTCAGGTATCCCTCCTCTGTGCCCCTGCAGTGGCTTGCCCTTTTCTCTTATCATTTCACTTCTGAAACTGATTATAATTATCTATTAATCCATCTCCACTCACTAGACTACAAGTTCCTTGAGGAAAGTGTATCTGACTTCCAAAAGTTTGCAGCCTGAGTATATAATGTACCCTAATATTTGTTGAATAAACGAGTGAATAAGTGATCAAACGAATGAATAATCAACCTTGCAAGGTTTCTTTCTTCTGACACTTCTAAGAAGGAAACATCTAAGGAGTTCATGAAACAGCACTGCCAGAGATTAGGCCCTGGATTTTGCAACTTCTGAAGGAACTTTCTATTACAGGAATCTGGAAATTTGTGAACATTCTCCCACTCCTAGCCCTGTTTCTCTTCCTCCTGCTCACTCCACCCAGGCCTGGAACGGGTGTTCTCCGAGCGGAGCGGTGTCTCACCCAGGAGAGGGCAGCAGAGGTCCGTCCAGGGAGATGAGAGCGACACGCTTTCCAGCTCTGGCCCTGCCTTCCCACCCAGTGAGAGCCAGCCGGAGGCCATCCTTGCTGCAAGCCTGTGACAGCTTCTGCTCCAACTGTGAGGACAGGAACCTGACACAGAGGTCACTCTAGGTCACGTGGTGGCAAAGTTAGGCCTGCCCATTAGTGCCCATTACTTCTGGACATCAGGGCCGATCTGCACAACATTTCCAAGAAGCCCTTAATGTTTTTTAGCCTAAAAGTAAAATAGACCCGAAGATATGGAAAATGTCAAACCCCTGGATGCTCAAGTGTCTCCCATTACAAAAGCCCGTCCTCGACACTGCCTCCCCTTCTAGCTACTGCCCTTCCTCCGTCCGCCTCACAGCCGTGCTCCTAGAAGGTCATCTCCACGGGCAGCATGCATCCACTCCCACATCCTCATCTCACAATTGCTGCTAAGCCCACTGCAGTCTCACTTCTGTCAACCCCACTGAAGCTAATCATATTAATATTATGCACGACCCAATTGCAAATCAGTGGAAACCTTCTGGCCTAAATTCATCCCCCGGGGAGTTCCCTGGTGGTCTAGTGGTTAGAATTTGGCGCTTTCACTGCCATAGCGCAGCTTCAATCCCTGGTTGGGGAACTGAGATCCCACAAGCCACACAGTACGGGCCAAAATATAAGTTAAAAAATTTTAAACATTTTTAGAATTAAAAAATAAATTCATCTCCCCATTGCCCCTGCCCCTGTCAACTTCCCTTCTGCATTAGCAGATGATCCTATCATCCCTCTCCTTGTCCACACAAGAAACCTGGAAGTCAGTCTAGAATCTACATCCCCCCTTATAACCCCACCCCATTCAAATCACAAGCCCTGCCAATTCCTCCTCCTAAAGACAACTAGGATTCATCTCCTGTTTTCATGCCACTGCCTCGATCAAGCCTTCCTCGTGCAGTCAGGCTTCTAACCACCACCCACCCATCCTTGCAACCATTCAGCAAGTGCACACTGAGTAGCTACACGTGCCAGGCACAGCTGTGGTTGCTGGCCTTGGAGTGACGAGCACGACTGACAAGGCCTGCTCTCACCGGGGCTCACATTCCTGGGGCCACAGACAGTAACAGGAAAATAAGCAGACAAGACAATATCAGACAGTGGTAGGTGTTGTAAAGAAAACCAGACCGAGGGATGTGACAGAACGGCTAGGGGGAATACCTTTCTAATTAAATATGTTTAAATGCCTGGGGGAAGCGACTTCAGTCTGCTCCCTAGAAGAGGACTCTCTGAGGAAGTGACAAGAAGCTATCTAGGGCACTGTTCAATGGCTATATCCTCAACTTCCCAGCCTCCCTTCAAGAGGGGGCCGCGTACACAGTTCTGGCCAATGAGATGGTAGTGGAAGTTGTGGGGAGGAAGCGGGTGTCCCGAGGAAGCTTTTGCTTTCCTGAAAAGACAGACAAGTACCACTGGCACAGTCCCTTCCTGGTCCTCCTGCGTCTCCTCTGACCATGAGGGAGGGAAGGAACGGCAGAGAGGCGGCCCCTGAAACAACGCCAGCAGCCGCCACCTGCGGGTCGGCCACGTGAGGAAAGCACGGCCTGCTTGCTTAGCAGAGTCTTCTCTTGTTTCCAGCACACAGCATCCCTACTTAGACCATTAGCTCTGTGAGGTTCTGGGGAAGAGAAATCCAGGCAGAGTCCGAAGGCCCTAAAGTGGGAACTACCTTGGCATGTTCGGGGAGGAGAGAAAAGATTGGTGTGGCTGGAGCCCCGTGAGGAGGGAGGGAAAGAGCAGCCGACGACCGAGAGGTGGAGGGGCTCATGAAGCTTTGCAGTCCCTGGAAGGCCATCCGGACTTTAAGTGCACAGAAGACCACTAAAGGGGTTGAGGCAGGAAAGTAACATACTGATTTAGGTTTCTTAAAAGGTCATTCGAGCTACCACGTGGAGAATGAGTCAGGGAGGGAGGGTACGGCAGACACTGCTTCGGGACTGACCCAACAGCTGCTCCCCTCTCCTTTTCTCTTGCCCCCTTCTGCTCTGGAAGCAAGGAAGAAAGGAGTAATAAGAATCAGCAGACCAGGACTTCCCTGGTGGCGCAGTGGTAAAGAATCCGCCTGCCAATGCAGGGGACATGGGTTCGAACCCTGGTCCGGGAAGATCCCACATGCCACGGAGCAACTAAGCCCGTGCGCCACAACTATTGAGCCTGAACTCTAGAGCCTGCGAACCACAACTATACTGAGCCCATGCGCCACAGCTACTAAAGCCCGCGTGCCTAGAGCCCGTGCACCACAACGAAGAGTAGCCCCTGCTCGCCGCAACTAGAGAAAGCCCGCACACAGCAATGAAGACCCAACGCAACCAATAAATAAATAAATAAATAAATTTATTAAAAAAAAAAAAAAGAATCAGCAGGCCACCAGCATCCTGCTCAGCAGAATGTAAGCACCGAGACACCCTGACTACCCCATGCCTCTTGCCACGTCTGCCTAGCAAATCCCTTCTTACACATCACATGCCAGTTTCCGTGAGGCCTCCCTCACTCCCTCACTTCGCAAGGAGACCAGGTGTTCCTCCTTCCACCGCCTCCTGTATCATGTCCCTACTTCCATCATAGGTATACAACGGTCTTGACAGCAGTCGACGTAATGGGACTGCTCATTCAACTATACAAGCATTCGTTCTCTCCACAAATGCATACCAAGCACTTACTATATTCAGACACTGTGCTAGGGGTCTGGAACTCAACAGTGAACAAGTTTGATTTTTAGGTTTGGTCCCTGCCCTGGTGGAGCTTTCAGTCCAAAAAGTGAGATATTCAGACAGTTAAGGTTTGGGGAGAAAAGCATCCCGTCTCCCAGACCATGAACCGCTGCATGGCGGGGACGATCGCTCTGCCTTACCCCCAGGACCGAGCGCACTGTCTCACACAGAGAAGGCGCACTGTGACCTAAAAGTGCATTTCTTATCTCCACCAGGGAACTCCCCAAGCATGAGCCGCTGCACTCTCGTGTATTAAACCACGCGCTCAAGCATCCTGAAAAACGCTCTGCTCTCTCCCCCACACTGTTGCAGGCCTCTGCCCCTACAAAAGGTTCCAAGAGTGTCTAACATAACACTTCACATCAGAGATCCTTAGTAGGTGTGTGTTTGGCTGAAGGCTTCGTTTGGATTTTCTAAACAGGGATACCTCATTGTCAGAGCCATGGCTGTTGAAGTGTGATTCTGAAAGCACTTAAAATAACTCCTCAGGGGCTTCCCTGGTGGCGCAGTGGTTGAGAATCTGCCTGCCAATGCAGGGGACACGGGTTCGAGCCCTGGTCTGGGAAGATCCCACATGCCGCGGAGCAACTCGGCCCGTGAGCCACAACTACTGAGCCTGCGCGTCTGGAGCCTGTGCTCGGCAACGAGAGGCCGCGATGGTGAGAGGCCCGCGCACCGCGATGAAGAGTGGCCCCCGCACCGCGATGAAGAGTGGCCCCCGCTTGCCACAACTAGAGAAAGCCCTCGCACAGAAACGAAGACCCAACACAGCCATACATACATACATAAATAAAA
The DNA here is from genome assembly GCF_009873245.2 of Balaenoptera musculus. NCBI lineage: Eukaryota > Metazoa > Chordata > Mammalia > Artiodactyla > Balaenopteridae > Balaenoptera > Balaenoptera musculus. The sequence goes on along the minus strand of NC_045785.1, from coordinate 109,752,890 downwards.
AGAATGTAAGCAGACAAGAATAGCATTAAAAATAATAATTTAAAAAAAAAAAATTAAAAAAAAATAAATAAATAACTCCTCAGGTTCCTACCCCATAGCTTATTATGTGTAGCTTTAATAGTTCTCTAAATGCCCCATTTTGTTGCCCTTTCTACTACTGCAGATGATGGTAGCTGGGAACAAGACAGCAGAGACAAGGGAAATAAAAATAATACAGCCTCCGCTTCGGTCTGTATTATTTGTTGCTTCTGTTGCCATAGTGAAGTTGACAAGTGACACACAGGTGAGAGGTCCTTCCCACGGTGGAGCCAGTGAGTTGTGGAGGCCAGAGAGGTAGGACACACACACATGCAAGACTTCCATGCCTCCTAGGCCTGGAAAGGACTTCACCAGGCCAACTGGCCCCTCTCCTGCCTCTAAGCTGAAAGTCAAATGGTTGGGCAGCTTGTTCCTAAAAACCCTCAAGAACAAAGTCCACCACCTCTGAGTCACCCATGGGGCTCTTATTTCACAATATTCATGGCCCTGAATGGGTTTTCTGTGTCTAATCTCATTCGCTCTTGCCGTCCACCCAACCCAATTCCTCTGACTATTGCTTCTATGGAAATAAAAGTTAATCATCACCTGTACACTTTGTACAGTAACCCCGGAGGTAAGATAAAAAACAAAAGCCACCTTGGAAGCGTGGACTCTGCTTGAGTACAACCACGACCAGCTGTGTTCCTCTCAGGATTCCCCACCCCTGCTCTTTTGTCCGGTCTTGGCTCTGGGAGTGAGTGGCCTGGAGGGGCAGGGAGTGCACGGGGTTGAGGCACATGTGGAAACACCCATTGACCTAGCTCAGAGGCCTCTGCCACGAACAGAGAAACAGGCCTGCTACCTACCCGGTCAGAGTAGGGGCAGAGCAGCCTCCCATGAAGGATGTCTTCTTCCTTCTAAGTGAAATATAGCAGAGAGAACAGGGAGGTCTGTTTTTAATGAGCATCTTTAAAAGCCTTTGCAACAGCAGACACAGCCCGGAAACCCACAGTGATGGCAACAGGGCTCTCTCGCTTCCAGATGACCCTGCAAAACAGAAATGGTGCTGCTAAATCAGGAGTGTGGCTCTTTCCCACTTCACATTTAAAAATCCCAACCTTCAAAATCATTTCAGAAATCCTGCCCGAAAAATGTGTGATGGCCCTCATGGCGTAGCCTGGTTTGACGATGAAGGGGGCAGGAAAGCGCCCAATCCAAATGCAAAGAGGGAAACTGCCCCCACCCTTGACAGAAGCAGTGGGAAAGCCCTTCTACTCCCGCCGCCAAAGACACAAGGAAAAGGCCACCTGCAGGAGCACACAGGAATTCTGCAGCCTGAGAGCAGGCCCTTGATACTAACGGATCCCACCCCGTTTCCCTGGCTCTCTCTTTCCTCCAGAACTACTCCACTTCCATTCTCTTGATCCATGTCACTAGATTAAGAAGACGGATGTCTCTCCCTGACACGGACATGCCAGACACACCCTGGGCCTCTCTTCACATTCCCCAAAGTAGTGTCAGGAAAATGAAACACTTGCACGGAACTTCTCTGCAGCATCTCTGTTTGGTTTCTTTCACACCCTGGGCCGAGGAGCCAGTGCTTATTTTCACAGGAGTAAAGAAGCCTCTGACTCTAAGTGAGGTTAACACCCACCCCGAGGCTGGATTCTTTCTGTTCTCTCTCAACAGCTGAGCATCAGGATTTTGCTAATTAAGCCGCTTTCTTCTCCTTAATTAGCTGCATGTGAATCTTGTTGGGAAGTCTTGGATCCGTGAAATAGTCTGGGATAAGAATTAAAAAGAAGAAATCATCTAAACCCAAGGGAAAAAGACTAGGCGAGAGACAGCTCACTCTGCTAAAAAGCCAGGACGGGCTCTGTCTTAGCAGGACTGTTACTGGTGGTCCTGCTTTACAATGTAATATGAGATGCCACAGCTAAATCCCAAGGTCGCTGTCTTCCCCGCGCCCCCCCCAGAAGTTCTGAGCCTCCAGCTCCAGCGTTCCCAGCAAGGGCTGACAGGACGGCCCCTGTCCCCTCCACACCGCCCTGCCGCTGGCCTGTCAGCTTGCTGACGCACAGGGAGCCATCAGAGGGCTGAGGGAGCTTCTGGCTTTCTGCTCCAGGCCCATCTTGGGGCCCAAATAAATACCAAGTGTTATTCTTGTCTCAGCTCGGCCTGCTGGCTCCTGTCTCTCAGACATCACGCCCTCTCTGAGAATATCCTCTCAGAGGAGAGCCAGGCTCTTGCAGGATGACGACAGAAGAGGATTTTTATATACCCAGCATAACGTGAATCAGAGGCAGCATCTGCTGTGGCAGCAAAGACATACTTAGATTCAGTCAGAAACGGTTTGAGGCTGTAATCCCAGGGCTAAAAGGACCCAAGAAATCATCGAGCCCAGCCCCTTCCCTTTAAATACCATTGACCTCAAGCCATCTCAGGGCAGCGGAGCCCATTAGAATCACCTGGGGAGCCTTTAAAACTGTGGATGCCCGGCCCCACCCCAGACTAATTAAATAAAAACCTCTGGGGGTGGGCCCGGGCATCGGTATTTTTTAAAAGTTCCCCAGATGATTTTAATGTGCAGCCAGGGTTGAGAACCCTGCTTTAAGATTCCCAGGGAAAGAGCTGCCAGTCTGTTCCTTAGGGAGTCTCAAAATTCTTAACAGTCTTTACCACGAGGAAGTTCTGCCTCCTTTCTTATCTGTCCTCATTTTGAGGAAATGACATTGAGGAAAGAGCCTTTTGAAAAAAGCTCCCTTGGGAGACATTGGATAAAGAAGCACCCCAGACTCTGCAGGGAGAATCCTGGGCTTGTCCGAGTCTAAATTCACAGTAACACTCCTGGTGCTCGTTTATCAAATGCCCAAAATGGACTCTGCCTTACTCACCTGCAGCAAATTCTTGAATGTTGTCTGGTCTTTTCAAAAACATTTCTCTGGAAAACATCAAGGGATAAGGGGAGGAGGTAAAGCAGGTCCTGCACTGTCGGGGCAGATGACCTGAGACACACCCGTCGTGGCAGGCGGAAAGCCGGAGGACTCCTGCCAAGGACCCTTTCCTTCGTGATTTTCCTTCTAGTCAGGATGTGAGGCCAGGAGCAAGACGTTCTAAATGGCAAGAAGCCTAGGGAATGCTCACCTCACAAGACAGCGAGTGCTGCAGCCAAGTGAAGCTTGTCATTCACTCCGCAAACATTTCACAGAACCAGAGACCAGGCCCGGGCCAGGCAGCAAGTTGAAGAGCTCGCTGCCTCCTCCTCGAGGGACTCACGTGTCGTGGGACAGATGTGCAACCCACAACCTTCCAAGGAAGTGTAACCAGGAACCGCCACGGGTGGGGGGGAGGGCACGGTAAACCACGCTGAGAAGACAGACTTGAGATGGTTGTTGGCCCTGCATACAGTGGACACTGGGACAAAACCCACGGTGCCGGTGCCACTGGGAAGCTGAAACTGCCTTATAGCCCACCGACTTTTATAGCCCATAAAGCTCGTTCACAAACATTATCTCACTCTACACTCTGGGAAACAGCAATGACTGTGCCCCATTTTACATATGAAGAAAGCAAGCTTTCAAAAGGTTGACCATTTGCCCAAGTTCATAAAGCAAGTAAATAAAGGAGAGGAGGCCCAGGTCTTGTGGTTCCAAGGCCAGTGCTCTACAACATGGCCTTGTGGCCATGGCTGCCCTGCCCCACCAGCATGGACGGCCCTCCCTGCCCAGGAGGCCCCTGCCTCCCAAGCTTCAAGAATTTTGCTTCCCTTCTTCTCCTTCAATTCAATTTGAGAATTGTTGAGCACAAATTCTGTGTAAGTCACTCTATAAGATATGAGGGATTGATTTTAAAAAGATAAAATATAGCCCCACCTCAAAGGAATTACAGTCAAGTGAAAGGAAATGGGTAAGTTCCCAAATGTCCAAAAGGCCAAGTAACCTCCAGGGTATGAAATAGTGTGCTGGGAGATCAGAGGAGAGAGAGTGATTCCTTACGGCAAGACCCCCAAATCCTCACAGAGCAGCTGGCGTTTGAGAGCGCCCTTGAGGTACACATGGGACAAGGGCTGAGGGACAAGAGCCTTCCAGACCAAGGAGCAGCAGGAATAAAGCCCCGAAAATTAAAGGGAACTGCCCATGTCCTATCAACAGTGAACTCCAGAGGGTAGGAACTGGGTCGTATCCACCTTTGTTTCGCCAGGGTCTAGAAGAGCACTCAGGGAGTGTCAGTGCCCCTGCAGAGGGCGGTGGAATGATCAGAGAGGTCCAGTCTGGCTGGAGTGGGGGCACGTGCAGGGAGTAGTGGGAAGCGAAGGAGGCCCTAGTATGGAGGGCCTTGAAGACCAGGGAGAGACATTCATACTCAGTTCAAGAGACGATGGTGGGGGGACTTCCCTGGTGGCACAGTGGATAAGAATCCGCCAGCCAATGCAGGGGACAAGGGTTCAAGCCCTGGTCCGGGAAGATCCCACATGCCGTGGAGCAACTAAGCCCATGCGCCACAACTACTGAGCCTGTGCTCTAGAGCCCGTGTTCCGCAACAAGAGAAGCCACCGCAATGAGAAGCCCATGCATCGCAACTAGAGAAAGCCCACGCGCAGCAAGGAAGACCCATGGCAGCCAAAAATAAATAAATAAATGAATAAATTTTTTAAAAAAGAGAGAGACAATGGGGGGACTTCCCTGGTGGCGCAGTGGTTAAGAATCTGCCTGCCAATGCAGGGGACATGGGTTCGAGCCCTGGTCCGGGAAGATCTCACATGCCAGGGAGCAACTAATCCCATGCGCCACAACTACTGAGCCTGCGCTCTAGAGCCTGCGAGCCACAATTACTGAGCCCGAGTGCCACAACTACTGAAGCCCATGGGCCTAGAGCCCGTGCTCCGCAACAAGAGAAGCCACCACAATGAGAAGCCCACGCACCGCAACGAAGACCCAACGCAGCCATAAATAAATAAATTTATTTTTTAAAAAAGAGAGAGACAATGGGAATGGATAAACAAAGCGTGGTAGAGTCACACAGTGGAATACTACAACGAGAATGGAGGATCTAAAAGATACTGCTGAGCAAAAGAAGCCAGGCACAAAAGAGCACATATTGTGGAATTCCATTTGTATAAAGTAGACAAAAAGGCAAAATGAATCTGTGTGATTAGAAGTCAGGATACTGGCTAACTTTTTGGAGGAAGTGACTGAAAGGGGCCACAAAGGGTCTGAGGTGCTAGTCAGGTTCTAGTTCTTGATCTGGACGCTAGTATCATGTGTGTTCTCAGCTTGCGAAAGTTCATCCAGTTTAGGATATGCCACTTGTCTGTACTTTATATTTCAATAGAATGTTTAAAAAAAAAAAGGCAATATTGTGGATCCACTGAAGATTTTTCCAGCCAAGGAATGATATGATCCGTGCTATGGTCTGGGAAGATTCATCTGCCTGACTGTTTACAAAAACACCTAATAAAGCCTGTCTACAATTTCACACTTTGTTATCATATCTCCAGCCTAAAACCTGAGCTCTCTGGGTGCCTAAAAGAAGTTAGATCCCTATTTCTTCCATTTTTCAGTTCTAAAATTCAAGGCATTAAGAGTTCCATATACTGTATATATGAATATAGACTGGAGAGTTGTGGCTGAATGGCCATAAATCATTAGGATCTGCAAAACCCAAGTGGTGAGCTTGCTTCCCAACAAAAACAGCGTGGGGCTTCTCATGGCTTGCAGTGAGTGTACAGCAGAGACCTGCAGACAGGTGAGGACAGGCATGCTGCCCAGGATTCTGTGCCCTCTTCTCCCTTCCTCTTTTCTCACAGGAAGGACCATCTGAAGCATCCAATGCAGATGAGGCTGATTCTGGTTCACTCTGGTATCATCCAAAGGAAATAACAATCACACCAAAAAAAAAACCAAAAGCAAACCGCCAAAGTTCAAACACTTCCTCTCCCCTCTCACCTCCCCTTCAGAAAGAGAAAGGCCTAAAAGGGGCCAGGAGGATTTCACGAGAGGAGCTTCTGGGACAGCAAAAGGAGAAGCCTGGTGGCCTACCTGGCCCAGGGAGGGGGATGATAAGGAAGGAAAGGGAAGATGCCTAGGGCTGTCTTTGCAGACACCCAGCTCCTCCTGGAAACTGTTCCTGGGCAGAGAAGCAGGGCCACCCCTGCCATGTGACTAAAACAACACCCTCTTCATTCACCACCCCCAAGGGTTCTAATCCTTTTGTTTGTGAACATTGCAAATGGTGCGTTAATTCAGGTTTTAACATCTATCCCCAATCTCGCTGCTGGAATCATTCCTAACTTGGATTGCAAGCTCCCCAAGATAGGAAAGATGTCATCCTTTATCTCCCTTTAGAAGAAAAGGTACAGAAAGTGATGGCCTGATCTCCAGGGCTGACACTGACAGAGGACCCCTAAACTATCTTTTGCCCAAGCCTTACCCCTGGCCCAAAAAAACCAAACCTCACAGACAGGTTTCCATTTTCCCTTTCCCCTTCCCCTATCTGCCCTCTGAGAATCGGCTGCCACTTTGAAGAACAATGAAGCATGGAAAAAAGACACCCCTCCAGGGCTACTTTTAAAAAGACAAAGGAGAGCCCTACCTCTGGCTCCCCAGCTCCTGTGTGCTTACGGTGCAACACAGTGGAAAAACCAGGGGTTTGGATCCTGGTTCAGCAATTTGGGGAAGGTATTTCACCTGTAAAATGGAAGTGATAATAAACTATCTTTGCTAGGAGGATCAGCAAAAATGTACCAAAATGTCATACACTGTGGGCCCTGGGGACACAAACATGGCTCCACCAGCTTAGAGCTTTGGTCCAGGGAGAGAAAGAAAAGATCGACAATGCAATTATACAATGTGATAACTGCTAATGTAGGAAACCAATAGCAGTGCCTGGAAATGGAAGCCATTATTATTTAAATCTTGCCTATCTGTCTGTAGCCAAACAGTATTCGACATAGCTCTATTGTTTTCATCCATTGATGCTCCATGATTTTTTTTTTCCCTCAGTTCTTTGCTTTTCAACCTATTAGGAACATTTTCCATTGAAGCAAATGCCATGCTGAAAGGCACTGTGGGGGAAGGAAAAAGGTGCTCCAAGACATGGTGGAAAATGGTTTTCTTTTCCCCATGACTTACAAGGGAGTGGCTTCCAACCCTTGGGAGTCTTTCCACACCAATGTTCTCAGGTAGAGAAAGGCCAGACGTCTGAATTTTTTTTAAGTTCTAGTGACCTTGTTAAATGCCTCTGATAGAGAATAGGGGTCTACACCCAATGGCTGCCTGCTGAGTTTCTCAATGCCAAATTCCCTCTTCCAAGTGTTGGAAGGTATGTATTTATCCTTAGAGCTAAAGTGAATGCATATTAATATTTTTGAGAATTTTGAGATAACTGAAGGAAACCTCTGGAGATAACAAGAAAACCCTGGGTGCCACAGACCCCAGCGCTAGAAAATATTCAATCTCAGGATATTTTCTAACCTTCAGACCCTAAAGGAAGCAACAAGTAATGTTTAAAGAAAGAAGAGGTCACTCACACTCATCCATCCCCAACGAGATTTCCACTATTTGCTCAAGGCCAGTCTGAAAACCACCTACCTGAAGAAACCACTTATGAGCCACTCCACTTCTTTGTGGGTCCTTAGGTACTTTTCATTAGTAATCCGAGTCTGAATCTGGAGGGCAAGAGCAAAAGGTCATGCTTCATGAGGCGAAAGATTTCAGGGTTCAAGCCCTGGAGGTGTGGAGGGCTTGGGGAAACAACGTGCGCACTTAACCTGGGTCTCTTCGCAGGATGTTTGAACATTTAAGCCATCTGTCTTCTTACAGATCAACATCTTCAATGCTGCCTCCGGCTCAGGCTTAGGGGCCTTAACTAAGGTCGGGGTCTCTACCGTTGGGAAGTTCTTGTTTGTATCTAAGTTAAAGTATCCGGCAGTCATTTCGGTCCATTTCTCTGGCCCATCCCTGTTTAAGGTTTTTTCGGCACTTTCAGGCGCCTGTCGGGCTCTGTTCAGGAGCCCAGAAGCCTAGGGGTCCGCCGGGGGTGTCCCCACCCACCCAGCCTTCCACCCCTTTGTCTGGGAACAGGCTCCACGTCCCTTTTCTCTGGGGCCCTTAGCCAGGGGAGCTGCACTCTAATGGAGGCGGGGGTCGGGGCCTCACCCACCTTGAAGTCGCGCAGCTTCTCCAGCTGCTCGGGGCTCAGCGCCTCGGGGTACAGCCCTTGAATCCCTCCCGGCAGGGTCGCCATCTTGTCGCGGTCGTCAAGGCGACGGGAGGCGCGGCTGGTGAGGACCCGCCCCCGGCCTGGACCCGCCCTCTCCAGCAGGGGGCGGGGCTGAGGGAAGAAATAAGGGGGCCACTCTGAAGCCAAGGAGGAAGCTCAGGAGGGTGTCTAAAGGATCCCCTTCCCCAGATTTGGGGACTGAATTCCCAGCTTGACTGTATATGAAAATGAGCCCTTCTTGTTGACCCCACCCAACCTCAAATAGTTTTTTCTTTAGCTCTAGAGCATAACTAGAAAAGGGATTCCTAAGGCAGAGTCTCCCAGAATCTGGTTCCTGACTCTCTCACTTTAAGCCTAGTAGTGGGGAAGGAGAATCTAGGCTTCTTCCCTTTCCACCGGCCCGGAAGCCAAACCCCTCCGTCCTTCAAGTGCAGACACTTGACCCTGAAGTCTTGGATTCTTAACACAACATGAAAGCACCCCATAGGATGGAATGAACCGAGTTCTACAAAGGAAGGAATGTTCTCAGACTAAAAATGCTGGAAAGGACCTGGGGACATGCTGCCAGAAGTTTCCCCTCTTGGACTGACTTTCTTGTGTAGATTAACTGCTCCTTATAAATTCTAAATCATGTCTCCCACTCCCAATGGAGTAGGGGACGGGAAAGGCAGTTGGTCTTCAAGATGTGTTCTTCTGCTATCTAATTAAGAAGAGAAAGTGAGACAGAAAGCCAGAGAGCTGAAAATAGCACCTAGACAGGGCAGGAGGCTGTCTGACAATACACACAAGGGCTGAATTTCTACACCCCCCAGAGATCATGAGCAGCAGAGACCTTCTGAGAGGCAGAGAAGAGAGCCCAAAAGGAGGCAGTCTTTTTAGATTTGTGAAAACTGCCCAAGGAGCAAGGAAAGAGCTTAACAAGCCCAGCATTAGGCCATGGCCTGGGAGGGGGTCTCCCTGCGATCTGCCTCTCAGAAAAGACTGAGGAGGGAATTCGCTGGCGGTCCAGTGGTTAGCACTCCGTGCTTTCACTGCTGGGGCTGGGTTCAATCCCTGGTCAGGGAAGTAAGATCCCGCAAGCCGCGCAGCGTGGCCAAAAAAAAAAGTGAAAATGTTGGCAGTTCCCAAGCCAGGAAAAAACCTCAAGAGGTAGATTAAATAGTGGGCTACAAACCTCTTCTCAGAAACCCCATCTGGGTAGTAATCATTTTGATTGTTTTTTAGGAGCGAGAGTTATAGTGAGAGGTAGATAAGCTGCCATCTGTCAGAAGTGATTTTTTTAGGCAGGAGCAGAGGTTAATCAGAGGTGATAGTTCCTGTTGGCCAAGACCTGTCTCTTCCCACCCCTCCACCCCCCCAGAGAAGCTAGTGTTAGAACCTCTAAGTTGCACCGTCCAATGTGGTCACCACGAGCCACCTGTGGCTATTAAGCACTTGAAATTTGCTGAAAGTGTCAGATGAGCTGTAAGTGTAAATCACTGACTGGATTTTGAAGACTTGGTATTTTAAAATGTAAATATCTCATTAATAATCCTTACATTGATTACATGTTGAATATTTTGGACATATCATAAAAACTCGTTGAATAATATATTGAATATACTGGTTAAATAAAATATATTATTAAAAGTCATTTCACTTTTTCTTTTCACTTTTTTAATGTGGCTACTAGAAATTTTTAAATTATATATATAGCTTGCATTATAGTAAAGGGTGCTGGTCTGGACTGTCAAATCTACACACACATACAAACACACACACACACACACACACACACACACACACACATGCACAATTCCCTCCATCCCCCACCCCCATGCATAAAATAATTAATGTCTTCCTTCTGCTAGGCTATGATCTTCTTATGCTTTGAGAATCAGTCAAGCCTTTCTTGACTGACCACATCCCATGGCCCAAACCCCAAATACACATATGTGTAAATGAGAGAAGCTACTTTTCTTTTTTTAACAGCACCTCAGTTCTCGCTATTGTAAATTGTGTTGGCCTTTCTTACCTCTCCACTTGAGGTAGAAGCCACTTGAGGGAAGGAAGATTATATAATCAATTCTTTGTACACTCTCACAGATTCTGCTACAGAAGTCTTCACTCTGTTTTCAATTATTGAGGCCAGCAAGTATTTGGTGACTAGTCATTCTGCCCACACATACCATCACTACATTTTGACCTTTCTGAAAAGTACCCCAATTATTTAGCATGTCTCATTTCCTAAGAATCTAAAACCAGGAGTGAGCTCTCTCTTTATAAAGTCAATAATCTTTTAATGTAGGGCATCTTCACATTGAGTGCAGAGAATAAGAAAGAGGGTGAGCTTGGGGATGGTGGGCAGAGAAAGTACCTTGGAGGAACCTAGTTGGAAGCCTCATCTCCTCCTGGAGAGCAATTCCCCAGTATGCGCCTCTGGGTCATTTTTCCCCCCAGTCTTCACCCCACAGGGCTTCCCTCCCCTACAGCCTGAAGGACAACAGAGATGTGCCCACAGTCGCCCAGCAAGGAGGGTCTGAAGAGAGCTCCCACCTCTTCTCTCCTAAACCCCGCCTCTCCTCTCAGACTGAAGCCTTCCATCTGGGGACCACAAACTAAGCGAAGGATTGGAGGCGTTTTGCTGCCTGCAGCTGTCTCCTCAATTGCTGACTGGGAGGAGGAGTGAGGGGAGTTCATTATAATTCATTTTTGTGAATGTTTAATATTTCAATTAATATGATTAGCCCCAAGCCTGAATGAGCAGCAGGGCGGCAGATCTGCTGACAAGACACAGAGTAATGAGATCAACAGGGCCATGGGGTCTTCCTAGGCTCCATCCTCAGAGGGCGTGATCTGTTTAGCATCTCCATAAATACCAAGATCAGATTAGGAGGCAAGGGAAGGAGCAGTGGGGGTGGGGAGATGAGTGGAAAGTTACTTTCCAGATGTATTTGCCCTCTTGACTCCCTGGCACTGCCATCGCATATTCTGACCACCCTGCACTGGGTCCTCTTCCATCTCCCCCCACCCACCCATTTTAGAGGACCCTATTGGGAGGACCTGGACATCCATACCATAAAGTGTAAACATGTCTACACATACACACACACACACACACTCACACTCAAACATACATATCTGTCAGAATGTGGCTTCAGGCCACAGAAATGATGCTAGGGAAGGATGGATGGTGGTTAATGGAGAATCAAGCAGTAGAAGGAAGGATAGCTCTCACCCAGGGCTCAAATGAAGACACAAGAGGAAGAAAGTCCAGGCTCAACCACTCCCCCCATTCCCAAGAGGAGATTTGACAGGGAAGTTAAACGCATGGACTTGGAAACACACTGTCCGGGCTCCACTCTCAGCTATACCTCTTTCCAGTGTGTGACCTTAGGCAAGTCATTTAATCTCTCTGTGCCTTGGTTTCCTCATCTTTACTCGAAAATAACAATAGAACCTACATCATAGGGTGATGCTGAGGGTTAAACAAGTTAGTAAATATAAAGCACTTAAACAAGGCCTATGACAGGGACCAACACTGTAAGAGCCATCTAAGTGATAGTACTATTAATTCCCTTCCAGAAGAAAAGCCTGCCTGTCCAGAGAGCTGAGGCAGGGCTGCTGGGATTCAGGTGGGACAGATTTCAGAGACACCAGCACCACTGTGGAGACATCAGCCCCATTCTGGGGTGAAGAAGGGGTGACAGGAGGCAGGGAGTTCCACAAAAGCTGTGAGCCCAGGTCGGTGAGCACCTGATGGCAGGCAAGGGCTGCCTTGCCTGCATTGAGGGGGAGCTGTGAGTGAGCCCAGTGTACAGAGGGGTCAAGCTCCCTCGACATCACAGGGCAAACTGATCATCTATAGAAGTTTAACTGTTTAGGGGAGTAATGGCCCCCAAATATGCTTCCCCCATCCCTCTTTGTTACCTGACTCAATTAGAGAGTCCCAGTCAGGGAACATAACTGGGGTGGGGGGGAGGGGAGAAGCAGAAGGAAGGAATTTTGGGGTTTCCTCTGCCCTAAAGGGGAGCTTGCCAGCTGTGATTCTGCCCACTGAAGGAATCAGGAATCTACTCTCATCAGAGGTTCTTGGCATCGACTACTTATTCGAGAAATATTTGTTAAGCTCCTACTACGTGTGAACAAGACACTGTGCTAGACACTGTGAACAGTAAAAGCTGAATTAAACAGTGTCCTGGTCTTCAAGCAGCTTCCAAGTGCGAGCTCCCGCTGTCACCACTGCTGCCTCCCTGCCCACGCACTTATACACACAAACCCCCCAGAGGGCGAGAAGGGGGCGTCGGCAAATGCCAGCAAGATCGAGTTTTTCTTGTTTCCCTTTCTGGAAAACACAGTTCCCTCTCTGCACTCATCTCACCCTGCTCTCTCTTCCACAGCCCCCTTTCCATCTTTCTCTCTGGGTCCCTTCTGCCCTTTCCCCCAGGCTCTGCGACCTGCTTCCCTCCCCAGCTACACCCTTCTCCTCACCCGCCCCTAACCTGCCCAGCCGTCTCTATGCCATCTTCTTTTCCCTGTTTTCTTCCCTTGGCTCCCCACTCTCAGTCTCCCCAGATGCCAGCTCCTCTCTCTTCCTCCCCCCTGCTCCCCTCTCCTGAGTCTTCTCTTCCAGCACCGGGGACAGCTCCAGCCCCCGGAACAATGGACCCCACCTTAGGGCTCCTCTATAAATTCTCCATCTTAGTGCCTTGCCCAACTCGTGATTAGGGAGTAAGATGGGGGAAGGGTTATTATCAACAGGACCAGCTGCTCTTCTGGGGGTGGGAAGGGAGTCAGGGAGGAAGGAGATAGAAAGAGGGCGTGGCTCTTGTCTGGATTGTGCGTCCCTCTCCAGGGTAGAGAATTTGTCTTCCACCCCTGAGACTGACATCACTGATGTCAGGGGAAAGGAGGTGGGAGTGGGGAGGGGGGTGTGGAGGGGGGAGGTTTTTGTTGAGGAGAGCGCGGCCGGAGAGCAGAGCTCCGGGACCCAGGTGACCGGGAAAGCAGGCAGCCCCAGCGGCGGGAGCAGCCAGCAGCAGCCCAGGCCCGGGGACCGGGGTGGGGGTGGGAGGGGGGCTGAGGGGAGGACCTGAAGGGAGGCGGCAGGGCCAAAGGGACCCCCGGCGCCCTGCCGCCATCAGAGATCAAGCATCTGGCATCAGGGATCTTCGGACCCAGCAGAAGGATCAGCCACAGGGGAGGTGTCCTCCCAGGGAAGCCAACGAGAGCTCCACCTGCCCCACATCAGGAGTGCCCCCCCCCAACGCTGCTGGCAACCATACCAGGACCCTAACCCCTCAGCCTGCAACCCCATCACCCTCCTCAGGCCCTTTCCTCCACCTCCAGCTCTAATCTCAACCCCTAGTTCCCAGCGCCCCTGCTACCACCCTAACCCTCCAGGTCTTGGCCACACTGCCCCCCATCCTGGGATATCTGCCAGATCTCTGGGAGGGAGATCGTTTGCTTGGGCTATGCCCCCTGGTGGCATGACAGTGTCTGCCTAGACCCCTGACCCCTAGCCCTCAACTCCCTGGGCCTCCTTTGTGTGAAGAGCGGCCCCTCTGCTCAGCACTGTGGTTGGGGCCAAAGGGAAAGCCAGCCCCGGCCACTTGCCTCCTTGCTGGGCAGCTCCCCCTGGCCTTCGGGCCTCTCCCTGCTCCCCTCGGCCCCTTCTCCTGGGCCGCCCCAATGAAGGAACCGGATGCCATCAAGCTGTTTGTGGGGCAGATACCGAGGCATCTGGAGGAAAAGGACCTGAAACCCATCTTCGAACAGTTTGGTCGGATCTTCGAGCTGACTGTCATCAAGGACAAGTACACCGGGCTGCACAAGGGTGAGGGGTCAGGCCAGGCTGGAGAGGCTTCAGGGAGTGGGCTGGGAGGTTGGGAGGCTGGGAGGAGGTGGGGAAGCCAGGCTGGAGGGACGGAGTGGCTGGAGAAGGCTGATCTGGAAGGAAAAGAGTTCACGGGCTGGGGAGTGTGGATGGAGGAGCTAGAAGAGAGCTCAGCTAGGGTGACCAGGGGACTCCAGGTGGAGGACCAAGGAGAGCCTCTCTGGGGGAAGAGTTGTCAAGGTGGCTGCAGAGATGTGGACCCCAAAGTTGAGGGGGATGATGTGGATGAACTCAAGGAAGGATGGAGGAACGAGAGAGCTGGTTTGAGAGATAAGGAGCTGGGCAGGGGTGTGTGTGTGAAGGGGGCAGCATGCACAAGACTGAGAGTCTTAGTAGCCTCAGATACTATTGGGATGGGGGTCTGAGAGTCTTAGTAGCCTCAGATACTATCGGGATGGGGGTCTGAGAGTCTTAGTAGCCTCAGATACTATCGGGATGGGGGTCGGGACACAGGGTCAGGTGCTCAACCTGGAAAGAGTGGATGTTCATGGAGTGGGCAGGGCAGCTCCAGAACTAAAGAGAGGGACCTGGGAAACAGTGTACAAAGGACAGAGATTGGTAAAGATCTGGGAAGTGTAGGGACTCGAAAGTTAAGGGAGCTGGGGGTGAAAGAGGATGTGCCTCAGGCCTAAGGGCTGTGCAGCTAAGCAGGGTCAGGCCTGGGGTCAGGCCTTGGAGAGCCCCAGACACCGGGAGTCAGAGGGGCCATGCTGCCTCCCCCTCCACCGGCCCAGGGGCTCCCGCTCCCCACTCTTCCCTTTCCTTCTCTAGTCCGCTCTCCACCCTCCACCTGCCTCCCATGGAGCTGGAGAGAGAGGAGGAAATAGGGAAAATGGGAGAGGAGAGGGCTGACGATGACCAAGATGGAGGGAGGTGGAGGCAAAGAGAAAGGGGGAAGGAGACCAGCTAAGGAAGAGAGAAAACCACACTACACGTACTTGTCTGGAGATCACATGCCCCTTCTCCTCCCCCCACACAAAGCCCCAGCTCCCACAGCCCAGGCGTTCTCCCTCTTCCATCACCCCACCATGGAAGCCTCCCGGTCTCGGGGTCTCTGCCCTGTGCTCATCAGCCCAGAGACTCCGGGGAAGAATGTGCACCCCCTCTCAGACACCTCCCCGCCCCAGCAGGCAGAAGGTGGCGAGAAGGGACAAGCTTCCCAGTCCTCAGTTTCGTGGGGGGTAGGGGGCCTTTTAGGGAGGGGAGACCGGGGACTCACCCCCGACCCGGTCTCTCTGCCCCTGCCCCTCCTCAGGATGTGCCTTCCTGACATACTGTGCCCGCGATTCAGCCCTGAAGGCCCAGAGCGCCCTGCACGAACAGAAGACGCTTCCAGGGGTGAGTCCCGGCCTTTTCAAGGCCAGGGGGCTGAGAAGGGCCTTAGAAGGGGCACCACCTTCCCAAGACACTGAGTGTATATTCCACCTCCTCTCATCACCGGGAAGCCCCTACCTCCTTGTAGCACCCCTCCTCCTTGCTGAAGATGCACGCATTTCTTCTCACCAAGAGAGAAGGAAAACAGCGATGCGCAGAGTAGACATAACCCTCGCGAAGAGCAGAGGTAGCCCTCTCCCCACTTCCCAACCTGCCCCTGGGGCAGCGTTAGAGGAGGGACTTAGCTGGTTGGGAGGCATGGGGAGAAGACTTTGGACACCAAGTGTAGGGCCGAGTGAGCAGGAGGCACTCAGGCACTCTTTCTGGCTCTGGGGAGGAAACCTGGCTGTGAAATGGGGGAGGGGTGCCTGCGGCCCGAGGTGGGCATCTGGTGCCTGCCCGCCTGGCATCTCTGTGCTGACTTCTGAGGTCCAACAGGCTCACCTCGCGTCTCCCAGGAAAAGCCGCGGGAACAGTGCCACAGGGCATCAGGGTGGTCAGGGCCTGGTGGGCCTGGGCTGGGAATAAGCCCTGTGGAGGGCAGCAGACAAGGGCAGGGGCAGTCATCAGTGTGGAGGATCGGGCCTGACCCCACCAAGTGTGCCCAGGGAGGCAGGGGGTGCCTCTGACGTGGCCTCCCTCCTGCAAGGTCAGAGCTCTTTGTCTGCTTCCCAGGCAGCCTTGCAGCTCGTCCCAGGCCTGGGCTGGCACGGGCAGGAATAAAGAATCTCAGACTGCCCCCCAGTTACCCATCCTGTGGCGAAAGGATGCGCCACTCCCTTTCTGTATCTATCGGCTTCTGTTGTCTTCCCTGGAAAGTACCTCTTGAGAGCTAACTCCACCCTTCCCTCCAGCCAACATTTGCTAAACACAGTCTGAGTGCTGGAGACACACCTGTCACATCCTCTTCTCCTCCCCTTGTGTGGGAATGGAGATGGAGCCCGATTCTCCAGCTCTTCCTGGGAGAGAAATAGACAAAACAGATGGGAAAGGTGGGGGGGGATCTAGGAAAATTAGAACCACTCCCAACTTCACACCCTCCATGGCTCTGTAACCCTCTGTGGCCCTCAACCCTAAACACCACTAGGACAGCAGATCCACTGCCAGCTCCCCACCTTCACCCCACTATCTTATCCCAGTCGGGGGCAAGGCAGCCCAGAATAGCCATCGCCCACAGAGATAAGTATCTGTGTATGTGTGAGCAGGCTCGGGCTCTAAGAAGCATATGTGTGTGCGTGTGTGTGTGTGTGTGTGTGTGTGTGTGTGTTTGGGCACATGAATCCCCGGGAAGCCCGGTTCCCATCACATGACCTCACAACTCTCCTCTCTCTTTCCTCTGGGGAGGCCCCTCACAAATCAACAGTTTTCATTTCCATTGCCGTTTCTCTGTCTTTTTCTGTTGTCTCCTATCTCTCAGAGCCCCTGTGGAAACCAGAGGGGGACAAGGGAGAAGGTAGAAAGCAGGGGTACTGCAGTGGGGACATGGGTGAGAGAGACGGCGCCGGGTGGGCAGGAGCCCCAGGGCCATCTGTGCCAGCTGGGGGCTTCTGCCCTGGCTCTGTCCCCCTCCAGCTGCCTGTGTGGCTCAGGCAGGGCTACGCCCTGGGTGTGGAAAGGCGCTGCCTCCTCTTCCTGAGGTAATAAGGCCCAGGGTGGGAGGCGAGTGAGAAGGGAGCCCCGGTTAATAATTGTCAAGCCCTGCCCCAAGCTCCCAGGTGAGGCTGAGTTCTCCACTTTGGCCCTTGCCCCAGGGGACAGAATCCAGAGGCACCTGACAGAGGCTTTAGTAGGAAATGAGGGGTTCTATCCTCCAAGGGGCCCCCCGTGCTGGGGGTTTGGGGGAGCAGATGTCTATAACCAAGCTCTGCCTGACCCTTTGTGCCCCCAGGTCTTTTCTCAGCCACCTGCCCTTCTGGCAGCAGTGTTTCCCCTCAGATAGTCATTGAGTGTGAGTGTGTGTGTGTGTGTCCAGTGTGCCAGCTCTTGCACAACTGTGTTGGGAAGTTCCTCCTACTGTCTAACCTCCATGCCCTCTGACTGCAGGTTCCTTCTTTAATGGGGGCATTTACCCGCTCTCCTTTCTCCCCATCTTTGTCAGCTCAGAATCTGGAAGATGCCACCATATTTGAGTGATGCTTCAGGCTGCAGAGAGAAAGAATGGGAGCTGGGCCTATGGCCATGGAACCGCATTTCCTTCTCTCTCCCCTAAGAGTTCCCAGGAGAGCCTCTGTCACAGGTTCCTGGATTCTTCCTAGGAGCAGGGTGTGACCTCCTGGAGGTGGTGGTGTGAAGGACTCCTTCTGTCTGGCCTGCGCTTCCCCCTCTACTTGGGCCAAAATCCCACTCTGGGGACATGGGTCCTCCCGGTCATCTTGCTGTTGGGCAGGTGGATTCTGGCTCCATGGAGAGGACCTGTGTGTGGTCTGGGACACCGGGCGCAAGTCTAGAGTCGGGGGTGGCAGGGCACCAGGCCTGTGCCCTCAGGAAAATTAGATCTGTGGGCATGGGGAGCTCTTCTTGGAAGTGGGGTCTTAGCTATTGGTGAGAGGGACTTACTTACAAGTGACCATGTTGGTAGGGGTCTCAGGGATACTTGGTAGGAGTATAAATAGCCCCTTCTTCTTTGGGAGGCCCTGGGGAGGGCTTATCACCTGGCGGGTGGTAGCTAGGGAAGAGAGGCGCCCGCGCCAGGTTGCCTGGTAAACAGGGCCCAGCTGGACTCAGGGGAAGGGGCAGGTGTGACCGAGCTGAGCTAACAAAGGCTGAGCTTCCCACAGGAAGTGCCAGGCCAAGAAGGAGAGGCTGGGAACGGGGCACTGGGGGCCACTGAGGGAGGAGTCCGTCTATGAGGGAGTGGGGAGAGCCTCCCGTCAGCGTGGTCTGTGCTGTGGTCTGCGCACTTGTGTGTGTTTTTGTGCGAATCCATATCAGCTGTGGATATTTATTGATATGCTATTTTTGTGCCTGGGAGCCTGGCAGGGAGGGAACACCATCCTTTCTCTCTGGATCCCAGGTTCCCCATCCCCACCTAGAGCAGCAAATCCCCAGGGGCCTGTTGGGAAGGGGTTAGTGCCGAGCATAAGAATTCCCCGACGCTGTGACTCCAGTGCTGATTCTACCTCTCCTGTAGTGGGAGCTGGGGGGCTGGCTGCTGAGCTGCCCGTGAGGGGACTTCCTGATGGTTTTGACCGGAGTACGGGAGAGAGGGGGAGTGAAAGACCAAGAGTCCTGAGTGTCTGACCCCCACCCCTTGCTACACACACACAAGCTCACACACACAAACTCACACGCACTCCTGAGGAGATTGAACCTCCGATGGGATAATCCCAGATTGGTGGATAAACCTGGGGCAGATTGGCCGGAGGATTTGTGTGACTGTTCCCCCTCCAACGCCCCCCCCCCAACCCAGCTGCTCTCAGATCTAGAGACTGGGGGGGAGGGGTGGACAGGGAGGAAGTATTGGTTGAGGCGGGGCCTAGATTTGATCCGGGCTGAAAATACCTCACCTGCAGAGTCCAGCCAGACTGACTGGCATGGCGTGACACCTGGGAACAGGGTGCAGTGTGAGAAGGGGCAGGGGCAACTATCATTTCTGCACTTCTCTGTCTTAAGTGCTGACACACAAGACCTCAAGGCTAGAATACTAGAGCTGAGGGGAACCTGACTCTAAATCGCCTGATCCAGCCCATTTTACAGATGAGGAAGCTGAGGCCTAGAGGAGAGAAATGACTTGTCCAAGGTCACCCAGCCAGTGAGTGGCAGAGCCAGTCCTCGAAGTCCAGTGCCTTTCCTGAGGGTAACTTTTGCCCCACCCTCAGAATTTGGATGAATGGTTTCTTCTGTTTATTTTTTTGGTCACTAGAACTAGGGCTGCCCCACCATCAGATGAGTGGGGTGGCCAGGTGTGGCCCCAGCGGTCAAAGTCTTCAACAGCAAAATATTTTCAGATGTGAAATACTGAGTCCTTCCCTCCCTCTCCAGTTCCTAAGATGCTCCCCACACTGGTTAAGGAAATCAACCTGCGGGAGTCATTCCCAACTCCTCTTACCAGACAGGAACATGGAGTGGGGAACTGTCTGCATTTCCACTGGAGGCTGAACAAAGGGAGATGCTGCAGGAGTGGGGAGAGGGTAGAGCTCAGGAGGACTTCCGGGTACCCGGAGAATCGCGAAAGAGCACAGGACAGCACTTCCTCCTTTAGAGCTGTCTTGGCGGTGAGACATCAAGGATTTGATCTGGAGGAGGAAGGCAGGAGCTTGGACAGTATGGCCCCTGCAGGGCCTGCTCAGCCCCTCCCTCCAGAATCAGGACGCTCTCCTGGGCCCCTCCCCCACCTCCCAGCCCCCACCAAATCCTCCACCCCCAGCATACCCTGTTCCCACCCCCCTCCCCACTCCTTCTCCGGGTGTGTGGAGCAGCAGAAGTGATGACGTCACCATGGTCGCCAGGGCGACGGGGACGGATAAATCAGGCTGAGTGGGCGGTTGCCATGGCGCGCATTCTCCCGTTGCCACGGAGACTGGGCATCTGCTCCCTTTGTGCTGCCCGAGTGCCTTCCCCCTGGGGTCAAGGGGTGTAGGGGGGCAGAAAGAGAGGCAAACACACCTCTAGGGGTCAGAAGGAAGTCGGGGCATCTGTGGGGTCTCCCTCAGTCTAGAGTCTTCCTTGGGGCTGCTTGAGGGGGTGGCCTCTGTTGCTCCTACTTTGTAGAACTGAGGCAGCTTTTGCTGAACAGCCCTTGGCTGGGCTCTAACTCAGGACCCGGGTCCTATGGGCAGCCCCACTCTCCCCCTAAGGAGAGCAGCATCTCTCCCTGGCAAATCATCTGGGGCCCTGCCTGAGCTTAGAGTCCTGCCCCAGGAGCATCCTCCTCTACATCCTCTCCTTCCACTACCTCTAATCCCCGCAGGTCCTAATCCTAAACAAGATTAAGCCCCATCCCTCCCTTCCATCCACACTTTAGAGGGCTGGGCCTGGGGCTTACTCCCTCTAGCCTCTCCACAGGTCCTGGCCTGGGGAGGCCTCCTGGGGTGGTCAGAGGAGGTCCCCAGCAGTTGCTTTCTCTTCTTTCCTTTAGATGAACAGGCCGATCCAGGTCAAGCCAGCCGACAGCGAGAGCCGAGGAGGTAGGTTCTGTACCTTGGGACTCAATCCTTCTCCCTCAATCCGCAGGCCCAGCACTTGGAGTAGCTGAGGGGCAGGCTTTCTGAGGAAGAAAGTCTGAGAATTCTGAAGGGTTCCCAGTCAAAGTGGGCATAGGAGTCAGGGTGGCCAGAGGGGATGTGATCCAGCCCATTGCAGAGACGGCAAAACTGAGGCCCAGAGTGGAGTGCAAGTCAGTCCTTCAGAACTGGGATGCCCAGTCTATGTATCTGCAGCCCATCCCCCAACCATCCCTTCTTTCACGCCCTAGAGCCATCGGTTCGGGGTGAGGGGAGTTCCAGGGAAGAGCTGAAGGCGAAGGGGAGGGGTCTCTGCCTGCCCCAAGCTGGAGCAGGGCTGGGAAAGCAGCCTGGAGGCCCTGAACCTGCCCCTCCTCCTGTGCCCTACCCGCCAGAAGACCGGAAGCTCTTTGTGGGGATGCTAGGGAAGCAGCAGACAGATGAGGACGTCCGGAAGATGTTCGAGCCTTTCGGGACCATAGACGAGTGCACTGTGCTCCGGGGCCCAGACGGCACCAGCAAAGGTAGCCCACCGATACCCCTCCCCCGCCGGGCACTCCGCCTTCCTGCCCCTCCCCCACTGGTTCCGTGGGCAATGGGGACTGTCGGGGCCCTCAAGGGTGGGCACTCACCCCTTTCTCCTCCCTCTTGAACTCTCCAGGCTGCGCCTTCGTGAAGTTCCAGACCCACGCCGAGGCCCAGGCAGCCATCAACACCCTTCACAGCAGCCGGACCCTGCCGGTGAGTCCCGTTGCCCCAGCCCTCAGGCCTCTTCCAGCCTGGCTGGGCCCACGCCAGACCCTGGCTCAGAGGGCGCAGTCCGTTCTGGATAGGGTCTTTACTATCCAGAACGGACTGCCTATTATTGAATGACTATTATTAAAAAAGAATTTTCTGACAGAAGAATCAAACCTCTTAGGGACAGCTTCCCCTTTCCAATAACATCTCCCAGCCCCTCCTCTCCTGCCTCCTCCAGCCCTCAGCCCTGGTCACCTCTCACCTCTTCTCCCTCCTTCCCATATCCCCACCCCCCCCCACTGGCTGGGCATCGGGACACTTGCTTAGATGCCCTGCGTGCCCTCTGCACATTCATCCTGCTGCCCCACACATTAGCAGTGGGTCAGCTGACTGATCTCGCAGAGGGCTCCCCCAGCAGAACAAACCTCTCAAAAGGAACTAGCTGGCTCCCAAGGAGGTGAGCTTCCTATAACTCGAGGTTCTCCAGCAGAGGCTGGGCAAGCACTTAGCAGGGACCTGGGCGAGAGGACGCAGCATCAGATAGAGAGCTGCGTTCCAGACCCTAGGATTCTACAACAGGCCTTGCAAATGTTCCAGGCTGGTTTTTATTTGGCATAGGCTGGTATGAAACTTTGAGGCTGCATCCCTGAGCACACCGTGAGGACTGGGATGTGGGAGCATGGGGTGAGGTAAGGGGGTGGGGTAGCTACCAGGCAAGACGAGCTTGAGGTTAAACGTTTGCTGTGGCTGATCCACCCTGGGGAGGATTTCCGGCTCAGAATCTTCATGGAGAAGCCAGGACTGCCCTTTGCATTCTGGGAGCACTTTCCCTTTCCCAGCACATTCCTCTACGTTTTTTAGTCTTTTGCACAGTCTGGCACAGGGGGAGGGTGGGATGAAAGTCTCCCCGCTTTGACATAGGCACAGTGATGGCTGCCCTCCCAAAGAGGCCAAGCCATGTGTGGTGGAACTGAGCCCAGGTCCTGAGGGCTCTGGGGAAGAGAGACCCCCAACTCTGCCCCTCTGACCACATGGGGGGCCGGTGCCCAGGGTGCCTCATCCAGCCTGGTGGTGAAGTTTGCTGACACGGAGAAGGAGCGAGGTCTCCGCCGAATGCAGCAGGTGGCCACCCAGCTGGGCATGTTCAGCCCCATCGCCCTCCAGTTCGGAGCCTACAGCGCCTACACCCAGGCCGTGAGCACTGCCCGCTGCCCCCCGCCCCGCCCTCACGCCCCCCAACCCCTCCTCCCCGTGCTGGGCTGGGCCCATCCCCACGCTCTCCAGCGTCCTGCCCCCCCAACCAATGCCCAGGCCCAGGGTTGGGAGGGGAGCCAGGCCAGGGTACAGGGGGGCTGGCCCCACTCTCCTCTCTTCCCCTGTCCCCAGCTGATGCAGCAGCAGGCGGCCCTGGTAGCGGCTCACAGTGCCTACCTCAGCCCCATGGCCACCATGGCTGCCGTGCAGATGCAGCACATGGCCGCCATCAATGCCAATGGCCTCATCGCCACCCCCATCACCCCATCCTCAGGTAAGGTCCAGGCAGGGCTGGGCTGGGTGTGAGTGGGGCAGGTCAGGGGAGCTACCACGTGGTGGGGGAGGGGAGGGGGGCACAGGGCATCACTCAGGGAAGCCATGGGGGCTGGGAGGGGTTCAGGGGTCAAAGAGTAGCCTGCTTCCTCCCCTCTGCCCTCAGACTTGTTGACTGCTTCTCTGCATTTGTGTGTATGTGTGTGTCTGCTTCTCTGTTCTGTCTCTGCCGCTTTCTCTTCCCCAGGAACCAGCACCCCTCCTGCCATCGCTGCCACGCCCGTCTCTGCAATCCCTGCTGCCCTGGGCGTCAACGGCTACAGCCCGGTGCCCACCCAGCCCACTGGGCAGCCTGCCCCTGATGCTCTGTATCCCAACGGGGTTCACCCCTACCCAGGTGGGGTTCTCTGCCTACCCACCCCTCTCCCCAGCAACCATCCCAGCTATCGCTCTCACTGCCAGCAGGCATGACACACCTTCCCTCTCCAGGCTGTGGGGTGATAACGGCGCTTTCTCCTGCTCTGTCACCCTGGGCAGGGATGTTCCTTCCTGGTCTCAGCCAGGGAAGCTGAGACACAGAGAGGCGAAGTGAGTTCGTCCAGGGTTGCACAGCCAGTCACAGACTCGAGTCTTGCTAACGCCAGGCTGTCCCCTCTCCCTACGGCTCTGTGCATTTCCACCCTCTCATTTCACATCCCATGCTCTCCCATGAGGCTCTCCTCCCCACCTGCCTGGCCTCTGCTCCAAGAGGCACTGGTGGGGCTCCCAGCGGCGTCCCAGCCCCGCCCTCACAGTCAGTGCTGCTCTCCCCAGCCCAGAGCCCCGCGGCCCCCGTGGACCCCCTGCAGCAGGCCTACGCGGGGATGCAGCACTATACAGGTGAGGAGCCCCAGCGCAGGCCCCGGTCCGGGTGGAAGGGTTGGTAAGAGCGAAAGACGCCCAGAAGTTGGGTCTGGGCTTCGTGCTGTCTGCCAGCCGCCCCGTCAGACTTCCCAGCAGGCCATACCTGTGAGGACACGCCTTTACGGGCACGGTCTGAGGCAGCTCCCCCTCCAACACCTCTCGGCCCTGTCCACTCCATCGGCCTGGGCGAGGGGGAGGAGGACTGGGGTGGCTGGGAGGGCCAGGTGGGGCAGGGGCCTCTCAGGAACCCCATTAGCTCTCTCTGTCCTCCCCCCACCAGCAGCCTACCCGGCAGCCTACAGCCTGGTGGCGCCCGCGTTCCCACAGCCTCCTGCCCTGGTGGCCCAGCAGCCTCCGCCTCCCCCCCAGCAGCAGCAGCAGCAGCAGCAGCAGCAGCAACGGGAAGGTGCGGCCTGGGCGGGGAGTCCCAGCCAAGAGCCTTCAGGGATGGGGTGCCCTTGCCGTGGGCTCCAAGGCCAGCTCTGGCCCCGTGTGTGGGGATGAAACTGGGGGGAGGGGGGGCGGGGGAAGTGGCTGGCGCCCTGGCCCACATATTGGGGGCTGCCTTCCCCGGCCCCCTGCACCTTGAGTCTGTCTCCCAGTCACTGAGCTCTTCCTTCTGTCTCCGCTGCCACCCAGGCCCTGATGGCTGCAACATCTTCATCTACCACCTGCCCCAGGAGTTCACCGACTCAGAGATCCTCCAGATGTTTGTCCCCTTTGGCCACGTCATCTCAGCCAAAGTCTTTGTTGACCGGGCCACCAATCAGAGCAAGTGTTTTGGTAAGGATATGATGATCCAAAAGATAAAATATAGCACATTTTGGCCAAACTCCAGATGAGGTCAAGATCTGATGCATTTGCAGGCACTTATGGTTGCAATGGACCCAGTAGTTGAAATCCAGATTGTCCAAGAGTCTGAAAGGACCAGTTTTTACACTCCTGACATCCCATACCAGCTGCTGCCCAGGCCCATCTCTTCCTCCAGAAAACCACATCTTTTCTCCTTAAGAACTGGTCAGATCCATGCTCTGTGAGGATTGGAAGAGGCTCGGGAACTGGGGAAGTTCAGCTGTCAACAGGAAGGCTTAGGGAGCAGGGTTTAGCTGCCTTCACTCTTTGAAAGGCTGCTTCAGGGGAGAAAGGGGACGTGCTTGTCCTCTGGGCTTCAGAAGTCATTTAGGGTCCGGAGTGGAGGTTTCAAAAGGCAGGTTCTGAGCTATCCAGGCCAAGGAAGGGGTTGCCGCCCCTCAAAGAATGCTGAAAGGAATGTCCCAGGGTGTGCGAGAGGCCGGACTGGACTCATTCACTCAGCCTGTCAACAACTACTTACCGAAAGCCTCCTGTGTGCTGGGCAGTTTTCCGGGCATTTGGGAGACCTGGAGGAAGTAGGGTGGTGACGGGAAAGCAAAGAGCAGGCCTCGGCCTAAGCACAGGACAGTGGGGTGGGGTGGGGGGGGGCAGGGCGGGGTTGGTGCTGGGCCAGGCCTTATGCCCCTCTCACCTCAGGCTTTGTGAGTTTCGACAATCCAGCCAGTGCCCAGGCTGCCATCCAGGCCATGAACGGTTTCCAGATTGGCATGAAGCGCCTCAAAGTCCAGCTAAAGCGGCCTAAGGATGCCAACCGGCCCTACTGAGGGCCCCAGGTGGGTCCCGCTCCCGTCCTGTGACCTCTCCAGCCCCGTCACATGGCAGCCAGGGCCCTCACTTGGACTGCCCCCACCCCCTTTCCCACCACCCTCAGGGATGCCCACCCCTGACTCTGGGCACTTGAGGCAGGGATCTGGAGCAGCTTCCTCAGCTGTTTTTCAATCACCCAAGTCTCTCTCTCTTTCACTTTCTCTCTCTCGCTCTCACACACATACACACACACACACACACACACACACACACACACACACACACGTGCGCGTGTGCACACGCACTCCCACTGTGACCCCAGAGAGAGCCAGGTCTGTATATGTCTGTGTCCACTCCCTAGAACCTGCCCAATATCTGGTCTCGTTTGTCTGGTCAGTGTCCATGTGTCTTGTGTGTCTCTTTTTCTGGTTTTCCTTTAGGTTGGAGTAGAATTAGGGGAGTAGGGTTTGGGGAATAGGGGGCTGGTTTAGGGTACTGGAGGGTCCTAGAATCACTGGCTCCTAGAATATCTGTTGTCCTGAGAAGTGGGGACATCAGGTCCCGGTGCCCTGGACCCCAGGTGATTTCCCTCATGTAGCAGTAGACCCATGGGATGGGGAGAGTACACAGAACAGACTGGGGGGGGGAGTCCGAGTGTCAGGGCTCTGGGGAGCAGCTTTGGTTCAGGTGGAGGCGGCTGGAATGCTGGACTGCCGTGAATTTCACTTAACAGGTCCCCTCCTCCCCACTGCCCGCCACCCGCCAACCTCATGGCCACAGAGCTGTGAGCTTTCATTACTTTTGTGTTGTTTAATCTCCTTTGGACCAAACCCCTGAAAAAAACACAACCCAAGAACAATACCCACATTTTCTGTTTTTCCCCCTTTCCCCCCAATCCTGGCTGCTTAACTCCTCCCACCCTGGGGGCCCCCCAGCCCAGGGCCCGTGTCCATTGTCGGCCGAAGCCCCCATCCCCGGACCCCTGCTCCGGGCCCCTGTAAGTTGCATGGAACGAGCGTGTTGTCTTTGGAGCCGATTGTTTGTTATTTGGGGAGGGGGCCGCGGAGGGAAGCGCCCCCCAGCCCAGAGTCAGGGCCGGGGGCAGCTCGCGGGATGTGCTTGGTCAACAGTGGTTGGTGACTGTGGTCTGTGTTCCGTGCATTTCTCTCTCGCTTTCTTTGTTCCTTTCCAAAAAGGAATGAGAGCGCCCCCTAGGGGCTGGGGGGTCTCGCTCGCCCCCACGAGACTCCAGCCCTAAGTCCAGCCCTGGTTCCACCCCGGCCTGCTCTGCCGCCCTTTTGCGGATGCCCCCTTGCTCTTTTTCCAGGTGTCTGTCCCGACACTGCACCCTCCTCCTTTCTCTGAGTCACCTCTGCCTGCCTGTTTGTTGTCTCTTTTCTTTGCCCCTCCTTCTCTAGTCCCTGTCTCCAGTATCTTCCACGTTCCTTTTCTCACGGGCTGTTTGAGTATTTCCTTCCTAACATCCTTTGGTTTCTTGTGTCATTCGCCCCTCCCTCCCGTCTCCTCCATCCCTGCCCCTTGTCGAATGGCTGGGGGGCCGGATGGTTCAGTTTGGACTGAGGCCTTTCTGATGACCTGCCTTCCTCAGCCACCCCAGCTCCCTCCCCACCCAGGGCCTGGGACCTGCCTCAGCTGCTGTCTTCTCCACTGCTTCACCCACGTTTCCTTCCTTCACAGGCCTGGAGACACCAGAGGAAGGGGCGCCTCACCCCCTCGCCCCGTGACTGGCCCCAGCCCTCTCTGCACATCCGCCCTGGGCCTTGATTGGGCTCTGGGGCAAACGCTGCTTCATGGCCCTGGGGGCACAGGACACCGGCCCACTCCCACCACCCCGCCTCCCCGAAGGGCCTGTTTCCTCCCAGGTGCCCTTTTGGCCTTTGTGAGGGAGCAAGGAACAGGCTCGAAGGCTCTGGGGTATCTGCCTTCTGCTGGGGCTCCTGTGACGGGCCTTCTGCGCCCAGCCTTCGCACTTGCCTCCCCCAGCGGCGGGCCTCTTCTACCTGTGCGGCCCGGGAGGGCAGCGGGGGCCTCCCACATGCTCCCTGCCCACCCTTGCCCCAGCCTCGCCCCCATATTAGGGGTTTCTCAGAAGCTGGTTCTCACACTCCCTGTGGCCACCCTCAGCTCGAGGTAGGATATCCCTGAACCCTGGGCTCCCAGCCCTAAAACTCACTGCCTCCCCCAAGGGCCCCCTCCAAGGAGAACGTGGAGGAGCCCTGAGGGCTGCCTCTCCGCCAGTCAGCCACAGAGACCCTCCTCCTTTCACGAGGAAAAGACCTCCCCCAAACCCCTAAAAATGTTTACAGTCTCTGCTGGCCCCTCCGTGTAAATAGCACTACCACCCGTGCGTTATCCAGCCCGGCCCAGCCCGGACGCTGCCATTTCTCTTTCTGGGGGTTTAGACAATGTTTCCCTTGGATTTTCTCTCTCTCTTGAGTTCTCCCTTTGCTTTGGGGGGTAATTGGGTATTTGGGAGGAGGGGTGTGGGGCGGGCTAAAGGGGTTTATTACCTGATCATTTTCTCTAGAAAGAGGTTTTAGGGAAGAGAAATGGGGTGGGGGTGGGAGTGGTCCGGGGAGAGTGGGGAGTCCGTTTCAGACACTTCTCTATGCTTAACTTATTTATTTATTGCATTTTACTTTTAAAGAGTTGGTCTTTTCTGTCTAAATAAAGAAAAAGTTTAAAAGCATCAAATAAGTGTCTTGGGAGGTTGAAGGTAGGGGATGGTGCACGTCAGGGACAGGGTGGGAGGGAGGTGAGGGGAGTGAGGTTTGGGAGAGAAAACTCTACCAGGAAGGCCCAGCCCTTGCCTTTGAGCAGTGTCCAGGCGCTGATCACGGCTTCATGATCCTATTCTTCCGCCCTTGTTTTGGGCTTAATTCTGGAATGCTCTGTAGAGCTGGGCACAGAGGGAAGAAAGCAGGTCAGCAGGCCTCTCTCCCGCATCCAGCCCTGTCCCTCTGAAGGCTGAGGACGTGCAGCCTCACACTCCAGACCTCCACTTCTCCCTTGTTCATGTGAGGGAGCTGTCCCAGCACCCGGCCACTGGGGCTACTGGGAGCTGACTATACCACCACCGTTTATGAAGCAGTTGCTCTGCACATGATTCTGTTCTAGGCCCGTAATGTGCATTTCCTCATTTAACCTCCCAACGGCCCTATGAGGCAGGATAGAATTCTACAGACAGGGAAACAGAGGATTTGGAGGTTAGTTAACTTACCCAGTGTCACAGAGCGACTAAGGGACGGCTGCAGGAATGGAACCCAGGTGCCAAAGCCCATGATGTGCTTGTCTCATAGCTTCAACTACCTGTTCTGTGACCTGAGGCAAAGATCCCAAGGAGTATCTAGCAGGCTGGAGCAGTGAAGGTGGACGCATTAGCCCTAAGGTCCCTGCGGTTTCTAGATTCCTCTCTGTGAATTGCTTTCGGGCTGGGCTTCACACAGGTATCGTCTTTAACTTCACAACATATGGGCCATTTGCTTCTAGGCAGCTACCTGCTACCGCACCCTCATTATGTCCTGCTTATAAACTTACTCACTTCCCAGCCCAGATCTGGCCTGAGGCCAGGATGAGTAAATCCCCACAACTCACCCCCCACCTCTGCCCCATACTTCTGCCTTCTCTTAAACTGCCCCAAACTAAGAAGAGTTAAAAACAGAAGTAACATGTGCAGCACTATAGGGGCTATCTGTGGACATTGTTTCAGGAAGAAACGTCTCTCGGATTGGAAAGACATCAGGAATGGGACTTACTCAGAAGAAAGGGAATCCAGTCAGGATTCTGAGCCAAGTACGCAGCATCGGAAATCTCAGTTAAATAGAGATATGGGTGTGTGTGTGTGTGTGTGTGTGTGTGTGCGCGCGCGCGTGTGCATGCAGTCAGACATGGGAAGAGGTGCGCAAGGAGGAAGGTAACAGGAGTTGGTATTAACACTATGAATTTTCCCCTGAGCTGCTCACTGTGGCTTTGCAACAGTTTCTGGGTCAGGACGGAGAGATGGAAGGTTGGGTTTAAACCAAAGGGCATCTCCCAGAGTGATTTACTGACTGGTGGGTTCTCCTGAGATGTGGGAGCTGGGGGGACTAGGAAGGATCCTCCTTCCTGGCATCTTTCCAGATCTCAGGCAGCCCCTCAGTGTGGTAGCCCTTCACACAAACATTGAAGAATACATTTATTGTCTGTTACTGCTCACTGCTGTCCCCTCTCCCTGCAAGGCTGCAGCCAGATTTCCTCCAGAGGAGCAGTAGATAAGTCAGGCTGAATGATGGGGATGAAGAAGACACAGAGGGTTCTTCTGGGGAATCAAAACAACATCTGGGCAGGGATTCTCCAGGCCCTTTGACAGCAAAACATAGGAGGCCATCTGAGATGGAAAAGGAAGCTCCTAACTTGTTTCTTGTATGAACACAGACTTTTTCAGACATCATACTGGCTTCAAATATAGTAGGAAGGGTATAAAGGAGGGATAGTTCTGTTAACTACCAAAGTTCACTAACATCTCTTTTGAGCAGAAGAGGCCTCAGTAATAAAATGCAGAAGAAACAGAAAATGATGACAATAGGATCACCTAACTTCAGACCAAACAAGATGAAACTCAGCACCATTTTCTTCTAAAATAATCAAGTTACTGTTCAAATGTTAATGGCAGAATAAAGAGAAGAGAGAAGGAAAATAACTTCTCGAGGCAGAAGAGTGGAGCTGACAGGTTAATAGCAGGGATTGGGAGAAGCCTTCTAGTTTTAGAAACAAAAACAGACATTTAGAAAAATATCCTCAGTTAGGGGGGACTGTGGTGATGAGAATGTGGCAGGGGAAAAGCCCTAGATCATTCCTTCAATGCATTCTCATCCCGTCTGTATTTTCTGAGCTTTAAAATGTATGAATGTAATGCAAGGTGTCTTGCTTCCTTAGGGTTGGACCCTTCAGTAGCTTGACACCCTCTCTTTCTGGGTTGCCTTTGTCTTTTCATACTCCTGCTAAAATTTCAAAGGCTGTCACAGCCTTGGCTGCTTGTATTTGTGATTGAAGGAATTCCCATTCATGGCCAAGCCATTCTCTTCTCCAAATCTGAGAACTTGAACAGCCCTGGCTCAAGCTCCTGGCTCTTAGATTCTCCCTTCTCTGGCCCCTCTTTCGGTCTATCTCCCTGAGTAGTCAGCTTCCTCTTGCTCCCCGTAAATGGGGTTGCATCTTCCCATCTACTCAATGAAAGTGACTCCCAGCTATGTGTTTCTAACCTAATGTTTCTCCTGAACTCAGTTTCGGTAGTGCCTTTCCTCCCTCAGTCCTCCTTGCTTGTAAAGAGCACCACTGTGTATCCACCCAGGCCAAAACTTTGATCACAGCCTTTCTCTCACGTTTCATATCCAACCCAACCGCAAAGCCCTACTGGTTCTCTCTAAAATGCGTCGGTGATGTACTCACGTCTGTCTCTCCATCTCCACCGCCATCAACACTGTCCAGGTCACCCTCGCCCACTGGAGGCCTGCAGTATCCTCCTTACCCGTCTCTGCATTTCCCCTCCTCCTCTCCTACAACGTGCTCTCCAGAGAAGATACCTGTCTTCTACGAATTCATTCACAGGTATTTACTCTGCCTTATCACCACTGTATCCCCACCATCCTCATCAGTGCCCAGAACATTAGAAGGTGCTCAGCAAATAATTAAGAAATAACTGCTGGACACCTGTATCTAGATTTCTCACACATGCCTGATTATAATTGGTCCAGAGCTAAAATATTTTCTTCCCCAAAGTTCACCTAACCATGAAACCTTGGGAGTCTTTTACTCCTCTCACATCAACTCAGTGTTTAATGCTAAATCATAAATGATTGTACTTCCACAGTTTTTTCATACCCATTTCCCTCGTTTCAAGTTATCACTGCCTCCACTTACTAACTAATCATGGCAGTCTCCTAATTGATCCCTCTGTATGTATTCTGAAACATCAGTGTTTCTAAACCGGAGCTGATGAAAAACAAAACTTCTCTGGTTCTTTTTTCTGGCTGTGCCATGGCTTGTGGGATCTTAGTTCCCCAACCAGGGATTGAACCTGGGCCATCGGGAGTGACAGCGCAGAGTCCTAACCACTGGGCCACCAGGGAATTCCCCCCCTCCCTTTTTTTTTTAACGTAGAGCACTTCACCTGGCATTTAAGGCTCTTCGAAGGCTTATCTTCTGTTTTATTCCTACACACACCTTAAGTTCTAATCAAACAGGACTATTTGTTGCTCATATGGCCAAGTTTGATCCCCACCACACCCATGTCTTTTCAATTCCCAATTACTAGTGTCTGGCACATAATGGCTCAGTAAAGCTTGCTGAATGCCTTCTTGTTGAAATTCTGCTTATTCTAAACATTTCACTTTCTTCATCAAGACTTCCTTCATTGCCTTCATCCAGAGATCTTTCTCCCCTCCTTTTCTAGTCCTTCCGGCACTTAACCCTTCCACAGCTAGGTCATATGGTCATTCCTCTGAGAGGCTGAAAGTTAGCAGAGTGTCTCTTACTTTGCTTTTGTATCTATTGCAGTATCTAACACAATACCCTGCACACAGCAGATATTCAATAAATGTTTGACTTTAACTTCTGTAATTCTAACTCTGGAGTTCCACTTTCTACTTCTCTGTGGATTCTTTCCTTGTTAAAGAAAAAAAAACTTTTTTCCCCATTAGCATAGTAATATTTACCAGATTTCAATTATTGAATGCTGACGGCTCAGTGAGAGACCCACAGCAATGTCTCTCCCCGAACTGCCAAACGAAATGTCAAACTGCTCCTTGCTCTTATGGTCTCCAATCAAGGAGCAAAAGCACATGGCTAGGGATTAGAAAAACAAAACAGGAAGGTTTATGAAAAATAATTTAAAATATCTGACCTAACAAATGCTGAGCTTTTCAGAATAGATTCAGCCCATAAACTAACACACAGAGTAGAGTAGGTATCCTTAAGAGTAGGTACTCAGCCTACAACACCTGAGATTCCTCCGCAAAAGCAAAGGACATGCAAGACCACGCTTATTCTCAGGAGTGTGGGCAGAGGGGAGAATATAATCACCCAGAGGACACAGTATTGAGCTGGCATTCGTTAGGGGTAATAGGTACCGTTCAGTTCAGATTCCAGAGAGAAGTTTCCTAAGTAACTTGAAAAATGAAAAAGTATATACATGTGGCTGGGGGCAGGCAGACGGTGCTAAGATCTGTCCCAAGGGCTCTGCCAGGCTCCATCTGCATAAGGCTGAGGAACAGAAGTCCTGTGAGTCTTAACGTGGAGTTTGTGCAAGCTGGCACAACCAACCCTGAGGGTTGAGGGGGAAGAAGGAATTTTCAAAGGAGGAATTTTCTGGAAATCGAACTTTGGACCAGGGGCCTCCCAGCTTCTCCTTTTCCCACCCTTCCCCATCTCCTGCTCTCCAACAACCGCCTCACTAGTTAGTTGCTCAGGAGAACTAGTTAGATGTTCCTTCCCATTTTCAGACTGATCATTCAAACTCAAATCTCAAACGTCCTTCTTCACCTCTTCCCACACAACCCAAAGGATTTGTAAGTCTAGGAAACCAAAGAATAGTTTCATCAATAAATCAATTTATTTAAAAGAATATGTTACAATTAATTACACTAAGTGACATTACCAAACAATTTTAGAGTGGTTAGCTCTAGAACAAGGAATGAAAGAAACACTGTTAGCCATTATGTGTCTGTGTATTTTCTCTTCACATTTCTTAAATCACAAATAAAAAATACAAGATACTGCAGTGAAAATACAATTAGAGTTTCTCTCAAATAAATTAAAAGTGTGCATGGTCTGGGGAAAACTGAAGCCCTGCTCACCGGCTTACAAAGGGGGATGCGATATAAAACTGGTGTCCAAGTTTAGCAGTTAGTTGGCCATTGCCTCCACCCACATCATCCCCTCTTCGATTCTGTTCTTCCCCAGAGCCCTAAGCTTCCCACACACCCTAGATTACTGCTGAGGAGTGAGCTGACACCATCCTGTATGAGTGAGGCCTGGCATGATGCGCTCAGGTTTAGGGCAAGAGGAAGGCAGGAGGTGAAACCGGAAGATGGGGAACCAAAGACGCGCACCCACTGCCTCTGCTCTCTGAGTATTCAACCACATCACCCTCCCTCCAAAAGGAAGCTAATGTGACACAGTGACTCTGGAAGGAACCTAGCGGTATGTTGGGGTGCAACAGACCAAATGGCTTCTACCGCTGAATCAATCCAGCCAGAGAACATGAAGCAGAGAAGGGAGGGCACAGTTGTCCCCCTAGGTCTGGAGACTTCGGGTCACCCAGGATGCAGTCCTCTTTAAGAAAACTGCCTTCCAGAGCCAGGCCCCTAAGCTGGCAAATTCTGAAATGAAAGAGAGAGGTATCACCTCCTGTTAGAGCCCTATGCTGCCGCTCCAAGCATTGGGTTTGCAGATATAAGAGGGGATAACCCGAAGCTACTGGCCTGGGTAACTAAAGGATGAAACTAGATGGGCCAGGCATGGGGATGCTGAACATTTATCTAATTCCTCCCTGAGAGCTGTCCAGGCCTAGGAGCTGCCCCGAGCACTCGCCTGTGCTGAGCTTAGACCTAGGGCAAGGGGAGGGCAGAAAAATGGAGAGTAAAATAAAAATATAAAGAGCAGAAAACCCAAAGCATGGCCCAAGGGAACCCTTTCTGCAGGGATAGGTTTCTCAGGGCCTGCATTTCTCCTGATCCATTAAAACTCTGAGTTTTTATCAAAGAGGATAGAAACTCTCTGCTGGGAAGGGAGGACAACAAGAGATCAGGGAGATCCTGCTGGCTCTGCTGGGGCAAAGCAGGGGGAAAGGGGAGCCTCTCTATTTCCCAGAGACAAACTGCAAAAAAAGACTGAGCGGAGGCCTCCCTGGGCAGAACCCTGGACTGAGAAAGGTGGTAGGGATTCGAGGAAGGAAGTGCAGAGCAAGGGGGAAAGGGTATCACACTAACACTGCTTCGTGCAAAGAGGAGCTTGACCCGACGGAGCTGTACAGC
This sequence comes from Balaenoptera musculus, assembly GCF_009873245.2. Taxonomy (NCBI): domain Eukaryota; kingdom Metazoa; phylum Chordata; class Mammalia; order Artiodactyla; family Balaenopteridae; genus Balaenoptera; species Balaenoptera musculus. Next base: position 109,718,421 of record NC_045785.1, on the reverse strand, counting down.
CACAGCGACCTCTGCCTCCATCGCAGGATGCTGCTGTGGGTGGGAGAGAAGAAGGCGCTGTCCTCCAGGGCTTCCCTGCTTTCCCCTTCTCACCGTAGCTGGGGCTTTGTTAGTGGTACAGCCTCAAGCAGGGGCTAAACAGGCTAACTACCTACAGGGCCCTCACCCAATCTCCAAGCACCAAGTGAGTGCCAGGTCAGAACGACACAGGAGCAGCGTCTATGCACGCTAAAGGCATCCCCGCTACTCTCACATCACAGGTCAGCATCTGGGCTTCCCACGGACTCCCGGATTTGTTCATTCCTCTCCCACTCTGACGGAATAGGGGCAAACTGCTATTTTTAAAGTTTGAACAAAGCTGGTGCCAAAAGCCTCTTCAGCATCTTGGAGTGGGCAATCAACATACCTTCCTTCCAGGGTCCTTTGGCTCATTATTAAACTCATTTAAGCCAGAAGAAGTTAATTCTGTGCCAAAGCCTCCAAATCAGGGATCACTCTCTGCAATTTTAAACATTCAGCTTTCTTACATTTTGCATTCTGTGATTCCACCTGGGTTTGGAGAAGGTGAGGAAAGATAGGATGTCCTATATGATCCCACATCCCCTGGGGCAAGCGCCTGCCAAGATAACAGAGTGAGAGAGAAAGCAAAGTGGCCTCACAACAATCTGCAAAAACAAGTTACAAAAACAGAAACTTCAAACCACCCCAACACTGCTCAGTGGAGTTGACTACAACCAACTATGGTTGCCTCCCAGTTAGACAAAGCAAAAGATGCCACTCTATGGAGGTTTTTGTTCAGAAGGTAGAGAAGGAAAAAAGTAAAGAAGGCTCAAAAATGTTTCAGGTGCATCAGAGCCTGACTGCATCAGAGCTCCCAATGCAGTACCTTTGGAGGCTGGGGGTTGAGAATGTTGCTCTACCCCAGTTAGCCCTGGCCCCAGACCCTGGGATGTAGCCCTCAGGTCTCAAAAGGTCTAACTGCAAGGTCAGATGAGGAGCTCTTTGAGGGACAAAAAGATTTTCCTTCAGGGTCCTTTTAATTCAAAGCTGAGATCCAACCCAAATCAACCATATTACTACTGCTCCTTCCTGGGTCCTCAGCTGGCTTGGACGGGGTATGGTTTGCCTGGCACAGACCACTGACCCTTCCAAGTTTCCCCAAGGCCTTGGGGATGCTGTCAGATCCTTCCCCAACATGGGTGTTTAAGGAAGTCACAGAGAATGTAATAGTTATGGGTGGTTACTGGTCAGCAATGGAGTAGGGAAAAGCTTATATTCATAGGGACTTTCTTCTTTCCTTCCCCCTACTTAAGTCCAATCTTTGTGCCTAAAGGTATCAGCTTTAACTCTGGTCCCAAGTACCGTCCCTGCTTCAGAAAGAGCAGGGAAATGGGAAATCATGACCACTAAGTGTTTCAGGTGTCTGTGGCATCAACCTCCTGAGCCCGCCCTCCCCTTCATTCTAGGCTTGTTGAGGGAAAGCATACAGGGGGCCCTCGGGAAGCAGGAAGATGTGGAATGTGGCTAAAAGCCATGAGTGGAAGAGACAGAGATGGACCAGGAAAGTTGTCTTGGAATCAAGAGAGACCACACCAAGTCTTTAGACTCTCGCTGCAGATCTGCAGCCTTGCTGCCCTTGAGAAACACACCTCTTTCTCTTCCCCAGCAGCCTCTTGGAAGATAAAGAAACTATGCTCCTTGCTCCTCAGACTCTATGGCAACCCATGATCCAGAATCTTCATTCAATACAAAAAAGGGGGGAAAAACCCAGGCAGGTTGTAAACTTTTCGAGTCCTTCATGAGGAGAGGTATTTTTCCCTGTAAATTTTTTTTTTCCTTTTTAAAGTTTGTTTCAAAATAAAGAGAGCAAGAGAGAAGTCATGAATTCTAGTGAAAGGTGTGTAAAAACACAAGCTAAAAAAGGTACTGCCATCAATATGAAATTTAAAAAGAAATATATATATGTATATACGTGCAGCTAATTTGTGTATATATAATTTTTACATACATACATATATATGCCTGAACAGTGCAAATGGATGGAGTTCATAGTTCCAGTTCTAAAAATATAGTACAAGGAGAGTCTGTTGGTATGAGGCCCAGGTGAAAAGACAAAGATACCTTTGGCGAGTTGGTTGGGCTTATTTCTTTTCCTGTCTTAACTCAGTTGACTCCTGGTGCTGACCCATCTGCTGTTCTCTACCAGCTCAAATCCAGAGATATGAAATTCAGAGGGATTATTAATAATAGTTAGTTTAGGGCTTTTGAATATAATGACTTTTTTCCTTTTTCTCTTCTTTTGTGTTAATGGTTACTCTGTCTGACACGGGAGACGAAAGGGATAAGAGGATGAGGGTGAAGAGAAGGGAAGAGGGTAACGAAAGGCTAGGTGGCCACATCCCTCTGCTGTGACCTCGCCATCTGGAAAATGTTCTGAAAGGAAAAAAAGAAAAGAGTTACTGGGAAGCCTTAGGTGTCCTCATCTCCTCCCATCTAGAGACAACCCCTCACACAGGAAATATATGACTGGATGACTTGATCTGATTGGCCTCTTCACTTGATATAACTTTCCATCAAGAATCATAGCCTTTTAGAGTTGGAAGGGACCTAGGATATTAACTATCTGGTTCAGCCTTCCTGTCTCACAGATGAGGAAAGATGAGGAAACTGAGATCCAGGGAGGCTGATCTGTCCAAGATCACAGAGAGAAAAAAAGATGGGAGAGAATCCAGATCTGATTCCCAGAGCCCAATGTTCTTTCTACTATACCAAGAATATAAATTTTCTTATTCCTGACTTCACCTTCTGAACCTTGGAAACATCTTCTTTGAGAGTAAGTAGCTAATTATTCTGAATGTTTTAATTTCTGTTCCAGCACTGGCATATACAGACAGCAGGAAAGCAGCAGCAAAAACCTTCTCACGCACACACACTCTTGGTTAGCCTAGACAGACTCTTTTATGTCTCACCCAGTCAGAACGGCGAAAACTGAGGACAGCTGCCCTTCTGGGTCAGGAAGAACATGGAGGGCGACTGATAAAAAACAGGCAGAGGAGGGTGCATAAAGTCATGAGAGATGGAATAGCCTGCAGCCAATGGCCAATCTCTAGACAATGGAAGGAGGGCTTTTTGGCATAGTCTGTTTAGCGTCCAAGGCTAATAACCTCCCTGGAAGAATATCCTGGCTCACATTGGATAACCAGTCTCTAACTAATATTCCTAGACAGATGGAGATGAGGGTCCCAGGTATTTGGCCACAGGACTATACATTTTAAACAAACAAACAAAAAAAGATGAAAAGGTCAATTCAAGATTGTTTAGAATTACCTCTTTTCTCCACTTGAGCTCGCAGAACACCCTCTCGAAGCATTCATGCATGTAATTGAACTGAAAAAAAAAAAAAACAGAGCAACACTCACTGACTTCTCAAGACCAGGCACAAGAGGACCATGGCTTTGAACTCCTGCCCAGAGTCAGTCACCTTCCAAACCTGCTCAGCCTAGAGAAAAACCTTAACAAGCTCCATAAAACCCAGGCCTGGCTCATCTGCTATTCTCTGGCTCCTTCTAGTGGTAACTGTGAGTCAAGTGGGATATGAAATTGCCAATCCTACGCGGGCCTAAAGGAAAGACAGGAAGAACCTGGGGCTCTAGGATTCAAACAGGTTCAGATCTCAAAACAACTGCTCTACAGCTCTCTCCATTTACGCATTTAGCTTAAGGAGAACTTTAAGCCCAATCTACTTTCCCCGTGCATGCTTCCCCAACTACCACTCACATATGGTGTGAAGATTTTAACCCATCGAGGCTTCTTCTCTCCTCGAGCATATTCAAAACAGAAGGCCATTCCTTCTTCATCTGTATCCCATCGTTGCATCTCATCCCATTCAAATGCTATTACCTGGTTCTAAACAACCGAGAACAAGAGCGTAAGTTTGAGAATGCTGGGGAGCTTAGGTAAGATGGTTCTGAACCAGACAGCAGAAAAGAAATCAGTAGAGATGTCTACATCATTTCAGGGAAAAGACTGTGACAGAAGAATAAAAGTCAGTGTAAGCAGCCAGTGAAGGTGAGGAGCAGTGTGGATCCAGAGCCTATTTACCCCAGTCAAAACAGTTTTGATATCATTTCCCCCACAAGGAGGAACTAACACATAGCAAGTATCAAAGTATTCCCAGTGTTCCTGGACCCCGCCCCCTGACTTCCCAGCTACATGCTAAATGAACTCTCACCTCCGGTTGTCCTTCTTCAGTGCAGGCATGCAGTTTAAAGTGCGTGATGCTGATGGCTGTGATCACATGCCCCTTTCTCCTGGAGTCGCAGGCACAGTGGGGGAAGATGATTTCATTGTAGCCCTCACAAGTCCTTAGCATGTTGAGGTACTAGAGAAAAAAGGAAAAAGAAACAGTGTTACTATGGAACTACACCATCAACAGAAGCTGCTGAGATGGCACACAAAAGAACCAAGAGAAACCTTACAACCTGAAGACCTTGCCTCTGGTCTCACATCCAATGCCAAGCTGGGATAGGACTCCTAGATGATCCTTTATCCTCCTTCTAACTTCCAACTCCATACTTCCAACCCTGCTCTCTTTCTCTACTTATATATAAATGAAGCCAGAAGAGATACTGCAACCAAGACTCCTAGGACTAGAGGGAACTCACAATGCCATTTAGTCCAGCCCTCTATTTTCACTGTACCTAAGGGATGGAATCAAATCTATCCTTATAATTAAGGCAAGAGAGCTAATGTTTCTCATCTCTTCTCCAATCAAAAGTTAGAATGATCTCAGTGATGAGGATTAAGCTACCCCAAATCTCATATTCATAAAAAGTTTAAGCTGAAGGAAACTTTAAAAGTTAGTCATTTTACAGAAACTCAGAATAATATGAGACTTGCTTAATGTCACAGGTAATAGTAAGTGGCACAACCAGGATTAGAAGCCAGGTTTAATTTCTAGGCCTCTGATCCTTTCTCTATTACCAACTAGTCCCATTTAGCCCCACTGCCCCCTGGGTCTCCAGCATATGTGTCTCCTTAGAAAGCATCTAGACCAAAAACAAGTGACATATGTGACCCTCACAGGTACAATGCTCCAAGACTGATCCAGAGAGGTCTCTGAACTCTTTGTCCCTTCTCCTCTACAGTTAAGCCTGGCCTCTCTCTTACTTAACTCACTATGTTGAGTTGAGAGGGGAGAGAGTAAAAGAGAATGAATGGGAAGGAGAGTAGAAGAGAAATAGGGAAAAGATGATAAGGAAAAAAGAAGACGCATGGACTCTGACCTGGTTTCCTCAGTGATTGCCTGGGAAACAAGCAAATAGTCTCAAGTCTGTGTGACACCCCCATCTGCATGTCACACAGGAAGAACAAGGCACAGTGGGGAGGTGCGCAGAGAGTTAGAGAGAAGACAAAGGTATAGCACACTAGTTGATTTCAACTAGATGGGTACGGAGGTTAGAATACACTGGAGAGCTGCCTTCTGCCTCACCAAGAGAAAAGAAGAGACAGGCACAAAAAGGACCCTAGGCAACCTATGGCTGTGGTACCAAGGAATGGCACCTAAGACTGTCTCTACTGCCACCAGGGACTGTCTGGGAAGACCTAAGGGCCCAGGGGGAAAAAAAAAATTACACCACAGTCTCCCTTCCCTATTTTGTATTTACTTCTGCTTAGGTAAAATAATAGCAACTTTAAAGGTGAAAACTTATAAAGGGGTACCAAGAACACAGGGACAGGGTCAATACAGAAGTGCCAAAATACTTCATTTGCATCATTTTTCTTCTCTGTCTCCCTCCATTACCCCATCCATCCCCCTTTATCATCATCCATCCTGAATCAGTGATAAACTGCTTAGGCCTTCTACTGGCACTATGAACAAAAAGAAATCTCTGACTACTGTCTATACTTTGGTAAATATGACAGGCAGTGGATGATATAGGAGAGAACTCTTCTGGGGTTATAACAAGCAGCAAACAGCACAGAGTAGTGATCAAGAGCCTGGGCCCAGAACGCCCCAGGCTTGAATCCTGGACCCATAACTTCCTAACTCTGTAACCTTGGGCAAGTTATTTGAACTCTAGCAAATTATTAAATCCTAGGAGCCTTAGTTTCCTCTTCCATAAAACGGGAAATAATAATAGCATCTATACCATACAGTTATTTGTGACCTTGAAAAGTATCTAGCATAGTACTTAGTACATAATTAGGTATTCAATATATGACAGCTTTAAAAAATAATTTTAAAGGCTCCATTAAGGTAAGGTGTCATTGGGGAAATTTAAGGTTTTCCCGAGATTATCAGGTCAGGTAGTATTTCTCAGTTTTAAGTGGGCAATCTCTACATTCCTCGATTTGCAGAAAACATAGAGAAGAAATATTTAAAATTTTACATACATCCAAATTTCCAAAGGAAAGTTAATTTTTGTTTTCAAACATATTTACATAAGGGTGTAGCTATGTACTTCAAACAAAAAATTATCCTGTCTATTCTCCTTTCATATTAAATTCTGAGTAGCTAAATATGTATCCTAAATTACCTTCCTTGATTTGCATACCACTTAGATGATGGTGCACATCAGGCAAGAGAAGAGGACAGGTATGACATGGGACATTTTATAAATGTTCAATGTTCAGCAAGATTGGTAAATACTGAAATAGGACGGTTATTAAAGCAGAGACACAGTACTTAACAGAGCAAAACACTTTAGGTGAGGGGATGGAGGTCCATTCTGGAGAACTCTCTGTTCTCCCAAACAACCTGCCAAGGGTCAAACCAGATCTAAAATTGAAATAAAGGCCTGAGAGGAACCTTGGAAGCCAACTCTCCCAAATTCCAAGGGTAGTGTTTCTCAAGCACCTAAAGTTGCAGACTCACTAGGGTGCTTCTGTAAAAATCTTCACAAATATTTCTAGATCCTACCCCTAGAGATTCTGGTTTAGTAAATGTGAGGTGGGGTCCAGAAATCTGCATTTTGAGCAGGCTTGACAAGTGATTCCCATGTAACTGGGCTGGCAACTACACTTTGAGAGACACTGACTTCCACATATACCGCCCTGTGTGAAATCATTAAAAATTATGTTGACAAACACAAACCCAGAAACTTTTTTTTTTTTAATAAATTTATTTTACTTATTTATTTTTGGCTGTGTTGGGTCTTTGTTGCTGCGCGCGGGCTTTCTCTACTTGCGGCGAGTGGAGGCTACTCTTCGTTGCACTGTGCGGGCTTCTTATTGCAGTGGCTTCTCTTGTTGCGGAGCACGGGCTCTAGGCGTGCGGGCTTCAGTAATTGTGGCACGTGGGCTCAGCAGTTGTAGCTCGCAGGCTCACTAGTTGTGGTGCACAGGCTTATTTGCTCCGCGGCATGTGGGATCTTCCCGGACCAGGGCTCGAACCCATGTCCCCTGCACTGGCAGGCGGATTCTTAACCACTGCGCCACCAGGGAACCCCAAACCCAGAAACTTCTTATTTGTCAGTTCAACAATGGCAAGACGTAAGTTACACATGTTCACTGTTTGTGTGAGAGTTAAAAAAAAAAAAAAGAGAGGGACTTCCCTGGTGGTGCAGTTGTTACGAATCCGCCTGCCAATGCAGGAGACACGGGTTCGAGCTCTGGTCCGGGAAGATCCCACATGCCACGGAGCAACTAAGCCTGTGTGCAACAGCTACTGAGCCTGCACTCTAGAGCCTGCAAGCTACAACTACGGAGCCCACGAGCCAAAACTACTGAAGCCCACGTGCCCAGAGCCCGTGCTCCGCAACAAGAGAAGCCACTGCAATGAGAAGCCCGCGCACCGCAACGAAGAGTAGCCCCCGCTCGCTGCAACTAGAGAAAGCCCACGCGCAATAACGAAGACCCAACGCAGCCAAAAATAAAATAAATAAATAAGTATTAAAGACTTAAAAAAAAGAGAGAGAGAAAAAAGAAAACACAAGTCTTATGTACACTATATCCTCAACCATCCAAATTTGAGATTCAATCTAACTTTGCAAACAGGTAAAAAACAAAAACATTTTGATCACACTGGGTATTACAAACTATGGCAAAGGTATGAGCTGTCCTCTGTATTTGGAGAGCAAGGGAACTTACACAAAGCTTATTTATCTGTTAACTTTGGAGTATTTTGCCAAGATTCTACTTGAGAGCTAGCAACCTGAACATCCCCAATTTACCGAAAAGAAACTGAAAGTGACAAGCTTGTGAATTGCTGAAGATCTCACAGTGATCTGGCAACTAATCGTAGTGATCTGGCCTAATCTCAGGCCTATCAACTGTGCTAAGTTGTTATACATAATGGTATCAAGACCTACGGGCTCTGAAGGGTCCATCTGAGGTGGTAGTTTCAATGTATTGACCATGACCACTGACTAGGCTAATGTCTTTGAACACTGATACCTGAATAAAACCCAAACTTTTGTCAGGGGGGAGATCTTTAAAATAGGACTACAGTATTACGGGGCCAGTACACACTTGTACACTGGCACTAGGTTTTCAAGAGAAGCATATTTTATACTCAGTTCAGATGACCCACGGGGAAACCTATCAATGTACTAACTGCACTTGTGTTCTTAACTGAGGATTACAAGATACAAACTTGAGTCTAAAAAATAATTTCATAATAGATTACTATGCTTGTTAAATTCAGATTTTCTATATTTTGCCACAGAACAACCCAAACCTATTTATTTCTCTAGCACTGGCACACACTTGGTGCTCAACAAATATTTTTTGTTAAATGTATAAATGGAAGCTAGTGTGTTTAGAGTGCCATATGTGCAAAGAAACAATATGTATTCCATATTCAGAAGGCCTTATGAAATTACTTTGATTCTGTTGGCTTTGACAAAGGCAAAGAACTACTGCAGAGGTGGATAGCCCTTTTCAGTAGAAGATGCAGGTGTGTTGGTCAGAATCATGCATTAATATATAGAAGACAATACCATTATCTTAAAGAAGAGGTGGAAGTTGAGTTTTAAAATCCTGTCTCCCACATAGCAAAATTCCCTTAACCAAAATTCTGCCAAGACTCTATTCTATTTTTTAAAAAACATTTGTATTTATTTATTTATTTTCGAATATTTATTTATTTATTTATTTGGCTGCACCGCAGCATGCGGGATCTTCGTTGCCGTGTGCGGGATCTTTTTAGTTGAGGCTCTTAGCTGTGGCATGTGGGATCTAGTTCCCTGACCAGGGATTGAGCCCAGGCCCCCTGCATTGGGAGCGTGGATTCTTAACCACTGTGCCACCAGGGAAGCCCCAATACAATTAATTTAGATGGATCAACATTCCCTCCTAAGAACTGCTCAGAAAGTACAAAAGAAATTCAAGTGGCCTATCAGAATTATTACCAATGCAATTACTGCCTTGTGTAAAAACTGTACGAAAACTATTATGAAAAACTATAAATGGAAATTTTTCAACTATCTGAATTGGCCAAGAAAGAAGTTTTAAGATGATATGAGTGGAAGTTTTTAGAAGTGTTCTTCACAAATTTTATTTTTGACAATTTTCATCCCTCTATTTATGGCAGATACCAATTCAAAACTAATTTTGAAATATTCCAAGAATATCATAGGTAGCCCTCTCCAACAGAACTTTCTGTGATGATGAAAATGGTCCATATCTGGGCTGTCCAATACAGTACCTACTAGCCACATGTGACTACTCAACACCTGAAATGTGCTAATGCATCCGAAGAATTGGATTTTAAATTTTATTTAAGTTAAATGAATTTAAAATTAAATTTAAATAGTCACATGAGGCTAGCAGCTATGGAATCAAACAGCACAGCTTTAGGATATCATACTAACCAAAAGCACTACTGAGCGTAAATGTTTAAGCAACTGCACAGATGGGAGTTGTGAAAATAAATGATTTTGTGATTGCTAAATCACAACTAAAATAATTTCTAATGTTAAACATCTAAATATTAATTCTTACAGAATCTTATTTTTATCATATTAAATGTTTTGCACATCTTTTATTTTAGGACTTTTTATTATCAAAAAGAATACTGTTTGGTTATTATTAATAATAAAGTTATATACCTATATATACCACAATAAGCTTTCTGTGTGCTAAATGGAGGAACACAATGGACTTTATATCAAGGTCTGTATCTCCCTCCTTCTTTTTAAATCAGTTAAGCCACTGACCAGGCTGTAAACATCTTTCAAAAATGACTAGAATAGGTTTAAGAGATAAGAAGGGGCATTTTCAAAAAGCACATGAAAAAATGCTCAACATCACTAATTATTAGAGAAATGCAAATCAAAACTACAATGAGGTATCACCTCACACCAGTCAGAATGGCCATCATCACAAAGTCTACAAATAACAAATGCTGGAGAGGGTGTGGAGAAAATGGAACCCTCTTACACTGTTGGTGGAAATGGAAGCTGATGCAGCCACTGTGGAAAACAGTATGGAGGTTCCTCGTAAAGCTAAAAACAGAACTACCATATGACCCAGCAATCCCACTCCTGGGCATATATCTAGACAAAACCGTAATTCAAAAAGATATATGCGGGCTTCCCTGGTGGTGCAGTGGTTAAGAATCTGCCTGCCAATGCAGGGGACACGGGTTAGAGCCCTGGTCTGGGAAGATCCCACATGCAGCACAGCAACTAAGCCCGTGTGCCACAGCTACTGAGCCTGTGCTCTAGAGCCCGCAAGCCACAGCTACTGAGCTGGCGTGCCACAACTACTGAAGCCCGTGCCCCTAGAGCCTGTGCTCGGCAACAAGAGAAGCCACCGCAATGAGAAGCCCGCGCACCTCAATGAAGAGTAGCCCCCACTCGCCACAACTAGAGAAAGCCCGCGCACAGCAACAGAGACCCAACACAGCCAAAAATGAAAATAAATAAAATAAATAAATTTATTAAAAAAAATATGCACTCCTATGTTCATAGCAGCACTATTCACAATAGCCAAGACATGGAAACAACCTAAATGTCCACCAACAGATGAATGGATAAAGAAGATGTGGTACATATATACAATGGAATACTACACAGTGCTATAAAAAAGAACAAAATAATGCCATTTGCAGCAACATGGATGCAACTAGAGATTATCATACTAAGTGAAGTCAGAAGGAGAAAGACAAATACCATATGATATCACTTATATGTGGAATCTAAAATATGACACAAATGAACCTATCTATGAAACAGAAACACAGATATAGAGAACAGACTGGTGGTTGCCAAGGGGAAGGAGGTTGAAGGAAAAATGGAGTGGGAGGTTGGTGTTAGCAGATGTAAGCTTTTATATACAGAATGGATGAACAAGGTCCTACTGTACAGCATAGAGAACTATATTCAATATCCTATGGTAAACCATAATGAAAAAGAATATTAAAATGAAGTGTGTGTGTGTGTGTATTATATATATATATATATATATATATATATATATATATATATATATATATATGGCTGAATCACTTTGCTGTGCAGCAGAAATTAACACAACATTGTAAATCAACTATACTTCAATAAAAAAAATATTGAAAAATAAAATCTATAAAACAATAAATACTGGAGAGGGTATGGAGAAAAGGGAACCCTCCTGCACTGTTGGTGGGAATGTAAATTGGTATAGCCACTATGGAGAACAGTATGGAGGTTCCTTAAAAAACTAAAAATAGAACTACCATATGACCCAGCAATCCCACTCCTGGGCATATACCCTCAGAAAGCCATAATTCAAAAAGAGACATGTACCACAATGTTCATTGCAGCTCTATTTACAATAACCAGGACATGGAAGCAACCTAAGTGTCCATTAACAGATGAATGGATAAAGAAGATGTGGCACATATATACAATGGAATATTACTCAGCCATAAAAAGAAACGAAATTGAGTTATTTGTAGTGAGGTGGATGGACCTAGAGTCTGTCATACAGAGTGAAGTAAGTCAGAAAGAGAAAAACAAATAATGTATGCTAACACATATATATGGAATCTAAAAAAAAACAAAAAAAACGGTTATGAAGAACCTAGGGGCAGGACAGGAATAATGACGCAGATGTAGAGAATGGACTTGAGGACATGGGGAAGGGGACAGGTAAGCTGGGACGAAGTCAGAGAGTGGCATGGACATATATACACTACCAAATGTAAAATAGCTAGTGGGAAGCAGCCGCATAGCACAGGGAGATAAGTTCAGTGCTTTGTGACCACCTAGAGAGGTGAGATAGAGAGAGTGGGAGGGAGACGCAAGAGGGAGGAGATATGGGGATATATGTATATGTATAGCTAATTCACTTTGTTATAAAGCAGAAACTAACACAGCATTGTAAAGCAATTACACTCCAATAAAGATGTTTAAAAAAAAAAAGTGTGTGTGTATATATATATATATATATACACACACACACATATATACATATATACCTATATATACACACAAACATATATATAAATATATATATATATATATATATATATATATATAGGTGAATCACTTTGCTGTGCAGCAGAAATTAACACAACATTGTAAATCAACTATACTTCAATAAAAAATATATTGAGGGCTTCCCTGGTGGCGCAGTGGTTGAGAATCTGCCTGCCAATGCAGGGGACATGGGTTCAAGCCCTGGTCTGGGAAGATCCCACATGCCGCGGAGCAACTGGGCCTGGGAGCCACAACTACTGAGCCTGCGTGTCTGGAGCCTGTGCTCCGCAACAAGAGAGGCCACGATAGTGAGAGGCCCACACACCGCGATGAAGAGTGGCCCCCGCTTGCCGCAACTAGAGAAAGCCCTCCCACAGAAATGAAGACTCAACACAGCCAAAAATAAATAAATTAATTAATTTAAAAAAATAAAAATTAAAAAAAAAAAAGGAAGCCAAGGGACTTCCTTAAAAATATATATATATATTGAAAAATAAAATCTATAAACAATAAATGCTGGAGAGGGTATGGAGAAAAGGGAACCCTCCTGCACTGTTGGTGGGAATGTAAATTGGTACAACCACTATGGAGAACAGTATGGAGGTTCCTTAAAAAACTAAAAATAGAGCTACCATATGACCCAGCAATCCCACTCCTGAGCATATATCCAGAGAAAACCATAATTCAAAAAGATACATGGAGGGCTTCCCTGGTGGCGCAGTGGTTGAGAATCTGCCTGCCAATGCAGGGGACACGGGTTCGAGCCCTGGTCTGGGAAGATCCCACATGCCGCGGAGCGACTAAGCCCGTGAGCCACAACTACTGAGCCTGCGCGTCTGGAGCCTGTGCTCTGCAACAAGAGAGCCCGCGATAGTGAGAGGCCCGCGCACCGCGATGAAGAGTGGCCCCCGCTTGCCACAACTAGAGAAAGCCCGCGCACAGAAACGAAGACCCAACACAGCCAAAAATAAATATAAATAAATAAATTTATTTAAAAAAAAAAAAAAAAAAAAAAAAAAAAAAAGTTACAATAGCCAGGACATGGAAGCAACCTAAATGTCCATCGACAGATGAATGGATAAAGAAGATGTGGCACATATATACAATGGAATATTACTCAGCCATAAAAGGGAACAAAATTGAGTTACTTGTAATGAGGTGGATGGACCTAGAGTCTGTCATACAGAGTGAAGTAAGTCAGAAGAAGAAAAACAAATACCGTATGCTAACGCATGTATATGGAATTTAAAAAAACGGTACTGATGAACCTAGTGGCAGGGCAGGAATAAAGACGCAAACAAAGAGAACGGACTTGAGGACACGGGAGGGAAGAGGAAGCTGGGACGAAGTGAGAGAGTAGCACTGACATATATACACTATTAAATGTAAAATGGATGGCTAGTGAGAAGCTGCTGCAAAGCACAGGGAGATCAGCTCAATGCTTTGTGACAACTTAGAGGGGTGGGATAGGGAGGGTAGGAGGGAGGCTCAACAAGGAGGGGATATGGGGATATATGTATATATATATATACATATAGCTGATTCACTTTGTTGTACAGCAGAAACTAACACAACATAGTAAAGCAATTATATTCCAATAAAGATGTAAAAAAAAAAAGTAAGGAAATTAATAATTGTTGGACTTTAGTTAATATATAACAAGTGTACCATATTAAGTAAGATAGGAACTCTGTACTATCTCCTTAGTTTTTTCTGTAATATGAAACTGCTATAAATTCTATCAATAAAAAAGTTAAAAAAACCTAAAAATAGAACTACCATATGATACAGCAATCCCACTCCTGGGCATGTATCTGGAGAAAACCATAATTCAAAAAGATACATGCACCCCAATGTTTACTGCAGCACTATTCACAATAGCCAAGACATGGAAACAACTAAATGTCCATCAACAGAGGAATGGATAAAGAAGATGTGGTACATATATACAATGGAATATTACTCAGCCATAAAAAAGAATGAAATAATGCCATTTGCAGCAACATGGATGGACCTAGAGATTATCATACTAAATGAAGGAAGTCAGAAGGCGAAAGACAAATACCATATGATATCGCTCATACGTGAAATCTAAAACATAATACAAATGAATGTATATACAAAACAGAAACTGACTCACAGACTTCAAAAACAAACTTATGGTTACCAAAGGGAAATGGTTGGGGGGAGGGATAAATTAGGAGGTTTGGGATTAACATATACACATTATATGTATTAAATTAGGAGGTTTGGGATTAACATATACACACTATATGTGTTAAATTAGGAGGTTTGGGATTAACATATACACACTATATGTATTAAATTAGGAGGTTTGGGATTAACATATACACACTAACATATACACTCTATATTTTACTATATGTAAAATAGGGATAAATAGATAATCAACAAGGATGTACTGTATAGCACAGGGAACTCTACCCAATATTCTGTAATAACCTATATGGGAAAAGAATCTGAAAAAGAATGCATATATGTATAACTGAGTCACTTTGCTGTATATCTGAAACTAACACAACTTTGTAAATCAACTATACTCCAATATAAAATTAAATTAAATAAAAAAAGAGATAAGAAGGGGCATTTTATAAAGAGATTATGGGGACATAAACCTACCATGACCATTTTCCTTTGTTCATACAGCTTCTGTAATTGGTAGGATTTTTCCTCTGCTTTGATGTAACCTTTTTTCACATCATCAACAGCCTGTCACCAAAACAAGGCAGGGAAGAAAGAAATGTAAAAATTAGTATCAAGCACATTCTTGATAAAAATAAAGAGACACAGATTCATTTTCACAATAACTCTTATCCATCTGGTTATCACCAGTGAACTCTGCCACATGGGTATATTTACTGGAATAAGTAGCATTTAATGAGCGTCTGGTATGTGCTCAAGGATTGTTCTAGGCACGTGAGGGATCTGGTTTCTCCTGTTAAGAGATTTAAATTCTGGTTAATTTGTACATGAGAAAGAATTACAGAACACTGCAGGATAGTATACAATACTGTATTAAAGACAACAGTGAAGTAGCAAAAAATGTGTGACATAAATAGTAAGTGATACATGCAGCCAGAACAGGAGAGCTTATTGCTAACCGTAGTTATCAAGGAAGTCTCGGTTGGACCCCAAAGGAGAGGCTGAACAGAAGAAACTACAAGCTAAAGTCAGGAAACAGGAATGGGTTTGACCTTAAATACATTCAGGAGACAGACCTGCCTGATCTGAATAAAGGGTACATGTTAGGGAACAATGAAAAATATTCTGAATCGGTAGGTTAATAGGGTATGAAGGATCCTAAAGAGCAGGCACAGGAATTCAGACTTAGGGAGAGTAGAGAGCTAAAATAAATAATAAAAAAATCGTTGTTGTTATTGCTGTTTTTTAAGAAAGACTGATCTGTATATGACTGCCCAAATGATTTAAGCCAAGGAGAGAATGAAACAAGGGAGATCAACGATGTTGTGGTACTTTAAGCATGAAATGAAACAAGACCTTAATCTAGGGTGGTAACAACTGGAAGAGAGGAAGTGATAAATCTGAGACCATGAACTGAAAAACTTTCAGAGAGAACTTGATACAGGCATGAAGGTACCCAGATATAATATTCTAATATGCTAATTCTAAACTATTCCTGGTTCAGCCATACGAAACATACATCCCCTTTCCAACCTTACTCTACTCCTCCTCCACTCCAAGAAAACCTTAAAAAATCTAATGGAAGGGAAAACTGATCTTTGGGAGGAAAAAAAGAAAAAGAACAAATAGAACCATTTGTCCAGGGTATTCAGGATCTAACCTCAGTGAGTTACTGAAAGGACAACTCTATACAGACACCAGGCAGGGGCCCACTTGAATCTTTATCAGAAAACTGCTGATTTCCTTAAGGTAGAAATCATTCCCCATAGTCTTTTAAGGGAAAATATTTGCATAACAGAATGAATTCAGGACTGAAGTTAAGAGACTAGTTCAAATTCTAGCTGTCACCTACCAATATGCACTTGAGTAAGTCACTTAAACCCTCTCAGTCTGTAAAACAGGAATAACACTCATCTTGTAGGTGGACAACAAAATGAGATAAAAGATGTTAATAGTTTTGTAAAGTATATATAAATATATATAAATAGTTACTATTACTATCATTTATATTAGCATCATTTAGCGGTTAAATTCCTCTAAGAACCACACAAGGATATTAATATCCTGCCTGGACTGTCTAATGGAAAGATTATGCAGTGTCTCCCCAGTCCTAGCCATATAAGCGAGGATTCACTTAGAGAGGATTATATTCACAGAGGCGATGCTCAATAAGAACTGCCACCAATGTCCTGAAGAACCTGAACATTGTGTTGTTTATCACCAAAAGACTCAGCTGCTCCAGGTCAAATTTAAACCAGTTACTGAAAAGCTGGGAGAGAAGTAAAGAGGGAAAACAAACAATAAATACTGGTTTATCTATTCAGTTTCCCCAATACCTAGAACTGTGTCTGACTAGTAATAGCACTTAAATATTTTTTTTATAAGCTTTTTTTTTAAAAATTAATTAATTAATTTTTGACTGTGTTGGGTCTTCGTTTCTGTGCAAGGGCTTTCTCTAGTTGTGGCAAGCGGGGGCCACTCTTCATCGCGGTGCGCGGGCCTCTCACTATCGCGGCCTCTCTTGTTGCGGAGCACAGGCTCCAGACACGCAGGCTCAGTAGTTGTGGCTCACGGGCCTAGTTGCTCCGCGGCATGTGGGATCTTCCCAGACCAGGGCTCGAACCCATGTCCCCTGCATTAGCAGGCAGATTCTCAACCACTGCGCCACCAGGGAAGCCCAGCACTTAAATATTGATGAACGTTTCCCCAGGGCAGAGGTGGGTCATCTACCCAGAGTGAACATCTACTCCAGCAGCTCTAAGTGACCTATTTTCACATAGGGCAGTAAAAATGTTCTCTCCTCACTCATTTCTAATCAAGATTATACTGCTTGACTAGCCCTGAGTGAAAAACATAAATATTACCACACTAGATTCCTTTTTCCCTTAATTAAAATAAAAGACATACATAATTTTTTTAATGTGTATTACTAAGAGGTGCCTAATAAAAATAAGTCTCCTGATCCCACAGCCTCATTACACAGATACTTTAAAGCACTGTAAACAGTTTTTTGTGATATTCCTTTCATAATTCTAAATGTCATGCTTATGCTGCTAATTCCTAACTTATCAATTTTAGACAATGTTGACTTGCTGTTAAAAATAATAAGTTTTAGGGACCTCCCTGGAGGTCCAGTGGTTGAGAATCCGCGCTTCCACTGCAGAGGGCATGGGTTTGATCCCTAGTCAGGGAACTAGGATCCCGCAGGCCACGCGGTGCGGCCAAAAAAATAGTAAGTTTTAGCTTTCTTATACCACTCCTACACTCTCACTTCTTCTTCCTTCAACACCTCCATAAAAATTAAATCAATAATCAGTATTGATTACTGTAATCTATACATTATTGTAAGCATGTAAACATTGTTCACAACTAAATCATGTACTGTACCAGGGCTTCCTCTCTTGTACATTTTTTTTTTCCTCTTAGGTTATCTGCCTCATGTTTGTTTGTAACCTTCCACATGTCTCTCACCAATTCTTCCACGATAACCAAACACCAAAGTCATGTTGATTCATTCAAACATTCATTTTCTAAAAACTGTTGACTGTTCTCATGTGCTGTGTCTCATCCCGTTCTCTTTGCAGGTTTACGCCTCTTAAAATCCATTAATGTTATTTTAGTGAGCTTTCAAGAAGAAGTAGTTTAAAAGTATGTTTAGTCTGCCAGGCTTAGCCAGAAATTAAATATATCCTACTATGGATTTTGACCTTATCAATTTTTTAAGGAAAAGGCACATTACTATCATTATTATCCAGTATTTCATCAATTCTAAGGTGCACATTTTTTCACATTTTATTGTTCCTAAAATTGGGATGCATCTTATAATCAACGTGTGTTGTTTAACCGGTAGCTTTTTTCTCTTGGTAGTACATAAAATACTAGTGCATCTTACAACTGATAGCATCTTAGAATTGATGAGATGCATGAGATATTCCCACCATCAACATATGATACAAAAAAATAACTAAAATTAAGTGAGGGAAAAAATTTAGTATTATTTTCCAAAAGGCACAATTGTTTACCTGGTCAATCAAAAAAATCATTTGAGCTGTTGTGCACTGCTGGGAATGTAAAATGGTACAGCTGCTATGGAAAACAGTGTGGCGATTTCCTCAAAAAATTAAAAATAGAATTACCATATGATCCAGCAATCCCAATTCTGGGTATATTAAAAGCAGAAGTTTGAAGAGATATTTACATAACCATGTTCATGACAGCATTATTCATAACAGCCAAGAGGTGGAAGCAACCTAAATGTCCATCCACAGATGAATAAACAAAATGTGATATACATGTACAATGGAATATAATTATTCGGCCTTAATAAGGAAGGAAATCCTGTCATATGCTACAACATGAAAAAGCCTTAAGGACATTATGCTAAATGAAATAAGCAAGTTACAAAAAGACAAATAATGTATGATTCTACTTACATGAGATACCTAAAGTAGTCAAATTCACAGAGTGTAGAATGGTAGTTGCCAGAGGTAGAGGAGGGGGAAATGAGTTGTTTAATGGGTAGAGAGTTTTAGTTTTGCAAGATGAAAAATTTCTGGAGATCCATTGCACAATAATGTGAATATATTTAACACTACTGTACATTTTAAAATGGTTAAGAGGGTAAAAAAAAAAAACTTATTAAATTACAAATTTTAAATATGTACAGTTTATTGTATGTCAATTATACCTCAATAAAGCTGTTTAAAAAATTGTTTGAAGAAACAGAAGAGTTCAGAAAAGTTGTTGCATATGAGATACTGCTACAAAAATAACAGCTTTTCTTTCTATATACCTAAATATTTTATTTTTGCTTTACAGTTTTATAATTCAAAAAGTAATTTCACAAGCTCTGCTTTGTTTAAATTTTGATACTGATTTTAAAAATGTGAGGTACTACTATTACCCTTTAATAGATCAGAAAACAGATCTCAGCAAAGCTATGTTAAGGATTTACCCAATGGAGAGCTTGTACTTGAACCAGATATTCTGACTCCCGGTAAATAATTATTCCATTCCAACAATACAAAGAAAAAATATCCCATTCATAATTGTAATAAAAATATAAAATACTTGGGAATAATTTAAAGGGGCATATGTGAAACATAAAACAAAACAGAACTTTATTTGGGGAAATAAAAGATGAGATGAATAAAACAGAAACATTACACATTTAGTTGGGAATACCACATTTAATAAAAATGGTGACTCTTCTTCAGTTAAACTATAAATTTAACAAAAACCCAATTAGAATTGTAACGGATACTTTATAAAGTGTTATGAAATGGGTTAATTATTTTCAAAATAATCTTAAAACAAAATGTTTAAAAGAAAGTAAAAAGTAAGGATAGTATTCTCTATATGGCTCTGCTAAATTCATTATTTACAGTCATAGCAGTATAAACACTGAATATTAATCTAACAAATATTGTAATTTGACTATAGTGAGAAGATGGGACAGATGAAAAGGTATGAATATGTAGTGCAGTGGGGGAGGAAATGGAGCTAAAGTCTCATCTTCTATAGCAGGTAATTAAGCAATATTGCTTGAATCGGAAACATCAAGTAGGAGTAATATAATTAAGTTATAATAGAGGTATGGAAGTAAATATAAAATGAAATAGATATCCCATGTTCTTGGATTCGAAGAATTAATATTGTTAAAAAGGCCATACTACCCAAAGCTATCCACAGATTTAATGTGATCCCTATCAAATTACCCATGACATTTTTCACAGAACTAGAATAAATAATCCTAAAATTTATATGGAACCATAAAAGACCCAGAATTGCCAAAGCAATCTAAAAGGAAAAAAGGACAAAGCTGGAGGCATAATCTTCCCAGACTTTGGACAATACTACAAAGCTACAGTAATCAAAACAGTGTGGTACTGGCACAAAAACAGATATATGGATCAATGGAACAGAATAGAGAGCCCAGAAATAAACCCACACATCTATGGTCACTTAATCTTTGAAAAGGAGGCAAGAATATACAGTGGAGAAAAGACAGTCTCTTTAGCAAGTGGTATTGGGATAGCTGGACAGCCGTGTGCAAGTCAATGAAGTTAGAACACTCCCTTACGCCATGCACAAAAATAAACTCAAAATGGCTTAAAGACTTAAATATAAGACATGACACCATAAAACTCCTAGAAGAGAACATAGTCAAAACATTCTCAGATGTAAATTGTAGCAATGTGCTCTTAGGTCAGTCTCCCCAAGGCAATAGAAATAAAAGCAAAAATAAACAAATGGGAGCTAATCAAACTTTTAAGCTTTTGCACAGCAAAGGAAGCCATAAACAAAACAAAAAGACAACCTACATACTGGGAGAAAATATCTGCAAACCATGCTACTGACAAGGGCTTAATTTCCAAAATATACAAACAGCTCATACAACTCAATAACAAAAAAATAAACAACCCAATCAAAAAATGGGCAGAAGACCTTAACAGCCATTTCTCCAAAGAAGACATACAGATGGCCAATAGGCACATGGAAAGATGCTCAACATTGCTAATTATTAGAGAAATGCAAATCAAAACTCAAAAAGATACCACTTAACACCAATCAGAATGGCCATTGTTAAAAAAATCTACAAATAACAAATGCTGGAGAGGGTGTGGAGAAAAGGGAACCCTCCTATACCTGTTTGTGGGAATGTAAGTTGGGGTAGCCACTATGGAAAACAGTATGGAGGTTCCTCAGAAAACTAAAAATAGAATTACCATATGACCCAGCAATCCCACTCTCGAGCAAACATCTGCAGAAAACTCTAATTTGAAAAGATACATGCACCCCAATGTTCATAGCAGCACTATTTACAATAGCCAAGTCATGGAAGCAACCTAAATGTCCGTGGACAGATGAATGGATAAAGAAGATGTGGTATGTGTGTGTGTATTCACACACTCACATGCGCACACACACCCACGTATATATAATGGAATATTACTCAACCATAAAAAAGAATGAAACAATGCCACTTGCAGCAACATGGATGGAGCTAGAGATTATCATACTAAGTGAAGTCAGACAGAGAAAGACAAATATCATATGATATCATTTATATGTGGAATCTAAAATATGACACAAATGAACTTCTTTACAAAACGGAAACAGACTCACAGACATAAAAAACAAACTTCATGGTTACCAAAGGGGAAACGGGCTGGGGGAGGGATAAATTAAGAGTTTAGGATTAGCAGATACACACTACTATATATAAAATAGATAATCAACAAGGACCTACTATATAGCACAGGGAACTATATTCAATATCTTGTAATAAACCGTAATGGAAAAGACTATGAAAAAGAATATGTATGTATAACTGAATCACTCTGCTGTACACCAGAAACTAACACAACATTGTAAATAAACTATACTTCAATAAAATTTTTTAAAAAGATGAAATAAAACAAACAACAAAAAACAAGCTAAAAGAGGTGAAAGTGGTTGCCTATGAGAGGAAAAGAAGTGGGAATAACTAATATTTTTCATAATAACCTGTGTAGAACCATTTGATACTTTAAGCTCTATGTATGTATAATTTTGATGAAAATTTTTTGAAAAAGAACATAGCCCCATAATGTTCATTTGTTATTGTTTTAAAAAATAATAATAAATACATTTTGAACTCCAGGATATCCCCTTCTTAAACTTTTTTTTTTTTAATGGCTTTATTTATTTATTTTTGGCTGTGTTGGTTCTTCATTGCTGTGCACGGGCTTTCTCTAGTTGCAGTGAGTGGGGGCTACTCTTCATTGTGGTGTGAGGGCTTCTCATCACGATGGCTTCTCTTGTTGCGGAGCACAGGCTCTAGGCGTGTGGACTTCAGTAGTTGTGGCATGCAGGTTCAGTAGTTGTGGCTTGTGGGCTCTAGAGCGCAGGCTCAGTAGTTGTGGCGCACAGGCTTAGCTGCTCCGCAGCATGTGGGATCTTCCTGGACCAGGGCCCGGACCCGTGTCCCCCGCACTGGCAGGTGGATTCTTAACCACTGCACCACCTGGGAAGTCCCCTCACTTCTTAAACTTATCTTTTGTCAAAATGGGATAGAACATTTTACAAATTTAACTAAGATACAGGAGGCAAAACAGCTTTCTCAAGGATTCACACTGGATTGGCAAATGACCACTACATATGAACAGAAAAAGAAATCAGGCCTTTCCAGGGAGATCAATTCACCCACCTGATGAAAGAAGTAGGTAACAGCAAGGTCATTGTCATTTAAGAGGATTTCTTCTTCTGTCGTAAAAAGCCACTTTCGAATGGTCAGGCAGGTGCCTAGCACAGCTGATGTGTAATTCTGGACGTAGAGCTTATGAGGAAATTCATTAGGTGCCAGCTTACGTACTAAAGAGAAGACAAAGCAAAGAAAGCTAGAGTGAGAAGATATACAAGGCATCTCCCTAGTATGAACTGTGTAAAGCAGACAAGAATGGAGGTTATCATTAACCAGCACATCAGCTTAGTTCCATCCAGGAGCTCTGCCTTGGGACCACAAAATATCAATTTGTCTAACCAAATCTATGCCTTCTAATATGACTGGCCAACTGAGCCTCAAGCTAACTGAAATCTATCACCTGAATGAAATGCCTTTCAGTTAACATGCTGACTTTGCAGACAGCACCTACTCCAAAGTCAGTTAAAATATCTGATCCATAATTGAGTTAAGTTACAGCAATGTCCACTGAACATCTTTTAAAGCAAGCCTCCCCTCTTACCCAGCTATGGTGCATTCAGAGTCTTTCATGTGGCAGTTCTCAATGAACAGCTTTTATTGTTAGGAGCTGAAAGGCTCTCCACATCCCCCCACAAGTCTAAGACATTCACCAAAGTGAAAAGTGACTTCTGGGTAGCCTTACTTCCTCTTCCTAACAATGCTCAAGCAGGATAAAACACTACCACTTTTAATTTCTATATTGTTTTTCTTTAAAAAGGCGGAGTTTTCTCCTCTTGATGTTTACTTGGCTTTATAACAGAGCAAAAGACAGATTTAATATTTCCCATTTTATTTGTTAACTAAAGCTTAGAGAAGAAGGTAAGATTAGAATCCAAGTGTCCTGGGTCCTTAGCAATCCTTTGTAATATTTATATCTGCCTAGTTAGACTGTAGAGAGTTGGGAAGAAAATAAACAATTGGGAGATAGCTGCTTTAGCGGGAATCAAAGTTGTTCTACCTTGACCTGGGATGGCAAGGCGACTCAAATCTACCAAACTCTCTCCCTTTCCGGGATGAGGAAGTTCTGATCAGTCAATATTATCTGTTGTTTCTGGCCTTAGCCCTGTACATCTATGATGTGGAAAAGATCCATAAACCGTAGGAAATTTGTCATTTAAAGCAAGCCTTCCAACTTCCTCCCCTTTGTGGTCTCAGTGCAACCATCCCTAGCTTTTATAAAAGAATAAATAAGAGAAAATCTGTCACCGTGCAATAAAACTTCCTAGGAAGAGGATATCTGTTTATGCAAACTTAAACACTGGGTTGGCCAAAAAGTTCGTTCGGTCTTTTCCATAAAATGGCTCCAGTAGCGCTTAGTTGTCTTTAACTTCATTCGAAACAGATTGTATTGTGACAGCTATCATATCAGCATGCATTTAAAAAAACTTATCAAAATTGGGTGAATTTTTGTGTAGCCATTTTAATATTGAAGATGAAAGAAAAAAGCAACAATTTCAGCATATTATGCTTTATTATTTCAAGAAAGGTAAAAACGCAACTGAAACGCAAAAAAAAACTTGTGCAATGTATGGAGAAGGTGCTGTGACTGATCAAACGTGTCAAAAGTGGTTTGCTGGACTTCTCTGGTAGAGCGGTGGTTAAGAATCCGCCTGCCAATGCAGGGAACACGGGTTCGAGCCCTGGTCCAGGAAGATCCCACATACCACGGAGTAACTGAGCCCATGCACCACAACTACTGAGCCTGCACTCTAGAGCCCGAGAGCCACAAGTACTGAGCCCGCCCGCCTAGAGCTCGTGCTCTGCAACGAGAAGCCACCGCAATGAGAAGCCTGCGCACTGCAACGAAGAGTAGCCCCTGCTCGCCACAACTAGAGAAAGGCCCCGCACAGCAAGGAAGTACCAACACAGCCAAAGAAAGCAATCAATCAATCAATAAATTAAAAAAAAAAAAAAGTGGTTTGCAAACCACTTTCTTTCGTGCTGGAGATTTCTCGCTAGATGATGTTCCATGGTCGGGTAGACGAGTTGAAGTTGATAGAAATCAAATAGAGACGTCAACTGAAAACCGTCAATGT
Organism: Balaenoptera musculus; assembly: GCF_009873245.2. NCBI lineage: Eukaryota > Metazoa > Chordata > Mammalia > Artiodactyla > Balaenopteridae > Balaenoptera > Balaenoptera musculus. The sequence goes on along the minus strand of NC_045785.1, from coordinate 109,693,591 downwards.
TATACCATGTGGGAGATAGCTGACATACTCAAAATATCCAAATCAAGTGTTGAAAATTATTTGCACCAGCCTGGTTATGTTAATCGCTTTGATGTTTGGGTTCCACATAAGTTAAGCGAAAGAAACCTTCTTGACTGTACTTCCACATGCGATCCTCTACTTAAACATAACAAAAACGTTCCGTTTTTAAAACAAATTGTAGTAGGTGATGAAAAGTGGATACTGTACAATAATGTGGAACAGAAGAGATCGTGGGGCAAGCGAAATGAACCACCACCAGCCACACCAAAGGCTGGTCTTCATCCAAAGAAGGTGATGTTGTGTATAAGGTGGGATTGGAAGGGAGTTCTCTAACATGAGCTCCTTCTGGAAAACGAAACAATTAATTCCAACAAGTACTGCTCCCAATTAGACCAACTAAAAGCAGCACTCGACGAAAAGCGACCAGAATTAGTCAACAGAAAACGCATAATCTTCCATCAGGATAATGCAAGACCACATGTTTCTTTGATGACCAGGCAAAACTGTTACAGCTTGGCTGGGGAGTTGTGATTCATCTGCCGTATTCATCAGACATTGCACCTTCGGATTTCCATTTATTTTGGTCTTTACAAAATTCTCCTAATGGAAAAAATTTCAATTCCCTGGAAGCCTGTAAAAGGCACCTGGAACAGTTCTTTGCTCAAAAAGATAAAAAGTTTTGGGAAGATGGAATTATGAAGTTGCCTGAAAAATAGCAGAAGGTGGGACTTCCCCTGGTGGTCCAGTAGTTACGAATTCACCTTCCAATGCAGGGGACGCGGATTCGATCCCTGGTCGGGGAACTAAGATCCCACATGCCGTAGGGCAACTAAGCCCATGTGCCACAACTACTGAGCCTGCGCGCTCTGGAGACCAAGCCCCACAACTAGAGGGAAGCCCACGTGCCACAACAAAAGATCCCGCATACCACAACGAAGATCCTGCGTGCTCAACTAAGACCCGACACAGCCAAATAAATAATAAATTAAAAAAAAAAAAGAATATAAACTCTACTGGAGCAAAGAATTTTAAAAAATGGCATAAGGTAGTGGAACAAAACGGTGAATATGTTGTTCAATAAAGTTCTTGGTGAAAATGAAAAATGTGTGTTTTATTTTTACTTAAAAACCAAAGGAACTTTTTGGCCAACCAGTACATGCATTAAAGCAAAGGCTTGGGACTTCCCTGGTGGCGCAGTGGTTAAGAATCCGCCTGCCAATGCAGGGGACACGAGTTCGATCCCTGGTCCAGAAAGATCCCACATGCTGCAGAGCAACTAAGCCCCTGCACCACAACTACTGAGCCTGCGTTCTGGAGCCCGCGAGCCACAACTACTGAAGCCCGTGCGCCTAGAGCCCGTGCTCCGCAACAAAAGAAGCCACTGCAATGAGAAGCCCATGCACTGCAACGAAGAGTAGCCCCCACTCGCCGCAACTAGAGAAAGCCCACGCGCAGCAACGAAGACCCAATGCAGCCAAAAATAAATAAATAAATAAATAAATTTTTTTTAAAAAAGCAAAGGCTTTTAATCAACATATTTCTTTCTAACTCCTGAAAACAAAAAGCTATTCTTAAAAATCTACAAAAACCATTAAGTACACTAAAACAAGCTGTGGCTAAGTAGAAAATCCCCTCTTTTTAAGGCTGTTTCATTGGAATATATTAATTTTGAACTCTGATTTTTAAAAATCTCATGAAAGTATCTGCTTCAGTGCTGGGTGTAAGTAACTGATACTGACAAAAGAGGAAAAAGGGGTGATCAGGTATCTAGACTTAGTGGGATTATGCTTAATGGGATTTGTCCTGTCTGCTTGTTAGAAACAGTCCCAATTAGCGGGATTGCCCCTTGTCTTCAAGATCTTCTTCTCCAGGCAAACAGTTTCAATCTGACAGCTTTTGGGAGTTTCAGTTTCTTAGTATTAGGATAAAATATCCTCAAACAAAACTTAATATTAGTCACTGGCACTTACCAAAGGAATGATTGATCACTTCAAATAAGGCAAAGTAATTCACTGTCGTACTGTCCATGCCGACCTTTGCTGCAATAGCCTAAAGGGTAAACAGGATAGATTAGTTTCAGGAAAACAAAATCAGACAGTGCTGTGGGAAAAGACAGGTATATGCATGAGGAGTGGGGAGAAGAGAAGGGTTTTGCCATCTTGGTTTCATATAAACTAAATTCATGGTCCATAGCTACTCTTTTTTGTATGTATGCATACATATGCATGAAATAAAAGAGAAAAATACCTGTATTTGATCCAAACAGCTATGATCTCTAAATATGAGTTTCTCCCCTCCAATTAAAGCTGATAACAGTCTCTCCTTAAATATCAGCTTTGCTCTCTGAAATAGGACTTCATATCATGAGGATCTTTTTGAATAGCACTTACAAAAAATGTGCTACATAAGGACAGATTTTAAGAAGAAAATAAATTCTTAAATATCTAGTCTCACACATTCAGCCTACATTTAATATAGGCTGTTAACATACAAGATCTATATCTTTGGTTCTTGAGCTTAAAACATTGTTTATCAATTTTGCTCATACTTCACAAATTATTCTTGTTTACTTTTCAGATGATCCATGTCTCATGCTGGGGACCTCCATATCCTAAGAATTATCATCATCCTTATCCACGTGAAAATAGCAAAATGTTGGGACAACAGAGACATTTTAAACAAGTATCAGTCCTTCTCTCTAGGAACTAAGGTCCCAACATGATAAATAAAAAGAAATTGAAAGACTCCACATGCAAATAAAGGAGAATTGAAATTACATACAAATAACAACAAGAAAACACAAAGCAAAAAACACAAACTAGTAGTACCAAAATTCCTTTTCAAGATCAATCCCAAAATGTATAAATAAGGTGTTAATTAAACAAGAGAAAATTATTGAGTATTAGTGTCTCAGTAAACCAAATATGATTATATCCTTCTTCCCGTATCTACTCACATATCAGACCTAGGTTCATCCCTGATGTGAGGCAGAAACTGGAGACTGTAAGTGTTCTAAGCTACCATTCTATACTGCACTAGATAGAAACTGAAATCTTCTCAAGGTTTGGAAAATGGCTTATAGCTAGAAGTCTCTGTAACAGGGTGAGGAGAGAAGTGAAAAAAAAAATTAGGCCTTGCTAGAGAAGTATTGAAAATGAAACAAAACATCAATAAGCTGTACAAAATTAATGTTTTCCTTGCAATCAATCCACCATTTTATAATTTCTGAAATACCTCAGATCCTGTACATATCCTTTGCCATGGTATACAGTAAATATTTGGGGGGTAAATTTTTTGTTTGCCACAAAGGAGAAATAAGTACTAATATCCAGAAACCCACTAGTCTCCCTGAAAATCTTGATCAAATCAGGATTAAAGACCAATGAAAAGGCCTAAAAGAAACAATTATACCCAGCACCTGGATCATGATCTTTAAATACCATTCCTCACTGAAAGGAAAGACTCCTTGGGGAAATGACTGATTCAAGATCTAGTGTAGGAAATATACAAAGATGAGCCCAGAGCATCTTGTTGTACCAAAAAGCAAGGATGCTATCATAAACAAATGGGTTGCACCAAAAAAATACAGGAGCAGACGTGAAGGAGCTTCCACTGACCAAAGACAGAACAATGTGAGCACCAAAAAGAATATATGTTCTTGATTAATCATACTGAGTATCTAAAAACCCACATGATACTAAAAAAATAATTATCTTATTGGACATCACTGGAATCAGCTAGGGCACTGATCCTTTATGCCAAAAATTGGCAATAAAAGGGAAGAATTAAATACTTATCCCTCTTTTCCTATAAACTGTATTTCAGGATACTAAATAGCCTTAGTTGATAAGGGAAAGTTCTTTACAGAAGAATTCTAGTTAATAAATGTGAAGAAATGAAAAAATTGGAAAATCAGCATTTTGCAACCCTTAATGAAATCACTGGTTAAGACAGTAATCATCAGTGATACACTTATTGGATAAAAGATCAGTGAAGAACTTAACAATGGAGACATCAGGTTATTACCACGTAAACCTACTGATTAATCACTAAAAGTGGATAACCAGATATTGTGTTCCTCCCGTTGAGAAGCAATATGAAGTATATAGCACCGATTATGAAGTATTCTCATCAAAAAGCTGAACCTGAATCTAATCAAGCCTCTAGAGAAAAATTCCATTTATAGAAAATATAAGTAGACAGAAAGACATATTAAATGACACAAATAGACAAAAGAAGCAAACAAATAAATTCAGAATGTGGGACATTTCACAGGACACAGACCCAATTTCTGCAATAAAACAATAACATAGGGGAAAAAAGTTGGAGAAGGGAAGGGAAGAGAGACTGCCCTATATTAAAAGAAACATAAAAACCAAATGTTTTTTAAGGACACAAGGACCTTGTTTAGATCCAGATTATAACAAACCAACTGTTAAAATTCATTTTTAGACAATTGGGAAAACTTGACTATGGATTTATTATTAGTTAATACCATGGAAGTAGTTAATTTTTTAGGTTTGATAATGGCTTTGTGATTATGTAAGAGGAACATCCATATTTTTTAGAGATGGATACTGAAATATACACAGGTCGAAAAACATGGAATTTGCTTTAAAATATTTAAACAAAGGAAAAGGAAAAAAGGATATATAACACAAATGTGGCAAAATCTTGAGGATTATTAAATATGAATGATGAGTACATGGAGCTTCACTGTACTATTCTAGTTTCACATACATTAGAAAGTCTTTTACAATTAAAAAGATGGGGTGCTAATCACAACCATTACAACCTGGGATATTTATTGTATCTTTCTTTCAAGGAGGACAAAGTACTTCCACGTTAATAATCATAACATCAACAGCAGCAGCTAACATTTAATAAATTTATTACATGCCAGATACTCCAAGCTCCGTATATGTATTAACTCATTTAATCTATCTTTCTTAGTTTTAAGCCAACCAATGTCAAGCCTACTTGTTCAAGTTTAATTTACCTGATATACTTGGTCTGTAGTACTGTTCTTTTTAACCCTGACTGTAACTGTTGTTCCATCTGGTAATGCTACTCTCAGCTCTACGTCAGACACACCATTGTAGTTCTGGGGAAAAGGCAGAAAAAGAATTAATTTAAAAAAAAAACGAATTTATGACCCAGTATATCCTCATTCTCCTTGCAACATGCTAGCTAAACAACCTAAACTTGTGATAGAAAGAAAGTGAGTTCCAATGAAAAGGGGAAAAAAGACATAAGTCAATACATTGCAAGTCATAAAGCTGACTTTAGGCTGCAGCAGAAGTTAACCTTTAAGATGAACAGGGAGGAAAGAAATATGTTGAACCCAACGTGTTCATATCTCAAAACAGAAAACTTGTGTGAATCAGTCTAGGTCAAACACAGATAAGATTTCTGGCTTACTATCAAACATTCAGAACTCACAAATGAGAAAAGAAAACAACCAAAAGCAGTAGTTTCAACAAATATTCTCTGGTTTTAAATGGTTAGGCATGCTAGATTGGCTCAAGAGGTATCCTAAGTTCCATTCTGAACCCTGAAATAATCATGACACCTTTGAAAGGAAAAATTGATGAAACTCAGGAATCTGAGTTAGTCTGATGTCCAATTTTCTTCTAGCAAACAGTAAACAATTCTTATCCTCCTTAATTCAAAAGAAGTCCTTCTCTCTTACTGCTTTTGAAAATTAACACATTCCTCTAACAAATTTGTGACCTTGTAATTTTTATTACAGAGAAACAACTATTTAGAAACAAATCCATCGTCATTTACCACTTTAAAAAAACTACTATTCGTTGCCTAAAACCATCCTAAGCATTACTTTGTTATAAAAGCCCTTGTCTGCAAGAAACTTATAATCTAGTTGGGGAAATAAAACATATACATATAAAATAATTAGTGGATGACACACTAGTTAATATGGCAGCATTACATAGTCATTCTTCTATTCAATTAATATTTATTAAGCACCTACAAAATGCCTGACATTGTGGTAAGGCACTGGGAATATAAAGATGATCAAAATTTAGCTCTTGTTCTGAAGATCTAATGTACAGCGTGGTGATCATACTTAACAATACTATATTCCATATTTGAAATTTGCTAAGGGGGTAGATCTTAAGTGAAGAAAGGAAGGAAGGAAAGAAGAGAAAAGGGAGGAGGAAATGGTAATGAGGTGATGGATAGGTTAATTAACTTGATTATGGTGATCATTTCACAATGTATACAGATATCAAAACATCAAGTTGTACACCTTAATATATACAATTCCTATTTGACAACTATACTCAAAAAGCTGAAAAAAAAAAAAGATTTAGCTCTTACCTACAGGTAGCTCATGATCTAGTAAAGTAAAATTATAAAGTGATCATCTGACTGTATGTATAAAAAATTAGAGATTGAGATAGCAACAAGGTGATAATTAAGTGTACTGACTGCAGAAGTTCTTGGTGGAATGAAAAATCAATGACTTGAATATCAGGGAAGGCTTCAAAGAGAAGGTGGACCTAGCACTAGGTCTTGAAGGATAAGCAGGACACATAACAAAATGAAGTCGAAAAAACAGTCATTTAGAGAATTTATGGCAATTCAATCCATCATCGATATCGTTATTTTCCCCCACAAGGAGCCAAGAGGTAAACAGTCACTATAGTGGGTATTCACCTACCTCATCTGATTCTGATAGGAATTCCTGCATGATGTCACTCTCACCAATGACTCGTATTGAGCACACTACAGAAAACAAAGACAGAATCTGGCATGAGGCCCTAAAATCAAGAATATAAAGTCAAAACATATCAAGGTTTAAGTATAAATCATCATTAGCAGGCAGTGCTGAGGTAGTATGCCATCCCTGACACATGATATTTTACGGCACAACAAACATTTATATAAATAGGAACCAGAACAGAGGAATAACAGGATGTACAAAGATGTAGCTTACTAGAAATATTAAACATAGACAAAGGAAGTTACCTGTAAAAGAGAAATAAAAGTTCAGTAAATCTAACTTTGCTGTCTTGTGTTAACTATTAATAAGCTAGACAATAATAGAGCAAGGGTAAGGTCAATTAGGAATAAACACAAAATTAAAATACAAAGAAAAATATCTATTTGGCCTAGGAGCAGGCCAGTAAGAGAATCATAAGCATTTAAAGCCACTTTGGAAAAAATTGGGTAGGTAATCAAGTATTAAGCTGAGCACATCTTCTCATCTTCTCATCTCACTAACTTTAACTTCAAAACAACTACAACTAAAAAAAAGACAGAGAGAGAAAGGGAGAAGGAAGGAAAGGAAAACAGGCAGGTAGGTAGGTAATCACCTAAATCTAAGAGAGTTAATTTCCTAACATTCTCATGAGGATAATAAATTACACTGCTGATTTTACTTCATTTTATTAAAAAAAAAATTGTACTCTTTCTCATTTCCCAAAGGCTGTGTTAGGAGGCCATTGTTAGAGAAAAGCTAAAAATAGATGAAGTTTAACTACCTTCTATGGGGGAAATGGTTTTTCTTCAGGGATAAAGCTCTCTACCAAAGTTTTAAAAAAATTCAACTAGGTCAATTAGTTCTTCTACAAGGACACAGAATTATTAAATACCACATAAGACCATTATTCTGTTAAATTAGTATTTTAAAGAAAAGCCTATTGCATGCCTAGCAAATTATGTAACTCTATAATGTAGCAAAACAAGGTCTCTTCTCTGAGCCACAAACTGAACCATCTTATTCAGGAGATCTGTGTCATTTCTCCCTGCCTCTCTGGACAAATGTTTCAGCATCCACATCCAAAGACTCGTAATGTATTGTTTGGAGGTCCTGAGATAACAAGTAAGTTTTAATATTTCTACCTATAACCTACTTAGAACAAGGGGACGTTAGCTTACCTACAACTCATCAAACCTATCCATGGACACGTGTAAGAGGAATAAGGAATTTTCAAGTAGGACATGCCAGTGAACCAAGAATCACTTTCATAAAAATGTCTTAAATACTGCCCATCTAGTTCCCAAATCAATTTAGCATGTTGTTGAGTCTGTATATGTTTGCTGTGTGCAAATAATATAACCCTATAAATAAAGGTCCTTAATGCGTCAAAAAAATAATTATGCATTTTTCTGTTGTTGTTAAGTGTTTGGCGAGTCAATAAAATAGGCTATTAATTGCTGTACTGAACATTTCACTCTTGGCTTCAAAGCTCAGATCATTCAACACCTAAGTCAAAAACCTGATTTACTTTCACTGTTGAGTTTCAGGAAACTTAGCTATGCAGTTTAGGAGCTGCAATATATACCTAGACCCTATGTTTACTCAAGATAGTAGAGTTTAATAGGCTGGCTTACCTTTTTCTAGATATTCTTCCAACCCCCGACGTCGGGCATCTAATTGCTGTTCTGATAAAGAGAATGGCCACTTCCCTGGAAGTCGGGGAAATGTAAAGTTGGCAAACTCTCTCTTCAGGTTCTGGTGTAGGATGGCAAACTCCCGGTACCGCTTAGAACACAACTGCCTCCCTGCCATGTAAACATTGTATACCTGGTGAGGGTGAAGAACGAAAAAAAGCCTACTTACTACAAATTAAATCACAGAATCACCGACAGTCAGGCTTAGATTGATACTGGTTAGGTATATTCTGCTACACACTTAACAGAGAGAATATATGTTCAAGGTCACTGTAAAACAAGATTTACTTTTAATAAACATGCCAGAAATTATATGTACAAAAGAGGGCTACTGCCTTCAGGGGGCCCATGATCTTATTTTTGCTATTACAATTACCTCCAACACACTGTTTTAAATATCTTCAGAGGCAATTATCAGCTTTTAAGGGTAGATTTTATTTTCAGAAAGTTAAAAATCATTCAAAGCCAATGTGGTAAGTATAGTGAATGAACAAGCAAGCAAATTTGGAGAGAGATGTAAAAAGTTAGAACTGATTATAAAGCAATGTGACTGATATTTGTGTGTGAACCACACTTCCAAAGAAAAGATCTAAAAATGATGTTAGCAACAGTGACATTTTTGTTACCAAATATATCATTTTTGCAAAAGCTCCTTTCCTGAAGTCAGATATCCCTAGTTTTGTTCTTCTCCCTTCCATCATTAAAACAGGGTTAACAAAAAGTTGATGAATAAATGTACTCTAAGGACCTCCTCATATAAACAGTTAATAATCCTCATAATGAAATAGGTAGAGGGACTTCCCTGGTGGTCCAGTGGGTAAGATTCCGAGCTCCCAATGCAGGGGCCCTGGATTCAATCCCTGGTCGGGGAACTAGATCCTGCATGCATGCCACAACTAAGAGTTCGCATGCCGCGACTAAGAGTCCACATGCCACAACTAAGGGGTCTGCACGCCACAACTAAGAAGCCCACCTGCCGCAACTATGAGCCCGCATGCCGCAACTAAAAGATCCCGCATGCCACAACTAAGACCCAGCACAGTCTAAATAAATAAATAAATATTTAAAAAATAAAAAACAAAAATAGGTAGAGATTTCTGTCTACTGTTCACAGATGCATGCCAAGCTTCTAGAACAGGGCCTGGCACACAGTAGGCACTCAGTAGATATTTGATGAAGAAATGAATGTATGTATGTGTAATTCTTAAATATGTGTCCTCATAAAGGAAATTGGTGGGATGCATAATCCAAAAACATCAAATAATCTAAGTTATTCTGTATTCTCAGAACATATCAAATTATGCAGAGATGGGAAAATTAGCCCCAGATCACATTTACTGGCTTAGCAAAAATCATTCAAAAATTTAAATGTGCACAAAATAGGTCATCTACTCATGTAATCAAGACTTAGTCACTGAGCATAGAGAACAGACTGGTAGTTGCCAAGGGGGAGGGGGTTGGGGGAGGGATAGAGTGGGAGGTGGGGGTTAGCAGATGTAAGCTTTTATACACAGAATGGATAAACAACAAGGTCCTACTGTACAGCACAGAGAACTATATTCAATATCCTATGATAAACCATAATGAAAAAGAATATAAAAAAATGTATATTTATGTATAACTGAATCACTTTGCTGTACAGCAGTAATTAACACAATACTGTAAATCAACGATACTTCAATTTAATAAATAAATCAATAAATAAAGACTTAGTCACTGAGAATGTATACACCAAAGCCCTTCCTTCAATCTCAGGAAGAATCTTTTCCATGCTTCTGTGATTTAGGAAGTATAAATTAAATGCAACAATAATTTAAAAACTCCTCTCTCACAACTCTCCTTCTATGAGCCCTCCCCTACTTAAAAGCAAAGCCTCTAACCACTATCAAATAGTGTCCAGGGATGAGTATGATCCTGATCAATGAGTTTTCTTCTTATAATTATCACTCAAATTTATAACTGATTGTAATGAATCAAACATATTACCAAGTATTCCTTCTTAAGTACAAAAGCATTAAAAGGAAAACAGTCTTCCCCTCAGACAAGACCACACATTCTCTTAAGGGCAGGCAGTCTTAAGAAAGTCTTATTCAGTCAACCTGGTCTTATATACTTACTTCTCAAACTAAACTTCCCAAATTTCTCAGTAACATCATCATTCCTTTGCTTAAAAAGCAAGTCCACAACCCTACTGGTGTTAAAAATCAGTCTGACTTCCTCACACAAGGAAGGAAGGAAGGGAGGTAAAGCTAGCTTAGTGGCATTGGTGAATTAGGTATTCCCCAATGTCTTTTTCCAGGGAAGAGTAGACTAGGGCTTTGATAACACACAGAAAGACTATGACTAGATTTCCTCAATGATGATGACTTGAGTAATCCCAAGTCTAGAAAAACATTTCCTAGGGTAGAAAGAACCCTACAACTTGAGAGGCCTTTGTGACAATTTCAATCCTAAAATTTCAGTTTCTTATAAGGTGAGAAGAGTAACATCAAATAGCCTCTCACCACCCACCTCTTCCCACTTAAATGTGAAGTCAAAGGGAACAGAACTATAAATAGGATGCCTGACAGTTCAGTAATACTTTAATGCAGGTAGGAATGGCTTCCACAAGAGCCAAACAGTTTTTTTTTTTAAATAGACCTTTATTGGAGGATAATTGCTTCACAATACTGTGTTAGTTTCAGTTGTACAACAAAGTGAATCAGTCATATGCATACATATATCCCCATATCCCCTCCCTCTTGAGCCTCCCTCCCATCCTCCCTATCCCACCCCTCTAGGTCATCTCAAGGCACCAAGCTGATCTCCCTGTGCTATGCTGCTTCTTCCCATAACTATTTTACATTCGGTAGTGTATATATGTCGATGCTAATCTCACTTCACCCCAGCTTCCCCCTCCACCCTGTGTCCTCAAGTCCATTCTCTATGTCTATATCTTTATTCCTGCCCTGCCACTAGGTTCATCAGTACCATTCTTTTTTTTTTTTTAATTCCATATATATATGTGTTAGCATACAGTATTTGTTTTTCTCTTTCTGACTTACTTCACTCTGTGTGAGACTCTAGGTCCATCCACCTCACTAAAAATAACTCAATTTCATTTCTTTTTAAGGCTGAGTAATATTCCACTGTATATGTGCCACATCTTCTTTTTTTTTTTTAACATCTTTATTGGAGTATAATTGCTTTACAATGGTGTGTTAGTTTCTGCTTTATAACAAAGTAAATCAGTTATACATATACATATGTTCCCATATCTCTTCCCTCTTGCATCTCCCTCCCTCCCTCCCGCCCTCCCTATTCCACACCTCTAGGTGGTCACAAAGCACAGAGCTGATCTCCCTGTGCTATGCGGTTGCTTCCCACTAGCTATCTATTTTACGTTTGGTAGTGTATTTATGTCCATGCTGCTCTCTCTCTTTGTCACATCTTTCCCTTCCCCCTCCCCATATCCTCAAGTCCATTCTCTAGTAGGTCTGTGTCTTTATTCCCGTCTTGCCACTAGGTTCTTCATGACCTTTTTTTTTTTTTCTTAGATTCCATATATATGTGTTAGCATACTGTATTTGTTTTTCTCTTTCTGACTTACTTCATTCTGTATGACAGACTCTAACTCCATCCACCTCACTACAAATAACTCCATTTTGTTTCTTTTTATGGCTGAGTAATATTCCATTGTATATATGTGTCACATCTTCTTTAACCATTCATCTGTCAATGGACATTTAGGTTGCTTCCATGTCCTGGCTATTGTAAATAGTGCTGCAATGAACATTGTGGTACATGTCTCTTTTTGAATTATGGTTTTCTCAGGCTAAAACACTGATGAAAGAAATCAAAGATGACATAAACAGATGGAGAAATATACCATGTTCTTGGATTGGAAGAATCAATATTGTGAAAATGACTGTACTACCCAAAGCAACCTACAGATTCAATGCAATCCCTATCAAACTACCAATGGCATTCTTCACAGAATTAGAACAAAAAACTTTACAATTCGTATGGAAACACAAACTGTTTTTAAATTAACTGTGCTTATTAGCAAATGAGAAACATACAAAAAGAGATCACAACAGACACTGCTTTGTTCTTCACTTGTCCTTAAAATTAACCAAGATCCATTAGCATCCATTTCCCTGGTTTGGACACACTCATTTGCAAAGAAAATGACTGACTCCCTGCTGAATCAACTCATGAATATCCATGATCCATGAGAAACGACCATGGTCTCATTACAAATGAAAACATCCGTCAAAAAATATATTCTCTGGACTTGAAGGAAGATTATCAAATAGGAACTAAAGATATACACAGGCGAACAGTGCTTCTAGGATCTTTCCACCTTAATGTAAACCCTCAGACTGGCTGGCTCATACATGGAATTAGATGATGTTTGTCAAGCTTGCGATAGCACGCTGAATTTAATGATCACTGGTCACTGTCTTCTCCAACTGACCATATCCTACAAAACTTCAAAAGTTAGAATGTTCATACAGATGGCCAAGAGGCACATGAAAAGATGTTCAACATCACTAATTATTAGAGAAATGCAAATCAAAACTACAATGAGGTATCACCTCACGCCGGTCAGAATGGCTATCATCAAAAAATCTAGAAACAATAAATGCTGGAAAGGGTGTGGTGAAAAGGGAACCCTCCTGCACTGTTGGTGGGAATGTAAATTGATACAACCACTATGGAAAACAGTATGGAGGTTCCTTAAAAAACTAAAAATAGAACTACCATACGACCCAGCAATCCCACTACTGGGCATATACCCAGAGAAAACCATAATGCCAAAAGAGACATGCACCACAATGTTCATTGCAGCACTATTTACAATAGCCAGGACATGGAAGCAACCTAAATGCCCATCGACAGATGAATGGATAAAGAAGATGTGGCGCATATATACAATGGAATATTACTCAGCCATAAAAAGAAACGAAATTGAGTTATTTGTAGTGAGGTGGATGGACCCAGAGTCTGTCATACAGAGTGAAGTAAGTCAGAAAGAGAAAAACAAATACCGTATTCTAACACATATATATGGAATCTAAAAAAAAAAAAAAAAAGGTACTGATGAACCTAGTTGCAGGGCAGGAATAAAGATGTAGACATAGAGAATGGACTAGAGGACACAGGGTGGGAGGGGGAAGCTGGGGCAAAGTGAGATTAGCATCGACATATATACACTACCGAATGTAAAATAGTTATGGGAAGAAGCAGCATAGCACAGGGAGATCAGCTCGGTGATTTGCCTAGAGCGGTGGGATAGGGAGGATGGGAGGGAGGCTCAAGAGGGAGGGGATATGGGGACATACGTATGCATATGGCTGATTCACTTTGTTGTACAACAGAAACTAACACAGTATTGTGAAGCAATTATACTCCAATAAAGATCTATTAAAAAAAAAAGTTAGAACGTTCAGATTGCAAAGCCAGCTTCCAAGGGTAACAAGTTACAGCCCTCTTGAGATACTCTTTGCTGAGTTAGACCCCAATAAGGTAAAAGGAATGAATTACAAGTGGGGAAAGTGTACAACTTATCTGATCAGTGATCTAATTTTGTCTCTCTGGATTCTGCAAGTCAAAGTTTCAAACTTCAGCTTTGAAATAATTTCCAAATTTCTCAATATGTAAATGTTGAAAATCCATGCCATGCGATTTCTCTCTTTATCCTCATGAATTAATTCTATGGAATGAATGCCAGAAGACAGTAACTGATAAATTCTCACAATAGCACAAACCACTGAAGGGAAAGCAATTCTAGTAATACCTGAGCTCTGTATTCAATAGCAAAAACCAAAATTCCGGATATCAGAGATCTTTACTTTGTTGCTTCCTTAATCCCCACCTACAGATTTCTTAAGGCTTTTAAATGGTAATATCTCATTCTATGTAGGATCTGAATATTAAAATGTTCTCACTTTCTCAAACCTCTAGTAACCAACAGGAATTGTGCTACTGAACACACAGAAGAGACTCTCCTTATACAATGCAAAAGTGATTAGAAAAAAAGAATGATGACAATTTGGCCATGACATCACCCAAGTTCTGCTTCCAAATGTCAAATAGACCCTGATCTAGTCCATGCTATTGATCTGAATAAATCTTCAATGTACATTATGATCAACAAATTGTTTCCAATGCTACCTTGCCATTTAATCTTGTTTTTAGCTGAAAATTCATCTTCAAAAGGACAATTATTTGCTATTCATAAGCTGCTTATAATAGCAAAAGGAGATACAGCACTCTTAGATGATTTCTGGCTAAAATGTGTGAGATCCTTAACTAAGGGATTCCTCCCAAATACTTAAGTATTTAGGCCTCTTCTTGGAAAGAAAAAAAGCAAAAGGAAACAACATGATCCTAAAGAACTTAGGTTTAGTGTGTGTGTGTGTGTGTGTGTATGTGTTTTCCCTAATGTGGGTCATAAATGGTATCTATTTTCTTTATTTGGACCTCAGGTGTACAGAACTGGATTAATCACAATCCTTGGTTCATAACACAGTCTCATTTTGGCAAACTCTTTGTTTGGATATTTAATTTAGTTATTTTTATTTTACTTTTATTTTTTATTTTTTCGGCCATGCCACACATCATGTGGGATCTTAGTTCCCCAACCAGGGATTGAACCTGTGCCACCTGCAGTGGAAGCGCGGAGTCTTAACCACTGGACCACCACGGAAGTCCCAATTTAGTTATTTTTAACATTGTGAAAAGCAAACTAAAAGCTAAGACCTTGACAAAAACTTATTTCTAACCATATAGTCTCTGCCTCCTTCACCCTATCTCCCTGTTTCTCTAACTCCCAAAATTATTATGCTCAACCATGTTTCATTATTCCCTTGTTTTTATAGTTTTTGCATTATTCCCTTGTTTTTATAGTTTTTTCCTGCATTTATATGTAATCCTTATATTTTTACTTTCTATTTTAATTTTTGAAGGATATTTTAGTTCTATGAAAAGGCTATCATGCAGAATGAGACCTTTTGGGACTTATTTTTTCACTTAGTCTCATCCACAATGTTATATATCTTTGTGGTTTATTCTGTTTTATATGACACTTCGTTGTTTCGCTTTTCAAAAATCTGTTCTGTTGATGGGTATTCAGGTTGTTTCTGGGTTTTTACTACTTCTTAGTTTTGGTTATTATGAACAATGCTGCTATGAACATTTATGCATATGTCCCCTGTAGTACATATATAAGAGATTCTCCTGGGTATACCCTACAAGAGGAACTGCAGAGTTACAAGGTATGTGAATATTCAACCTAAGGAGGTAATGCCAAACTGTAAGCTAAAGCAGTTACATCAATTTATACTCCTTTCAGTAATAATATAAAAAGATCCTCTTGGGGCTTCCCTGGTGGCGCAGTGGTTGAGAGTCTGCCTGCCAATGCAGGGGACACGGGTTCGAGCCCTGGTCTGGGAAGATCCCACGTGCCGCAGAGCAGCTGGGCCCGTGAGCCACAATTACTGAGCCTGAGCGTCTGGAGCCTGTGCTCTGCAACAAGAGAGGCCGCGATAGTGAGAGGCCCGCGCACCACGATGAAGAGTGGCCCCCGCTTGCCACAACTAGAGAAAGCCCTCGCACAGAAACGGAGACCCAACACAGCCATAAATAAATAAATAAATAAACAAATACTTAAAAAAAAAAAAAAAGATCCTCTTAATTTTTGCCAGTGGAATGCGTATGAAAAGATTTCTCACTGTGGTCCTAATTTACATTTCCATGATTACTAATGATGCTGATCATCACCTCTCCATATATTTACTGGCCAGCTGCCCGGGGATCCAGCCCCACCTACCAGTGGGCCAACATCAACTCTGGGAAACCCTGGGCCCCACAGCCAGCCAAGTCAGGAACTGGCCCCACTCACCAGCAGGCTGACACCAGCCCCAGAACCTTCCCTGGACATGGCCCCACCCACACGTCGCTGGCAGCTTCTGCACTAGGCAAGGCCTGGCAACCAACCTGATCAGGGACCATCCATGCTTCCCAATGAGCCCACAGTAGTCAGCCTGACACAACAGAAGGGCCCATGCAGCCCCCATAGATGGCACCCCTAAAGCATATAGGTCTGGTGACCAGAGGGGAGTATGCTGCTGGCCCATAGGCATTTCCTACATAAGGCCACTTCTCCACGATCAGGAAACATACCAACCTACCAAATACATAGAAATAAGAACACAGAATTAGGAAAAATGAGGCAATAGAGGAATATGTTCCAAACAAAGAAACAAGACAAAACCCCAAAGAAGAACTAAGTGAAATAGAGATAAGCAATTCATGCAATAGAGTTTAAGGTAATGATCATAAAAATATTCAAAGAACTTTAGAGAAGACTGGATGAACACAGTGAGAAGTTAGAAGTTTCTAACAAAGAGTTAGAAAATATAAAGAGCCAAACAGAGATGAAAAATACAATAACTAAAATAAAAAATACACTAGAAGGATTCAACAGGAGATTAGATGATACAGAGGAATGGATCAGAAAACTGGAAGACAGAGTGGAGGAAATCACTCAAGCTGAACAGAAAAAAGGACAAATAATTTTAAAAAATGAGGACAGTTTATGACACCTCTAGGACAACATCAAGCTTATAACATTCACATAACAGGGGTCCCAGAAGGAGAAGAGAGAGAAAAAAGGTGCAGAGAACATATTTGAAGACATAATAGCTAAAAATTTCCCTAACTTGGGAAAGAAAGCAGACATCCAGATCCAGGAAGCACAGAGAGTCCCAAACAAGATCAACCCAAAGAGGACCACAACAAGACACATTGTAACTAAAATAGCAAAAATTAAAGATAAAGAGAGAATATTAAAAGCAGCAAGGGAAAAGCAACTAGTTATGCACAAGGGAATTCCCATAAGGCTATCAGTTGGCTTTTCAGCAGAAACTCTGCAGGCCAGAAGGGAGTAGCACAATATATTTACAGTGATGAAAAGAAAAAATCTACAACCAAGAATACTCTACCTGGCAAATTATTCAATGATTTGAATAATTATTCAAAACATTAAGATTTGAAGGAGAAATCAAAAGTTTTACACACAGGCAAAAGCTGAAAGAGTTTAGCGCCATGAAACCAACTTTACAAGAAATGTTAAAGGGATGTCTCTATGCAGAGAAGACCACAACTAGAAAGAAGAAATTATGAAAGGAAAAATCTCGTTGGTAAAGGCAAACATACAGTGAAGGTAGTTGATCAGCCACTTATAAAGCTAGTAGGAAGGTTAAAAGACAAAAGTATCGAAATCATCAATATCACAATAAGCAGTTAAGGGATACACACACCAAAAAAGGATGTACAATATGATGTTAAAAACAGTAAATGTGGCGAGGAGGAAAAATGCAGGATTGTTAAAATGCATTCGAAATTAAGAGATCAGCAACTTAAAATAATCATATAAATAGATGGACAGATAGATAGATTGCTATATATAAACTTCACGGTAATCACAAACAAAAAGTCTATAAAAGATATACACACAAAGAAGAGAAAGGAATCCAAACATAACACTAAAAATATGGAAAGAGAGCAAAAAAAGAAGAAAAGAACAATAAGAGCCATAAAAACAACCACAAAACAATTAATAAAATGGCAATAAGTACAAACCTATCAATAATTACTTCAAATGTAAACGGGCTAAATGCTCCAATCAAAAGACATACAGTTGCTGAATGGATACAAAAACAAGAACCATATATATGCTGCTTAAAAGAGACTTACTTCAGATCTAAAGACACACACAGGCAGAAAGTGAGGGAATAGACAAAGGTACTCCATGCAAATGAAAATGTAAAGAAAGCCAGGATAGCAAATATATCAGACCAAAAAGACTTTAAAACAAGGTCTGTAATAAGAGATAAAGAAGGACATTACATAACGATCAATGAATCAGTCCAAGAAGAAGATATAACGAGTGTAAATATATATGCACCCAACATAGGAGCACTGAATACATAAAGCAAATATTAATAGACATAAAGAGGGAAAAACTGACAGTAACACAATGATAGTAGGGGACTTTAACACCCCACTTACATCAATGGACAGATGATCCAAACAGAAGATCAATAATGGAACACTAGCCTTAAATAACACATTAGACCAGATAGACCTAACAGATTTATATAGAACATTCCATCCAAAAGCAGCAAATTGCTCATTCTTTTCAAGTGCACGTGGAACATTCTCCAGAACAGATCACATGCTAGGTCACAAAACAAGTCTCAGTAAATTTAAAATTGAAACCATATCAAGCATCTTTTCTGATCACAATGCTATGAGACTAGAAACGAAGTACAAGAAAAAACTGCAAAAAAACACAAACACACGGAGGCTAAACACTGTGCTACTCAACAACCAATGGGTCACTGAAGAAATCAAAGAAATTTAAAAATACCTGGAGACAAATGAAAACGAAAACACAATGATCCAAAATCTATGTAATGCAGGAAAAGCAGTTCTAAGAGAGAAGTTTATAGGGATACAAGCCTACCACAGGAAACAAGAAAAATCTCAAATAAACAAGCTAATTTTACTAGAAAAAGAACAAACAAAACCCAAAGTTAGTAGAAGGAAAGAAATCATAAAGATAAGAGCAGAAATAAACAAAATAGAGACTAAATAACAACAATGACAACAACAAAACAATAGAAAAGATTGATGAAACTAAGAGCTGGTTCTTTGGTGTGACACTTTTAAACTACTGAAAGAAAAATCATCCCAGAATTTGATGCCTATCTTTCAAACATAAGGGTGGACAAGAGGGCAGACAGCAGAAGCAAGAAGAACTACAATCCTGCAGCCTATGGAACAAAAACCACATTCACAGAAAGACAGACAAGATGAAAAGCCAGAGGGCTATGTACCAGATGAAGGAACAAGATAAAACCCCAGAAAAACAACTAAATGAAGTGGAGATAGGCAACCTTCCAGAAAAAGAATTCAGAATAATGATAGTGAAAATAATCCAGGACCTCAGAAACAGAATGGAAGCAAAGATCGAGAAGATGCAAGAAATGTTTAACAAAGACCTAGAAGAATTAAAGAATAAACAAACAGAGATGAACAATACAATAACTGAAATGAAAACTACACTAGAAGGAATCAATAGCAGAATAACTGAGGCAGAAGAACAGATAAGTGACCTGGAAGACAGAATGGTGGAATTCACTGCTGAGGAACAGAATAAAGAAAAAAGAATGTAAAGAAATGACAGCCTAAGAGACCTCTGGGACAACATTAAACGCAACAACATCCACATCCGTCCCAGAAGGAGAAGAGAGAGAGAAAGGACCAGAGAAAATATATGAAGGATTATAATCGAAAACTTCCCTAACATGGGAAAGGAAATAGCCACCCAAGTCCAGGAAGCGCAGAGTCCCATACAGGATAAACCCAAGGAGAAACACGCCTAGACACATAGTAATCAAACTGGCAAAAATTAAAGACAAAGAAAAATTATTGAAAGCAGCAAGGGAAGAACGACAAATAACATACAAGGGAACTCCCATAAGGTTAACAGTTGATTTCTCAGCAGAAACTCTACAAGCCAGAAGGGAGTGGCATGATATACTTAAAGTGATGAAAGGGAAGAACCTACAACAAAGATTACTCTACCCGGCAAGGATCTCATTCAGATTCGATGGAGAAATCAAAAGCTTTACACACAAGCAAAAGCTAAGAGAATTCAGCACCACCAAACCAGCTCTACAACAAATGCTAAAGGAACTTCTCTAAGTGGGAAACACAAGAGAAGAAAAGGACCTACAAAAACAAACCCAAAGCAATTAAGAAAATGGTCATAGGAACATACATATCGATAATTACCTTAAACGTGAATGGATTAAATGCTCCAACCAAAAGACACAGGCTTGCTGAATGGATACAAAAACAAGACCCATATATATGCTGTCCTTCAGACCTAGGGACGCATACAGACTGAAAGTGAGGGGATGGAAAAAGATATTCCATGCAAATGGAAATCAAAAGAAAGCTGGAGTAGCAATACTCATATCAGATAAAATAGACTTTAAAATAAAGAATGTTACAAGAGACAAGGACGGACACTACATAATGATCAAGGGATCAATCCAAGAAGAAGATATAACAATTATAAATATATATGCACCCAACACAGGGGCATCTCAATACATAAGGCACCTGCTAACAGCTCTAAAAGAGGAAATCGACAGTAACACAATAATAGTGGAGGACTTTAACACCTCACTTACACCAATGGACAGATCATCCAAAATGAAAATAAATAAGGAAATAGGAGCTTTGAATGACACAATAGACCAGATAGATTTAATTGATATTTATAGGACATTCCATCCAAAAACAGCAGATTACACTTTCTTCCCAAGTGCACACGAAACATTCTCCAGGATAGATCACATCTTGGGTCACAAATCAAGCCTCAGTAAATTTAAGAAAACTAAAATCATATCAAGCATCTTTTCTGACCACAATGCTATGAGATTAGAAATGAATTACAGGGAAAAAAACGTAAAAAAGACAAACACATGGAGGCTAAACAATACGTTACTAAATAACCAAGAGATCACTGAAGAAATCAAAGAGGAAATCAAAAAATACCTAGAGACACATGACAATGAAAACATGACGATCCAAAACCTATGGGATGCAGCAAAAGCAGTTCTAAGAGGGAAGTTTATAGCTATACAAGCCTACCTCAAGAAACAAGAAAAATCTCAAATAAACAATCTAACCTTACACGTAAAGGAACTAGAGAAAGAAGAACAAACAAAACCCAAAGTTAGTAGAAGGAAAGAAATCATAAACATCAGAGCAGAAATAAATGAAATAGAAACAAAGAAAACAATAGCAGAGATCAATAAAATTAAAAGCTGGTTATTTGAGAAGATAAACAAATTGATAAACCATTAGCCAGACTCATCAAGAAAAAGAGAGAGAGGACTCAAATCAATAAAATTAGAAATGAGAAAACAGAAGTTACAACAGACACCGCAGAAATACAAAGCATCCTAAGAGACTACTACAAGCAACTCTATGTCAATAAAATGGACAACCTGGAAGAAATGGACAAATTCTTAGAAAGGTATAACCTTCCAAGACTGAACCAGGAAGAAATAGAAAATATGAACAGACCAATCACAAGTAATGAAATTGAAACTGGGATTAAAAATCTTCCAACAAACAAAAGTCCAGGACCAGATGGCTTCACAGGTGAATTCTATCAAACATTTGGAGAAGAGCTAACACCCATCCTTCTCAAATTCTTCCAAAAAATTGCAGAGGAAGGAACACTCCCAAACTCATTCTATGAGGCCACCATCACCCTGATACCAAAACCAGACAAAGATACTACAAAAAAAGAAAATTACAGACCAATACCACTGATGAATATAGATGCAAAAATCCTCAACAAAATACTAGCAAAGAGAATCCAATAACACATTAAAAGGATCATACACCATGATCAAGTGGGATTTATCCCAGGGATGCAAGGATTCTTCAATATACGCAAACCAATCAATGTGATACACCATATTAACAAACTGAAGAATAAAAACCATATGATTATCTCAATAGATGCAGAAAACGCTTCTGACCAAATTCAACTCCCATTTATGATAAAAACTCTCCAGAAAGTGGGCATAGAGGGAACCTACCTCAACATAATAAAGGCCATATACGACAAACACACGGCAAACATCATTTTCAATGGTGAAAAACTGAAAGCATTTCCTCTAAGATCAGGAACAAGACAAGGATGTCCACTCTCACCACTATTATTCAACGTAGTTTTGGAAGTCCTAGCCACAGCAATCAGAGAAAAAAAGAAATAAAAGGAATACAAATTGGAAACGAAGTGAAACTGTCACTGTTTGCAGATGACATGATACTATACATAGAGAATTCTAAAGATGCCACCAGAGAACTACTAGAGCTAATCAATGAATTTGGTAAAGTTGCAGGATACAAAATTAATGCACAGAAATCTCTTGCACTCCTATACACTAATGATGAAAAATCTGAAAGAGAAATTAAGGAAACACTCCCATTTACCATTGCAACAAAAAGAATAAAATACCTAGGAATAAACCTACCTAGGGAGACAAGAGACCTGTATGCAGAGAACTGTAAGACAGTGATGAAAGAAATTAAAGATGATACCAACAGATGGAGAGATATACCATGTTCTTGGATTGGAAGAATCAATATTGAGAAAATCACTATACTACCTAAAGCAATCTACAGATTCAATGCAATCCCTATCAAATTACCAATGGCATATTTTATGGAACTAGAACAAAAAGTCTTAAAATTTGTATGGAGACACAAAAGACCCCGAATAGCCAAAGCAGTCTTGAGGGAAAAAAACGGAGCTGGAGGAATCAGACGCCCTGACTTCAGACTATACTACAAAGCTACAGTAATCAAGACAATATGGTACTGGCACAAAAACAGAAACATAGATCAATGGAACAAAATAGAAAGCCCAGAGATAAACCCACGCACCTATGGTCAACTAATCTATGACAAAGGAGGCAAAGATATACAATGGAGAAAAGACAGTCTCTTCAATAAGTGGTGCTGGGAAAACTGCACAGCTACATGTAAAAGAATGAAATTAGAACACTCCCTAACACCATACACAAAAATAAACTCAAAATGGATTCGAGATCTAAACATAAGACCGGACACTATAAAACTCATAGAGGAAAACATAGGAAGAACACTCTTTGACATAAATCACAGCAAGATCTTTTTTGATCCACCTCCTAGAGTAATGGAAATAAAAACAAAAATAAACAAATGGGACCTACTGAAACTTCAACGCTTTTGCACAGCAAAGGAAACCATAAACAAGACGAAAAGACAACTCTCAGAATGGGAGAAAATATTTGCAAACGAATCAACGGACAAAGTATTAATCTCCAAAATATATAAACAGCTCATTCAGCTCAATATTAAAGAAACAAACAACCCAATCCAAAAATGGGCAGAAGACCTAAATAGACATTTCTCCAAAGAAGACATACGGACGGCCACGAAGCACATGAAAAGATGCTCAACATCACTAATTATTAGAGAAATGCAAATCAAAACTACAATGAGGTATCACCTCACACCAGTTAGAATGGGCATCATCAGAAAATCGACAAACAACAAATGCTGGAGAGGGTGTGGAGAAAAGGGAACCCTCTTGCACTTTTGGTGGGAATGTAAATTGATACAGCCACTATGGAGAAGAGTATGGAGCTTCCTTAAAAACCTAAAAATAGAATTACCATATGACCCAGCAATCCCACTACTGGGCATATACCCAGAGAAAACCATAATTCAAAAAGACACATGCACCCTAATGTTCATTGCAGCACTGTTTACAATAGCCAGGTCATGAAGGCAACCTAAATGCCCACTGACAGACGAATGGATAAAGAAGATATGGTACATATATACAATGGAATATCACTCAGCCGTAAAAAGGAACGATATTGGGTCATTTGTTGAGACGTGGATGGATCTAGAGACTGTCATACAGAGTGAAGTAAGTCAGAAAGAGAAAAACAAATATCGTATATTAACGCATATATGTGGAACCTATAAAAATGGTACAGATGAACTGGTTTGCAGGGCAGAAATTGAGACACAGATGTAGAGAACAAACGTATGGACACCAAGTGGGGAAAGCGGCGGGGGTGGGGGTGGGGGTGTGATGAATTAGGAGATTGGGATAGACATGTATACACTGATGTGTATAAAATTGATGACTAATAAGAATCTGCTGTATAAAAAAATAAATTAAATTTAAAAAGTTTTTTAAAAAAGGAATATTAAAGAGTATATATATATATATATATATATATATATATATATATATATATATATACACATATGTATGTATAACTGAGTCACTTTGCTGTACAGGAGAAACTGGCACAGCATTGTAAATCAACTACACTTCAATAAAATTTTTGGTTGTTTGTTTGCTTTTTATACTGCAGGTTCTTATTAGTCATCAATTTTATACACATCAGTGTATACATGTCAATCCCAATCGCCCAATTCAGCACACCACCATCCCCACCCCACCGCGGTTTTTCCCCCTTGGTGTCCATACGTTTGTTCTCTACATCTGTGTCTCAACTGCTGCCCTGCAAACCGGTTCATCTGTACCATTTTTCTAGGTTCCACATATATGCGTTAATATACGATATTTGTTTTTCTCTTTCTGACTTACTTCACTCTGTATGACAGTCTCTAGATCCATCCACGTCTCAACAAGTGACTCAATTTCATTCCTTTTTAAGGCTGAGTAATATTCCATTGTATATATTTACCACATCTTCTTTATCCATTTGTCTGTCGATGGGCATTTAGGTTGCTTCCATGACCTGGCTATTGTAAATAGTGCTGCAATGAACACTGGGGTGCATGTGTCTTTTTGAATTATGGTTTTTTCTAGGTATATGCCCAGGAGTGGGATTGCTTGGTCATATGGTAATTCTACTTTTGGTTTTTTAAGGAAGCTCCATACTGTTCTCCATAGTGGCTGTATCAATTTACATTCCCACCAAAAGTGCAAGAGGGTTCCCTTTTCTCCACACCCTCTCCAGCATTTGTTGTTTGTCGATTTTCTGATGATGCCCATTCTAACTGGTGTGAGGTGATACCTCGTTGTAGTTTTGATTTGCATTTCTCTAATAATTAGTGATGTTGAGCAACTTTTCATGTGCTTCTTGGCCATCTGTATGTCTTCTTTGGAGAAATGTCTATTTAGGTGTTCTGCCCCTCTTTGGATTGGGTTGTTTGTTTCTTTAATATTGAGCTGAATGAGCTGTTTATATATTTTGGAGATTAATCCTTTGTCCGTTGATTCGTTTGCAAATATTTTCTCCCATTCTGAGGGTTGTCTTTTCGTCTTGTTTATGGTTTCCTTTGCTGTGCAAAAGCTTTGAAGTTTCATTAGGTCCCATTTGCTTATTTTTGTTTTTATTTCCATTACTCTAGGAGGTGGATCAAAAAAGATCTTGCTGTGATTTATGTCAAAGAGTGTTCTTCCTATGTTTTCCTCTATGAGTTTTATAGTGTCCGGTCTTATGTTTAGATCTCGAATCCATTTTGAGTTTATTTTTGTGTGTGGTGTTAGGGAGTGTTCTAATTTCATTCTTTTACATGTAGCTGTGCAGTTTTCCCAGCACCACTTATTGAAGAGACTGTCTTTTCTCCATTGTATATCTTTCCCTCCTTTGTCATAGATTAGTTGACCATAGGTGCGTGGGTTTATCTCTGGGCTTTCTATCTTTTTTTTTTTTTTTTAATTTATTTATTTATTTATTTATTTATTTTTGGCTGTGTTGGGTCTTCGTTTCTGTGAGGGCTTTCTCTAGTTGCGGCAAGCGGGGGCCACTCTTCATCGCGGTGCGCGGGCCCCTCACTATCACGGCCTCTCTCGTTGTGGAGCACAGACTCCAGACGCACAGGCCCAGCAGTTGTGGCTCACGGGCCCAGTTGCTCCGCGGCATGTGGGATCTTCCCAGACCAGGGCTCGAACCCGTGTCCCCTGAATTGGCAGGCAGACTCTCAACTACTGCGCCACCAGGGAAGCCCTGGGCTTTCTATCTTGTTCCATTGATCTATGTTTCTGTTTTTGTGCCAGTACCATATTGTCTTGATTACTGTAGCTTTGTAGTATAGTTTGAAGTCAGGGAGTCTGATTCCTCCAGCTTCGTTTTTTTCCCTCAAGACTGCTTTGGCTATTCGGGGTCTTTTGTGTATAACTGAGTCACTTTGCTGTACAGCAGAAACTGGCACAGCATTGTAAATCAGCTAACTTCAATAAAATTTTTAAAATAAATAAATAAAAACCTCCTAAGGGAAAATGAAACTAGACCCTTTTAAACCCAGCTCTGGGGCTTCCCAGGTGGCGCAGTGGTTGAGAGTCTGCCTGCCAATGCAGGGGACACGGGTTCGAGCCCTGGTCTGGGAAGATCCCACATGCCACGGAGCAACTGGGCCCGTGAGCCACAATTACTGAGCCTGCGCGTCTGGAGCTTGTGCTCCGCAGCAGGAGAGGCCGCGATAGTGAGAGGCCCACGTACCGCAATGAAGATGAAGAGTGGCCCCACTTGCCGTAACTGGAGAAAGCCCTCGCACAGAAACGAAGACCCAACACAGCCATAAATAAATTAATTAATTAATTTTAAAAATGGAAAAAAAAATACTGCATTATACCATGTGGCAATTAATAAACTGATTTATTTAAAAAAAAAAAAAACAGAAAACCCAGCTCTTACCACACGTTTAGTTTGGGTCAAGTTGTGTCCCTGACATAACTACACATTTTAAAAAGGTGTCAGAACACAACTTACAAGCTCCAAAAAAGAAAAAAAAACATAACGGTGAAATAAAGACTTTTTGAGATCAACAAAAGCTGAGAGAATTCATTGCCAGCAGATCTACACTACAAGATTATTAATGGAAATTCTTCAGGCAGAATGAATATGATACCAGATGGAAACTGCAGTTACACAAAGGAATGAAGGAGACCAGTAATGGTAAATATGTGTTTGAATATAAAGAAACTCTTCTCATTTTCAATCTCTTTAATTATTTTTTTAATATTTATTTATTTAGGCTGTGCCAGGTCTTAGCTGCAGCACACGGGATCTTCATCATGGAGTGTTTAGTTGCCACATGCGGGATCTTTAGTTGTAGCATGCGGGCTTCTTAGTTGCAGCATGCAGACTCTTAGTTGCGGCACGCGGACTCTTAGTTGCAGCGTGCGTACTCTTAGTTGCGGCATGCAGACTCCCTGTTGTGGCATGCATGTGGGATCTAGTTCCCAGACCAGGGCTCGAACCCAGGCCCCCTGCACTGGGAGTGCAGATTCTTACCCAGTGGACCACCAGGGAAGTCCCCTCTTTAATTATTTAAAGCAAAGACAACAACAAAATATCATGGAATTTATAATACATATAGAAGTAAAATGTATAACAACAGCACAAAGGATAGAAAGTGGAAATGAAATGTACTGTTATAAAATTCTTATACTAAATGAGAAGTAATATTGTATTATTTAAAGATAATACTTATAAAGATGTATCCTGTAAATGTAGAACAACCACTAACAAAATAAAACAACAAATAATATGGAGATAATATGGGATCATTAAAAATACTCTATTAATCAAAAAGAAGGCAAGAAAGGAGGAAAAAAGGAATAAAGAATAGATGAGATATAGATAACAAAGAATAAGATGGTAGATTTAAACCTAACTACATCAATAATTATACTGGGACTTCCCTGGTGGCACAGTGGTTAAGAATCCGCCTGCCAATGCAGGGGACACAGGTTCAAGTCCTGGTCCAGGAAGATCCCACGTGCCGCGGAGCAACTAAGCCTGTGTGCCACAACTATTGAGCCTGTGCTCTAGAGCCCATGAGCCACAACCACTGAACCCATGTGCCACAACTACTGAGTCTGCACTCTAGAGCCCACGAGCCACAACTACTGAAGCCCGCGTACCTAGAGCCCATGCTCCGCAACAAGAGAAGCCGCCACAATGAGAAGCATGCGCACCGCAACGAAGAGTAGCCCCTGCTCGCCACAACTAGAGAAAGCCCACGCGCAGCAAAGAAGACCCCACGCAGCCAAAAATAAATAAATAAATTTTAAAAAATAAAATAAAATAATTATACTAGGTAAGCAGGCTGTACACTCCAAATAAAAGACCAAGATTGCCAGATTGCACAAAAAAAGCAAGACACAACTATATGGTGTCTACAAGAAACCCATTTTAAGTATAATTATACAGATAGGTTAAAAGTAAAAGAATGGAAAAGATATCCAATGAAAACAATAACCAAAAGAAAGCTGAAGTGGCTGTTAGTGGCTATATGTTAATATTAGAGAAAGACTTCAGAACAAAGAACAATACAAGAGATGTTTAAGGTGTCAATTCATCAAGAAGACATAATGGCTTCATTATACATAAAGAAAAAACGGATAGAACTGAAGATTCTGCTTCAGGTAAACTCTCTATAGACCAACCCTCCCAATGAACAACTACAAGCTCTGGAAAAAATACAAAAACCGATTACCTGAGGATTCTGAATAGTACACTAAAATTGTAAAGGGGAGTCAAAACATGAAGCAATTGACAGAGTTGGGGAGTTTCCTGCTTTTAGGGGATTTTGCCCTGAGAGTGGGCATCCGTCACAAATTAGCCCTGAGAGTGGGCATCCATCACAAATTAGCATAACTTAAGCAACTAAAACTCCAAGAGCAACTGTGACATCTTTCTGGCCAGAGGAAAGAGAGGAAGGTTCTGGGCAATCATGGATGCCACCAAAATGAGTGGAGAATCCCAAAAGAGACAGAACCAGAAAAGGGGATGCCTTAATTCTGTGAACGAACATCACATACATCTCAGGCTGATCCCTCCCTAAATGATATATACACAAGACACACTCAAAAGTAGCAGAGCAAAAGCTGAAAGAATAGAAATGAGACTTGAAGTGCAACTCACAGAAGCTGACACAGCTTACAGTTAACTGCCAAGTAAAACAAACACATCAACATTCCTCAGAGGAATATCACAGAATCCAGAGTCTACACAATGTAACATTCACGATACCCAGGATACAATCCAAAATTACTCACTGTACAAAGAACCAAGAAGATATGACCCATTCCCAAGGAAAAAGACACTAAACAGAGAACAACATCAAAATGACATAAATATTAAAATGTTCAGACATACACTCAATGGAACAGAACAGTATACAGAAATAAAACCACACATATGTGTTCAACTGCTCTTCAACAATAATGTCAAGGTATTTCAATGCGGAAAGAATATTCTTTTCAACATAAGTTGCTAAAACTGGATACCCGTATGGGGAAAAAAAATAACCTTGACCCTTATATCATACAATATACAACAATCAACTCAAAATGGATCACAGACCTAAACATAAGAATAAAACTATGATGCGGCCACTTTGGAAAACGGTTTGGCATTTCCTCAAAAGGTTAAACATAAGAGTTACCATATGACCCAGCAATTCTACTCCTAAGTATTTCTTTCCAAGAGAAATGAAAACAGGTATCCACACTAAAACTCATACACACATGCTCATACCAGCATTATACACAAGAGGCAAAAAATATAAAGAAACCCAAATGTCCATCAATTGAAGAACAGATAAATTAAATGTGTTATATTCATACAATGGAATGTCATTTGGCTGATACATGCTACAACATGGATAAACCTTGAAAATACATATGGCTTCACTTATATGAAACATCCAGAATAGGCAAATCTATAGAGATGGAAAGTAGATTAGTGGTTGCCTAGGACTAGAGGCGATAGGAGGTTTGGAGAATGATGGCTAAAGGGTATAGAGTTTCTTTTTGAGATGATGAAAATGTTCTAAAATTGTGGTGACAGTAGCACAATTCTGTGAGCATACTAAGAACCACTGAATTGTACACTTTAAATGGGTGAATTTATGGTATGTGAATCATACCTCGAAATAAAGTTATTACAAAATCAGAAAGCTAAAACTATAAAACTTTTATAAGAAAATATAAAAGATTTGTGTTCTTGGGGTAGGCAGATTTCTTAGAACACAAAAAGCATTATCCATAAAAGAAAGAAATTGACAAACTACACTTCATCAGAGTTTAAAACTTGTTTTTTTGAAAGACACTGTTAAAAGTAAAATAAAAAGGTAAGCCTCAGACTGGGAGAAATATTTTACAAAGCATTTATCTAATAAAAGACTTATATACAGTATACATAAATAACACTTACAACAAAATAAGACAAACAGCCCAATTTTTTAAATGGGCAAGAGCAGAACAGATACTTTAACAATGAAGATATAAGAAAAGCCATTAAGCACATGAAAATACACTCATCATGAGTCATTAGGCAAATGCAAAATTAAAATCAGAATGAAACACCACTATACTCACTAGAATGGCTAGAATTTAAAAAACTGAAAATACCAAGGGTTCAAGAGGTTATGGAGCAACTGGAACTCTCCACTACGGATGAGAATACAAAAACAGTACAGCCTCTTTGGAAAACAGTTTGACAATTTCTCATTTGACCCTGCAATTCCACTTCTAGCTGTGTATGTACTCAAGAGAAATGAAAACATAAATCTACATAAAGACCTGTACATTAATGTTATTTCATGGCAGCTTCAGTAATAATAGACCCAAACTGGAAACAACACAAATGGGCAACAACAAGCAAACAGATAAATAAATTGTAGTAAATCCATCCAATGGAATACTATCAGTAATTAAAAAGGAATAAACTATTGATATATGCAACAACATGTATCAATCTTAAAGGACTACACTAAGTGAACAAAGCTAGACATGAAAGACTACATAGTGTATGCTTCCATTTATTTGACATTCTAAAAAAGGCAAAATACAGTAACAGAAAGGTGATCAGTGGTTGACAGAGGCAGTGGAAGGGAAAGAGGACTGACTACAAAGGGGCATGAGGGAACTTCCTGGGACAATGAAAATGTTCTATATCTTGATTGTGGTGATTATAAAACTATGTGCATTAATTAAAACTCACGAAACTAGACATTTAGCATGGGTGAATGTTAATGTTAATAAATTATGCTCAATAAAGTTGATTTTTTAAAAAAGGACAATTAGTAGTTTCATTCCTTTTCTAAGTCTACAGAGGTTCTCGAGGTCTTAGGTAATTCCCCAAAAGTCTCAATATCCAATCTGCTCCATTTTTAGGGTCCAATCTTGATTTCTACTTCTTACATGTCTTATGATTAAAAGTATAGCACCTCTACAAAGGATCATAAGAGACTACTACGAGCAACTATACGTCCATAAAATGGACAACCTAGAAGAAATGGACATATTCTTAGAATGGTACAATCTCCCAAGACTGAAGCAGGAAGAAATAGAAAATATAAACAGACCAATTACCAGTACTGAAATTGAATCAGTAATTTTAAAACTCCCAACAAACAAAAGTCCAAGACCAGATGGCTTCACAGGTGAATTCTACCAACACCTAGAGAAGAGTTAACACCTATCCTTCTGAAACTATTCTAAAAAATTGCAGAGGAACGAACACCTCCTAACTCATTCTGTGAGGCCACCATCACCCTGATACCAAAACCAAACAAAGATATCATAAAAAAGGAAAATTACAAGCCAGTATCACCGATGAGCATAGATACAAAAATCCTCAACAAAATACTAGCAAACTGGGACTTCCCTGGTGGCATAGTGGTTAAGGAACCGCCTGCCAACGCAGAGGACATGGGTTTGAGCCCTGGTCCGGGAAGATCCCACATGCCTCAAAGCAACTAAGCCTGTGCACCACACCTACTGAGCCTGTGCTCTAGAGGCCGCGAGCCACAACTACTGAGCCCGCATGCCACAACCACTGAAGCCTGCACGCCTAGAGCCCATGCTCCACAACAAGAAAAGCCACCGCAATAAGAAGCCCGCACACTGCAATGAAGAGTAGCCCCCGCTCGCCACAACTAGAGAAAAGCCCTTGAGCAGCAATGAAGACCTCACGCAGCCAAAAATAATTAATTAATTAATTTTTAAAAAATACTAGCAAACCGACTCCAACAATACATTAAAAGGATCATACACCATGACCAAGTGGGATTTATTCCAGGGATGCAAGTATTCTTCAACATCTGCAAATCAATGTGATACACCACACTAACAAACTGAAGAATAAAACCATATGATCATCTCAATAGATGCAGAAAAAGCTTTTGATAAAATTCAACATCCATTTATGATAAAATCTCTTCAGAAAGTGGACACAGAGGAAACATACTTCAACATAATAAAGGCCATATAGGGACTTCCCTGGTGGCGCAGTGGTTAAGAATCTGCCTGCCAATGTAGGAGACATGGGTTCGATCCCTAGTCCAGGAAGATCCCACATGCTGTGGAGCAACTAAGCCCATGCACCACAACTACTAAGCCCGCACTCTACAGCCCTCGAGCCACAACTACTGAGCCCGCGTGCCACAACTACTGAAGCCTGTGGACCCGTGCTCGGCAACAAGAGAAGCCACCACAATAAGAAGCACACACACCTCAACGAACAGTAGCCCCCACTCGCTGCAACTAGAGAAAAGCCCACACGCAGCAACGAAGCCCCAATGCAGCCAAAAATAAATAAATTAAATAAATAAATTTAAAAATAATAATAAAGGTCATATATGACAAACCCACAGCTAACATCATACTCAATGGTGAAAAGCTGAAAGCATTTCCTCTAAGATCAGGAACAAGACAAGGATGCCCACTCTCACCACTTTTATTCAACACAGTTTTGGAAGCCCTAGCCACAGCAATCAGAGACAAAAAGAAATAAAAGGAATCCAAATTGGAAAAGAAGAAGCAGAACTGTCACTGTCTGCAGATGACATGATGCTACACATAGAAAATCCTAAAGATGCTACCAGAAAACTACTAGAGCTCATCAGTGAATTCAGTAAAGTTGCTGGATACAAAATTAATATACAGAAATCTGTTGCATTTCTAAACACTAAAAATGAAATATCAGAAAGAGAAATTAAGGAAACAATCCCATTTACCATCGTATCAAAAAGAATAAAATACTTAGGAATAAACCTAGCTAAGGAGGCAAAAGATCTGTATTACAAAAACTATAAGACACTGATAACAGAAACTGAAGATGACCAAACAGATGGAAAAATATACCGTGTTCTTGGATTGGAATAATCAATATTGTTAAAATTACCATGACTACCCAAGGCAATATACAGATTCAACACAATCCCTATCAAATTACCAGTGGCATTTTTCACAAAACTAGAACAAAAAAATTTTTAATTTGTATGGAAACACAAAAGACCTTAAATAGCCAAAACAATCTTGAGAAAGAAGAACGCAGCTAGAGGAATCATGCTCCCTGGCTTCAGACTATACTACAAAGCTACAGTAATCAAAACAGTGTAGTATTGGCACAAAAACATACAGATCAATGGAACAGGATAGAAAGTGCAGAAAAAACCCACACACTTATGATCAATTAATCTATGACAAATGAGGCAAAAATATACAATGGAGAAAAGGCAGTCTCTTCAATAAGTGGTGCTGGGGAAACTGGACAGCTACGTGTAAAAGAATAATGAATTAGAACATTCTCTAACACCAGATACAAAAATAAACTCAAAATGGATTAAAGACCTAAATGTAAGACCAGATACTATAAAACTCCTAGAGGAAAACATAGGCAGAACACTCTTTGACAAAAAAAAAAAATCACAGCAATATTTTTTTGGATGCATCTTCTAGAGTAATGGAAGTAAAAACAAAAATAAACAAATGGGACCTAATTAAACTTAAAAGCTTTTGCACAGCAAAGGAAATCATAAACAAAATGAAAAGACAACCTACGAACTGGGAGAAAATATTTGCAAATGATGCTACCAATGAGGGATTAACTTCCAAAATATACAAACAGTTCATACAGCTTAATATCAAAAAAAACCAAAAAACCTAATCAAAAAATGGGAAGAAGACTTAAATAGACATTTCTCCAAAGAAGACATACAGGCACATGAAAAGATGCTCAACATTGCTAATTATTAGAGAAATGCAAATCAAAACTATAATGAGGTATGACCTCACACCAGTCAAAACGGCCACCATTAAAAAAAAGTCTACAAATAATAAATGCTGGAGAGGGTGTGGAGAAAAAGGAACCTTCCTACACTGTTGGTGGGAATGTAAATTGGTGCCGCCGCTATGAAAAACAGTATGGAGGTTCCTTAAAAAATTAAAAATAGAGTTATCATATGATGCAGCAATCCACTCGTGGGCATATATCGGGAGAAAACTCTAATTTGAAAGGATACATGCACACCAATGTTCACAGAAGCACTATGTACAACAACCAAGACGTGGAAACAACCTAAGTGTCCACTGACAGATGAATGGATAAAGAAGATGTGGTACGTATATAGAATGGAATATTACTCAGCCATAAAAAAAGAATGAAATAATGCCATTTGCAGCAACATGGATGGACCTATAGATTATCATACTAAGTGAAGTAAGTCAGACAGAAAAAGCCAAATATTATATGATAACACTTATATGTAGAATCTAAAAAAAATGATACAAATGAATTTATTTACAAAACAGAAACAGACTCACAGACACAGAAAACAAACTTATGGTTAACAAAGGGGATAGTGGGGCGGGAGGTTGGGGTGGGGGAGATAAATCAGGAGTTTGGGATTAACATATATACACTACTATATATAAAATAGATAAATAACAAGGACCTACTATATAGCACAGGGAACTATCCTGTAATAAGCTATAATGGAAAAGAATCTGAAAAAGAATAGATATATATGTGTATGTATAACTGAATCACTTTGCTGTACACCTGAAACTAACACAACATTGTAAATTAACTATACTTCAGTTTAAAAAATGGTTAAAAAAAAAGTATAGCACGTCTGAAACACAAAACTCTAAATTTTGTGTGTATGGTTCGGAGAATACATAGACCAGACTGACATAAAACCTACATGCTATCATCTCCAGCTAAATTACAGATGCAGTCAAACATTATTTGATCCTTCTGGAACTTTTCAGGCTTCCTTGCTTGCTTTTCTCATCTCCCCATTAAAAAGAATTTACCATAAATATCTAGTAGCTCATTCTTATACAGGGTACAAATCTCAGTTTCAGAGACTGCAACATTAAACAGCAGATCAGCTTTAAACACATGTAGTCTGTTTGCCAATACCTACAGAATGCACTGCATTTTCCACAAAGATTAATGAATTTCTCATTATACCATCACTCCCAAAATATCACAGGCAAATAAAGAATACTGCAACCAAGGGAAAAATTAAGCAGATTGGGCTATCAGTTGCAATTAGGTTTTAAAGAACAAACAAAGGCATTTGGGAAAGGGGCTGGCACACATTATCCAGAATTCAAGATGGGCTTTCCTGCATATCTACAACAGCAAGAAACTGGAAATATATAAAATAGCCCATGTGAACTGCATGCAGAATATAATGAGGACCTTGGAGAAAACCAGAATTAATCATTCACACAGATATCTCCAAAGAAAATGAAAAAGAACAAGATGTGAAGGGGGGTATAAGGCACTTGTAGGTTCTGACATGGACAAACTCTGTATTACCCAAATGTTTTGGAAGACACACCACACTTTAAAATTAATCTTGCTCTATAGCTCTACAGAGTCAACAGTAAGTGAGAGACTGCTATTAGCAAAGAGATATGACAACTAATAAAAGAACAAACAAAATAAACTCACACATGATTGCAAAAGGCCCAAATGCAAACTTAAAACTGTCTAGAATAAAATGGAATTATACTTAAGCAGAAATATGCCTCTTCTTCCATTACTGTAGTTCACCCCCTGCAATAAATCAGGGCCAGTGTCTTTTATTTATGTGTAAACCCATATTCCTGGTAGGCAAACTGACCTAGGTGGCAGTCATTTATCCTAGTGCTCTAATATATATCATAAATGATAAGATTGGGAGAAACAAAAGCTAGGTGTTTGAGGATGGAGTTGGGCTGACACTCACCACAAACTTCTCACCATTCTGCTCCACATGTTTGTATGTGGGGACCGATATGGGCACTGCTTGCTTTTCTGTGTAATCATAAAATGACTGTCCCAACGAGTCGTCACTGGGATCTAGGTTATCTGCCTCATGAGGAGGTACAGACAACACTGTCAAGATCAATTCCTTCTCGCCTGCTCGGATCAGGTCCACCACCTGCTTGTGTGTCGCCCCCTCAACATTCACGCCGTTCCTAAGGGGAAAAAGGGAAAAAGACAATCCCATAAACCAGAAGGGTCCAAACACCTTATAGCTCCACCCTCCTGCCCCCACTCCAGTGTCATGAAGTATGAACCACAAAATAAAAAGATCAGTTTGGTTCCAGAAAAGCTGTTCATGTTTTTACAAATCATAATGTGAAAAAGTGTGTGTGAACTTATGGCAGGGGGAAAAAATGGCAACAGGTGAAAGGACCTACCCTTCCTCTATGCTGGAACCTCGCACACAGCCTCAGGAAAACACAAGGGAAGGAGGGTGAAGCTGAGGAGGGAACAAAGCTTTTAAAGCCAATTTCCTCATCCTAACTAAGCACGTATGCAATACAATAAAGTGGCTTTTAACAATCCTGCCATTTGAACTGTTCTTTGCCCTTTTTAAATTTCTTAGAATTGGGAATTCTGTCAAAAGAAATTTTTCACAAAATATGCTCCCTTAATTTGTAAAGACTCAAAAAGTATGACTTAAGATAGTTCTTTTACATTTGTATCTGATTTCTCCCCATATCTTAAAATTGGTCAACTTAATTTTGCTTTATACCAAGTTTCATCACCTTGGGAATTAAATGATATATATCTTCATACACACTAGTTTCCTCTATCACTCAGTTTTAAAAAAGGCAAGGAGATAACCTCTCTAAAATTTTATTATCTGACCCAATTTCCTTTGTTCTCCCAATCTCTTCAATTAGTATCTACTTTTTTTTCTGTTCTGTGCTATCTCACTTAAAGCCCTGTTTAATCAGTTCAAACTAAAAAATGTACCGCTAAGGTTACATAGTCTATCAACCTACGCATTCTCCTTCCTGTTCCACTGTGTATAAAAAGGCTGAAACTAGGAAAAGTACAAGGTTTGGAAGAACAATAATTTTGTCAAGAAAGATGCTGCGTCTCAGAAAACTCACTCAGCAAACTGAACTACCTTCCCAGAATGCTGACCCAGCCCGTTATCTCAGCAAAAACCACTAGGCAGCTAGCTGACCTGGAGGTTCCCTCCATGGCTATCCCAAGAGGGTTAGGAAATACACACCTGGCCTTTAGTCAATTTGATAAAAGCTTATCTGCCCTTTAAACTCTTTTTCACTCTTGTTCCAAACCATTAGGGTTTTTCCTTCCTGCAAATGATGCTAGGTTTAGTAACAAGCCTTCCACAAACTTTTCAATCACTGGAATTGTCTGTCAGACAGAGTATGGTATCTGAAACATCCATTTATATAAACAGAACAGGCAGGAGATCATCCAGCTAAGCCTCCTTCCTTATTCTAGGTTTAACAATCTAGCCAGTAAATTCAGTGCTCTTGACATTTCACAACCGAAAGTCTAACTTAAATACACACACACACACACACACACACACACACACACACACAAACAGCAATTTTACAACTGGCTAGCTATAGAAGAAAATAAAGAGCTCCCTCCACTGATGGAAATTTGAGCTTTTAAAAATCAGATCAGGTCAGACCAGTGGCCAGAAAAAGTGGTCAGTTCTTTGATCATAGAGCAGGATGGTAAAATAGAAGAAAATGGGCTTTGGAGCTAGATCTACATGGGTTCAAATCCTCGCCCTGCCAGAATTGGTCTTAAGTCATTTAACCTTTCTTAGCATTGCTTTCCATGTCTATAAAATAGAGACAATAATCAGTCCCTAACAGAGTCGTTGTGAAGATTAATGTAATAAAACATGTAACTTGCCAAGATCAATGCCTGAACACTCGTATCAGAAAGTATATTAAGGAAAGAAGTACTATGTATCTATGCGTTATGAAGAGATTTTGATTAAAGAATAAATAGAAACCTAAAGCTGGGGATTGGTAAAGCATTTCATCTGAATCTTTGACCTAATTACTAGTTCTGGGAAAATATTTTGATGGTAGAAGAAATAAAATGGAAAAGGCAAAAGTTAAAAATCAACATAGAGAATTTGATCTATCCCTAGGAATCTTAGCTTAACTCATGAATATCCTTGTTAATTTTTTTTTTTTTTTAACAAAGTGAGGAAAACTAATACTGTAGAGACTGAAGAAAACATCTTGGATACTAAAACACGATTTTTATGTTAGTACAATCAATTTTATGAGATGAGCATTTGTGAAAAAAGTTTAAGAACTGATGAGCATTTGTGAAAAAAGTTTAAGAACTGATGCTCAAATTTTATTTTTCAGCTCCCTAATTTTTCCTAATTTTAAAGGATTTTTAATCTGGACTACTCTGTCAATAGGCTTGGGGGTGGGGGGCGGTCAGTGAACCCCTACAGAATTTGTATGTAAAATTATATTTGTCTACATATATGCATTTTTTTCTGGGAAGAGGGCCCACAGCTTTCATCAGCTTCAAAAAAGGAGTATGTAATCTCCAGAACGGTTAAGAACTATTGTTTTCAATGCATACCTCCACCCATTCACTTTTCAAGTCAGAATACACTGTTCCTTGGGTCACTCACAGAAATAAGCCCTGAAAATCGGCAAACTTAAGTGAGGCTTACTCCAAAAGCAGTCAGGGAGCAAGGAAGGTTGCTTAGGTTTCACTTCTTTAATAGTAAGACCAAGCTTCAAATTGGCTATCATCCCAAAAACCCTCTTAAAAAAACCCAAAACAACAACAAAAACAAAAAACCAAAAAACAGGAAAGAACTACCAGTGTCATATTGTAAACACACTTGCTAATACTTATCTGGTTCAACTATAGAAAGAATTCTATACATTCCACAATTTAATACAAGCTGGAAATTCCTTCATTCTTCAGAGAATGAAATGGGTCAGTAAAAACCCCAGGATGCGTGATTTCAAAAAGGGCCCTCCCTCCTCAAGAATTAAGAGACCTTCATAGTCATAAAAATGTTTATATGATATCCCCTTTTCCACAAGAATGCTACTATACCAGGCTCATATTAGGTGTGGCCCAATTTGGCCGATTCTGAAGACATAAATGAATGTAAACTATAAATTCTGCAGAAAGGGAACTTTCAGCACTACAGACTTCTGGTTCAAAGCATGGGTTTTGGAGTCAGAGAGACTTCCGTTTGAATACCAGTTGTGCCATTTAAGAGATGAGACATTTGGCAAATGATTCAATCTCATTAAGCCTCAATTTCTCAACTCATAAAATGGGGCTAATAATATAACAGAGTTGCTGTAAGACCTCAAATGAGATAAAGCTCTAGAATAGAGTAATCACTCAATAAAAGGTAGTTATTCATGTGACAGTATTTCTATCAGCTGGGCAAGCAGGTTGGTAGTATTTTGGCCTCCTGATGAAACAAACAAACCCTTTCTACGACCAATTTCCCTTGCTTTTCTTTTGTCTTTGTAACATAATCTAGATGGAATTCATTTGAAAATAAATGACTGAGCTCTCAACCAATGATAATAGGAAACACAAGATAGTCAACTTCAAAAGATAACTACCACATCAGAGAACCACTAAGTCCTATACCACACAAAAGTAACTACTGCCCAGTAGGTTCTACCCATCAATGCTTTTTCTACAAAAAAAGGCTTAAACACACCATCAAAAATTTTCAACAGATATGTGATTAAACAAATACAGTAAAATGTTAATTATAGAATCTAGGTGGTAAACGGGTATTCTCGTGCAACTCCTTCAACTTTTCTGTATATTTGAAATTTTCCAAAATAGAATGTGGAGGGGGCTTCCCTAGTGGCGCAGTGGTTAAGAATCCACCTGCCAATGCAGGGGACAAGGGTTCAAGCCCTGGTTCGGGAAGTTCCCACATGCC
This sequence comes from Balaenoptera musculus, assembly GCF_009873245.2. NCBI lineage: Eukaryota > Metazoa > Chordata > Mammalia > Artiodactyla > Balaenopteridae > Balaenoptera > Balaenoptera musculus. Next base: position 109,653,502 of record NC_045785.1, on the reverse strand, counting down.
GCGGAGCAACGAAGCCCGTGCGCCACAAGTACTGAGCCTGCGCTCTAGAGTCCGCGAGCCACAACTACGGAAGCCCGCGTGCCTAGAGCCCATGCTCCGCAACAAGAAAAGCCAACGCAATGAGAAGCCCATGCACCGCAACAAGACTAGCCCCCACTCGCCACAACTAGAGGAAGCATGCACGCAGCAAGGAAGACCCAAGCAGCCAAAAATAAATTAAATAAATTAATTTAAAAAATAAATAAATAAAATGTGGAGGGAAAAAAGAAGGCAACCAAAAAATCCAACCATCCACAACTAAGACCAAAACTTAGTTTCCTTAGGCAACTAGATGGTACCCAATTACTTTGTGTCTTCAGCATTGTAAAGATACACTTGATAATTTTAATAAAAATGCCCCTCATTTTCTACATAAGACCAAAATTTGACCCCATTGGAGAGGCCTTTAGGTAACTAATAAGAGTGGCTTTAAGTAAGGCTTTTATTCAACTAAAGTTAGCCAGCTGAAGAAACTGCAAAGCTAATGTAAACACTCCCAAAAGGCAGGGGAAAAAAAGTTCTAAATAGTCAGGATTTGTGTACTGGTTATGAAGGAGCCTGTATATAATGAAACTAGGTATGGATGGAAATATGACAGAGCCAATCACTCACTATACGTGCCACAGGAAGGAGCCATTCTATGTGGTAAGCAGAATATTATTTTGACCCCCTGTGACACGCAGGAAAGTAATTAAAGTGTAGTTAGTCCCCCAGAGGGAGCCTGTAAAAAACAGACAATAAAGTCCTATAACTGCAAGCAGTAGGAGACACTTCTCAATTCTGTAGGTTAAAACACAACGGCTACATGTTCACAGAAAGGTTAAAATAAAAAAGTTTTGCCAAGGATGTGGAAGAGATGGAATTCTCATGCATTGCTGATGGGAGCATAAAGCAAAAACAATCCGGCAGTTTCTTATAATGTGAAACATAAACACATTTACTATATGACCTAGCAATTCCACTCCTACGTATCTACCCAAGAGAAATGAAAACATGCCCATACAAACAATTATAGTAGAATGTTCATTGAAGCTTTATTCATCATAGTCCAAAACTGAAAACAGTCAAATGTCTATCAAGAGGTAAATAGATAAACTGTGGCACATTCATGCCACAGAGTATTACTCAGCAATAAAAAGGACCAAACTACTGATGTCCACAATATGGATGAATCTCAAAAATACACTGAGCAAAGAAGACAGAAAAGAGTCTGTTTGATTTGATTTCATTTATTTGAAGTTCAGAATAGACAAAAGTATTCTATAGTGATAATTATCAGATCAGTGGTTGTCTGTCAGGGAGGGGGCAGGGGTAGGGGGAACAACAGACACAAGGAAGCTTTCTGAAGTAATATACGTGCTCTATATCTTGATTGGGGTGGTAGTTAAATGGATCTATACTTTTCTCAGATTTAAAACTCTCAAAATGTGTGCATTTGACTGTATGTAAATTAAACCTCAATAAGGTTGATTTTAAAATAAAATTATATAATATCCTCATTTATAAATGTAAAATAGTAGTCCATCATCAGAGTGAAACAGCCCCTATTCTACTTTTAGATTACTCTGAATTTTTTGTTGTTGTTATTGACAATGTTGTTATGAAGATCCTAGTAGATGAATCTCTACACATATCTGCAGTACAAAATTGTTTAATGGATAAAACACACCCTTTTTCCTTCACCTCCCATATCTTTGTGGAAAATAAGCTAAGCCTTCAATACTTTCACGTCTTACAAGCCTATTTCAACAAAATAATGAGGAGAAAATTAAGCCAGAGCTAGTTTTACCCCTGCTACTGCTTTGGCCTTTTGTCTTAACCTCTATAAACAACAGGACACGTATTTCAAGCCTAGTGTAGTTAAGAACGTCAGTAACAGATGATTATAAAGTTAAGCCAGAGAGCAACAGCATCTCTGTCTAGTTTATTAAAGCCATAATGTGAGAAACATCAAACTCACTCAACACTTGATTAATACTATTATATTACATTATAAATATAATTGATCTTTTTTAGGAGTCCCAGAATCCCCTCATTAGATTTTTAAGTGTTCAAGGCTGTAAAGCATTTTCTTCTCAGAGAGTATTTGAAAAAGAATTTGTCTAGCCAAACAGCTAACATTAGAAAAACTTTTAATGACATTGAAGTACATCAAGCAAATGAACTTAGAGCTCAAAAAATATTTATGAAGACTATATGCAAACATGGAAAAGTCCTTATAGTATGTAACATGCAAAAAACAAAGACTATAAATATTGTTTGAGGTTTTTTGCATTTAAAATATAAAAATATTGTCCATTGTGATCTTATGAGCACATAAGATATTTCTGCCCCCAAATAGACACAGTATGTAAACTATGAAAATAGCTGAGTTAGGGTAACTATGGAACTATGGGTAATTTTAAAAATTTAACATAGCTTTTCTATCTTTTCAATTACAACAAAGCTTTTTAAAGAAACTCCCTATCTTCTCTGCAATATATCTTCTTGGAAATTGGGTGAAGATCTTCCAAGTTGGAGAAAAACAGTCCCCTGACTCATCAAAAGAACGACACTTCCTTTGACTTTTCACTGGTTCATTGCCCAGTTGTTGAGTACATCTCATCTATACTAGACACTAGACTATAAAAACAAGGAACTACTCTACTGAAATGTAAAGACATGTCCTTTTAAATTCTGCAGTTAAATCATCTGGCTGGCTTAGGTTGACTCCTTTTCATCCACCTCTGCCTCTTTGCTATCTAACTTAGGCAAACAATCAAGTCACATAACTGACTAATTGTCTTAGCAATCACGCTGTACTTTGCCCTAACACTCTGGGGATAAGGGATTCAGACATGCATAAGCAATAAAAATAGCCAAAGGAAGTCAAGCTTGATGGTGTCTGTACCAAAGTACAATGCCAGACCACTAAATATCAATAACTTTTTGGAATTTTGTTTCAGAAATAGTAACATTTTAGAACACCTAATTTACTGACAGGACAAGAGAAGTACAACTAGAGAAAGTAAATGGTCAAAGGTTTCTAAAATGCTTGCGTTTTTTCTAATAAACAATCTGGTTAACGATTTTAAAAGCACAAAACTTATCTCAATTACTCTTAATGTTAACTTATGTGGAAAATGAGATGATGACTACATAAACAGGTAAAATCCTTTTGGAAAGCAATTTCACTGGTAATATGCATCTAAAATCATAAAAATGTTCATGTTCTTTCAACCCAAAATGGCCTGAGAATTTATCCGAAGGAAATCATCAAAATATGAGCTCCATGAGGGCAAGAACTTTACAGTGGCATGTAGACCATTCTCAAGTATTTGTTGAAAGAAATGAAATAATCCTGAACACAGAAAAAGCAAGGTTCAAGTATGTTCATCATTATTTAGGTTGTTTCCAAATTTCTGTTCTTATAAAAAGTCAGCAATAGGGGGAAATGAATGGTAAAGAAAATTATAGCAAAACAATTTAACTATAAAGCAATCATTTAAAATTGTAAATATGAAGAACAAAATAATCTATAAATATGTTTGAGCCAATGTTATGTTAAGAAGTGGATTATAAAAATGCAACTTTTAAAAGATAACATAGGAGAAAATCTAGTGATGGGTATGACAATGAGATTTTAGACAACAAAAATGTGATCCATGAAAGAAAAAATTGCTAAGATGAATTTTATAAAAATTAAAAACTTCTGCTCTGTGAAAGACACTGTTAAGAAAAACAAGTCACAGACAGGGAAAAAATATTTGGAAAACACATATTTGATAAAGGACTTGTATTCAAAATATAAAAGAACCTTAAAACTTAAAACTCAACAATAAGAAAACAAGCCAGTTAAAAATGGGCAGGGACTTCCCTGGTGGTCCAGTGGTTAAGACTCTGTGCTCCCAATGCAGGGCGCCCAGGTTCTATCCCTGGTCAGGGAACTAAGATCCCACATACCGCAACTAAGCCCGAGTTCTGCAACTACTGAGCCTGTGCGCTCTAAAGCCCATGAGCCTCAGCTAGAGAACCCCGTGCGCCACAAGGAAGACCCAGCGCAGCCAAAATAAATAAATAAATAGATAGACAAATAGATACATTTTTTTAAATTAAAAAAATGGGCAAAAATCTGAACAGACACCTCACTAAAGAAGAAATACAGACGGTAAATAAGCATATAAAAGTTACTTAACATCACTCATCATTAGAGAACTGCAAATACCATTAAATACCTATTTGATTGGTTAAAAAAAACCCACAATAATATCAAATGCTGGTGAAGATGTGGAGCAACAGCAATTCATTCAGTGGTAGAGCCACTCTGGAAGACAGTTTGACAGTTTCTTAAAAAGCTAAACATAGTCTTACCATAAGATCCAGCAATCACACTCCTAGGTATTTACCCAATTGAGTTGACAACTTATATTCACACAAAAACCTGCACACAGATGTTTATAGCACCTTTATTCATAATTGCCAAAAACTGGAAGCAACCAAGATGTCCTTTATAAGTGAATGGATAAACAAAAGTGGTACATCTAGACAATGGAATATTATTCAGCTATAAAAAGAAAAGAGCTCTCAAGCCACAAAAAGACATGCAGGAATCTTAAATGCATATTGCTAAAGGAAAGAAGCCAATCTGAAAAGGCTACACATTGTATGATTCCAATTAATTATATGACATTCCAGAAAAGGCAAAGATCAGTGCGCTGCCAGGGGCCTGGAGGGAGGGGAGGGATGAATAAGTGAAGCACAGGGGATTTTTAGGGCAGTGAAACTATTCCGTATGATACTGTAACACTGCATACATGACAGGATGCACTTGTCAAAACCTACAGAACTTTACCACACAAAGAGTAAACCTTAATATATGCAACTTTTTCTTAAATCAGTAGGTTCAGAGAATTCCAGGCTGTAACAAGAGAATCTAACTGTATTTCAAATCTATTTCAAAAAACCTCATGGAAGCGGGTAGGGGGGAAAAGGTACAGACCTAAGTAACTGGAAATGAATGAATTCTGTAAGATTAAAGGCCAAAGGGACTGCACATAAGTACTGTATTCTAGTCAATAAAGTTGTTTCCCGCAGGGGTACAGGTTAACAATTCTGGTATTACCACACATGTATACTGGAATTGAAAAATTAAGTAAATAAATGGTGGATGTAGGGAGCCAAGTTTCTCACTGTTGGAGTGGAAATGTACAAATCAGCAAGGGGAGGGGGACAAAACATCCATATGGTAATGAAGAAAAGATAGAGACATCAGTAAGAACTCATGTTTAACTTAATATAGATACAGATGGTTACATATAGAAATATTTATAGATATGTGTATACACAGGGATTAATAAACACACATATATTTCTTTGCTCTGACAGCTGAGAGGGCCTGAAAGAAAGTACACCCTCTTAGCAAGAACCATACCTAATGCCTAGATCTTGGTTTCTAATAACATTCTCCAGTAAAAAGAACCAGTGTCTCTTGGAGAAATGGCTGATTCTAGAACTGGGGCAAGAAACACACAAGATGAGCCTGGAGCACTGTGTAGTACCAGAAAGTAAGGAAGTGCTCAAAAACAAAATAAAACAAAGAAACACACATTGATGAGAGTATGTAGAAGGGCACAGAAGCCAACTGAAAGAGCTACCAATGGCCGATTCTGGAACAACTGGAGCAACAAAATAAAGTGGCAGTATCAGATTATACAACCCAAAGTATAAAATAAATATCCATGAGCCCATACTGATATAAATAAATGACAGAATAAACTAATACACAGGGGAGAAGAGACATTCTTCTCCTATGCAGAATTCCAAATAAATTATACAGTTACTACATACTAAAGGAGAAAAGCATAACTTCCCACTCCTTAAGTGTGGGCTGCATATAGTGACTCCTATCCAAAGGGTACAGTATGAAGTCGGGGAGAGGAGGAGGAGAATAACTTTAAAGTAGAGAAACCTGGCAAATACTACTTTAGCCAGATGATCAAGGTCAATATCAACAGTCATAAATCATGATGATAGTATGTATTGTTGATATGAACTGATGAAAATGATACTTTACCTCTGTGACTGTCCTCCCAAAATCACCAAAACTCCAATCTGATCATGAAAAAAAATCAAATTCTAATAGTCAGGCATACTATACCTGACCAGTACTCCTCAGAAGTGTCAAGGTCATCAAAAATAAGGAAAGACTGAGAAAATGTCACAGCCAATATGAGCCTAAGGAGACATGACAACTAAATGTAATGTGGTATCTTGGATGGGATCCCGGAATAGAAAGACATTAGGTAAAAACTAATGAAATCAGAATAAACTATGGGCTTCAGTTGGTAATAATGTATCAACATTGGTTCATTTATTTTAACAAATGTTAAACATTTAACAAATAACCATACTTATATAAGAGGAGAAACTGTATGGTGGGAGTGGGGGATGTATATATGGAAACTCTACACTATCTGTTCAATTTTTCCGTAAATCTAAAACTATTCTAGAAAATGGTCTATTAATTCTAAAAATTAGATCACAAATTATATGTAACAGTATAACTTCATAACAAATACATTAAAAAAGGACAGCCAAAATACAAAAAGTAGTTGTGTTAGGATGATAAGACGATGGGTGATTTTTTTTTTCCTTAGTCTCCAAATTTTCTAACATTACTAACACATTACTTTTATAATTTAAAAAATGAATTTTATACCACTAAACACCTACTAGAATGACCAAAATCCAAAACACTGACAACACCAAATGCTGATGAGAATATGGCTTAACAGGAACTCTCATTCATTGCTGGTGGAAAAGCAAAAGGGTATACTTTGGAAGACAGTTTGGTGGCTTCTTATAAAAATCACATACTCTTACCACCTGGATCCAGCAATTATGCTCCTTGGAGTCAAAAACTTTTGTCCACACAAAAACCTGCACACAGATGTTTATAAGCAGCTTTATTCATAATTACCAAAACTTGGAAGCAACCAAGATGTCCTTCAGTTGAGGAATGGATAAACTGTGGTAGATCCAGAAGACAATGGAATATTATTCATCGCTAGAAAGAAATGAGCTATCAAGCCATAAAAAGACATGAAGGACACTTAAATGTATATTACTAGGTGAAAGAAGACAAGGTTACATACTATATGATTCCAACTGTATGATAATCTGGAAGAGGCAAAACTATGGAGACAGTAAAAAGATCAGTAGTTGCCAGGGCTTAGGGGGAGAGAGGAATGAATTAGCAGAGCATAGAGGATTTTTAGGGCAGTGAAACTACTCTGTATACTACAGTGGCAGATACTGTTATTACAAATTTGTCCAAACCCATAGAATATACAACACCAAGAGTGAACCCTAAAATAAACTATGGACTCTAAGTGACAATGATGTGTCAATGTAGGCTCATCAATTCTAACAAATGTACCTCTCTGGTGGGGGATGTTTATAATGGTGGAGGCTATGCATTCTATGGAGAGCCCTAATTCACAAACCCTTACCAAAGCCTTTTTTAAGTATCAAAAGCAAAATTCAATATTTATACCAATATTTTAAAGCACCTACATCCAAAAATTTAATGCTGGGCAAAAGAGAGTACTAATAACAATAAAGTATGGCCCTGGCAGGGTTGAGAAACTGAGAGCTATGTCAATCAGCATCTAGTCTTCCCAAAGAGGGAAAAAAGAATAAATAACTTGTCAAATAAGCTGCTCACCATCACTGGGACTTTTTACCCTTGGCTGGGTGTTCTATTCACAAAGAATGCTGCCTGAGGCAGGAAAAGTACAAATAAGCATCATCTGTCTTTCGACCATAATACCTCCAGCCACAAGTAACAAGGGTTTACTACTTGGGAAGGAGTAATAGATTCCTCAAACCTTCTAGTTCCAAGGCAATCAGGATACAAATATAATCTACACAGGTAGACTTATTTCTAAAAAAATGAATCTTGTCATTCAGTAAAAAAAAGTATAATAAGGCTTAAGGCTTTAAGGTATTTTAAAAATCAATATAAAATTATAATCAAGCTATTCAGAAGAAAAGTTCATTTGTTATCTGATAATTACCTGTAAGGCCAATGTAACAACTTGACACCAAGAATAAAAACAAACTTGTTCATTTCCCTCCTAATAAAATACAAAATTCTAGTCTTAGAATTTTAAAACAGCCTCCTATATTAAAATTACTAAGGCTTTGGATCTGTGCTCCACATGGCCAGGACACAACTAGTTTACACCTTTTATCCTAGCATAATTAATGGGCCCCTTTCATTTTCAAGTGTCTTGGTCTGGACAATAAACTATACAGTCCTCCTAGTTTTAGTACATTTTGTGTCTGGAAGACTCCTGTGAATATGCACATAGTCTCTAGGCACTTGCATTACTAGTTTAGATAACTAAGGGCAGAAAAGTACTTATGGCGACTTGGAGGAATTGCTCTAAACTTGTTCATCCCATTGTGGTGAGGCAGGACGGGGGAGGCTAGGGAGGAGGAATGAAAATCAGGTCAACTGGGCTTAAGAAATAACCTGAGGCTGCCGCTTTCTCCACCAAACCTAAAATTCCTTAGTGCAAAGACTATATGTCATTCAGCTTCCTATCCCCAGTGTCTAATATTGTATGTGTCATGTAGTAAGCACTCATTAAAAGTTTTCCCTGAGTGAATGAAAAAAATTATTAAGATTAGCACACAAACTCAATACTGGTTTTCCTTCATGCACTTCCATAATTTCATTCTTTATTTTTAACTTTTATACTGGTTTCACTATTTAGAGGGAAGTACTAAAAATATTATGCAAGCTCTACATTTTTCAAGCCTTAGTATTAGTGATCACTTTGCTTTCTATTATGGGTAGCAATGGTTAAGAGTAAAATATGACATTCAATTATGTAAGCAATTCCAAAGTGAGGCTATGTTTTCTTTTACTGAAATATACTGAAAATAAAAGTAAATTGTTTTTATTAATTTTTTAAAAAATAAACACTGATTCCAAGGATAGCAAAATGAGGTAAGAAGAAGGAATAAGAAATAAACATGTTGACATTTAAAAAGCAGCCTTTATTTTATGTTAATTCTGGGAATAATCTATTATAATTATATTGTTTCATCTCATAAAAACTAAATGCACCACACTTAGCTAAAAAATTTAAGCACGGTGGGTCTCCTCACACGACAGAGGCTGAAGTATTACCAGTAAAGTCTTAAAGAAATTTCTGATACTAAAGCTATAAAAGTATACATTTATCTTGTTTGGATAAGATTTTTTTGTTTGCTTACTTTTCAACTTTTGTCTTTAAAAACTTGATCAGCATATAACAACTCTATGGTTCAATTTAAATGTAAAGCTGGATGTGAAAATAGGTTACTTCTTCACACTGCGGGATAATGAATGCTAGATAAAGGTAAGAAAGTTGCTAATAGCCATAATGGTTTCCCTAACCTGACTAACTCATTCTCCTATCTACCCTATTTCTCAGGCCCTCTCAATCAGTTATTCACCAGCAAAACAAACATAATCAGTCCTAAAGCATTTCTCAACACCAACTCAGGCTTTGAGATCTGCTATAATTTGAACCATTGCCTAAATGGCCAATTTAAACACAACTCCCCAATGTTTTTAGTTTGGTGTACAGTGACAGTTAATTAAAGAATAAAATCTACTTGCTTTATCAACAACCTTAGTTTGCAAGTCAGGTAAATTACCAAAGAAGGAATCTTAATATTTTAAAGTTCTATTTCACTACTATTTCTGAATTACCACATAATGCAACTAAAAACACGATTCCTCATGTGATCTGATAAGTCTGTTCTGCGGTGACAAACTGCACCCTGAATCCCAACACCCATTTCCTAAATATTCAATTAGTCTCCAGAGGTACTGTATTTGAGTGTGAGGAGAAGTATAAATCTATCACCACTACTGAAAAAACAGTTCAAAATACCTTCATCTATGTAAGAAGCCCTTAGAAATGAATAACAAGACATACTTTTTAAGTGATATGGCCCTTCAGCAATCAAATACCATCCTTTAACCCAAATTAAATTCGCGCAATTTCTTTTGGAAGCTGAGGAACACAGACTACAGTACAGTTTTTGTAAGCTGTAGTCTATTTCAGCATATTGAATAAGAAGAAAGTTACAGTAAGACCTTTTCCAAATCAGCAACATAAAGGATAATTTGGTAGGCCAGGGAAATCTAAAATAATCTATTAGCACACAATTCAGAAAGGGAAACTTTAGTGTCACATTTCCTTGGATTCAAAACACCAGGTAGAGAGAACAAAACTCATTGTCGTTTCTAAGAAAAGAGATGCAAGTTACGTACCTTGAGAAAACAGATCCAAAAAATAGTTTTTAACCCTACCAGAATCAAAATGATCATAATTTTGGGTAAAAAGAATTAAGTAACCTGCATGGTACATTCAGTAGACAAACTACACACTTTATAAATTACAAACTTTATCATGATTAAACTGATCAGCAAAAGAAGTGGAAGAAGTTTCCAAAACTTTCACAGAGGTCATCACATCTCCAAATATTAAGTTAATCAATCTCCCAATTTTCAAAACATACTAAATAAATACAACTAAAACTAGATAGGCCCACAGATATAAAAGTACTGTCGGGGGCAGGGGGTTGGAGGGGAGAGAGACAGCTTCCTGGTTAATCGCACTGAATAGTTCTGTAAGAGTAATCAGCCTCTTCAAAGCAGCTGGGAGAAAATCCACACAAGCAGCTGACTCTGCAGACTGCTCTGTACTTTTCCAAAGAGAAGTAAACTAATTACTTGTGTTTCAAGTCCACAGAATACGTAGACCTGTCATTCTAGTCTTGCTCTGAGGTCTGACACAAAAATCTGCAGTTTCAGAGAGCTTAAGCAAAAACCATTTTTTTAAAAGATGTTTTCATAACAACGGAAGTTCATTAAAGGAAGTACACATAAGAGTATTCAAATGCAGTACCTTACTCTGCAACTTTAATACCTTGCAGATAGGTATATTTCCTCAACTATATGAAAACCTTATTAGTTAGCAGGGCGCAATAAATAATAAACAAAAGAGACTACACACATACTACCTAGCATTTGACTGATACCATATCACAAAATCTAACTCTGAAGTACCCCTCACATTACTGACAGGAGAAATTCACTGTATGGTCACCACCAATTCTTAAACTTACCTGGGGCTTCCCTGGTGGCGCAGTGGTTCAGAATCTACCTGCCAATGCAGGGGACACGGGTTCGAGCGCTGGTCTGGAAAGATCCCACATGCCGCGGAGCAACTAAGCCCGTGCGCCACAACTACTGAGCCTGCACTCTAGAGCCCACGATCCACAACTACTGAGCCGGAATATTGCAACTACTGAAGCCCACGCGCCTAGAGCCCGTGCTCTGAAACAAGAGAAGCCACCGCAATGAGAAGCCCGCGCACCACAACGAAGACTAGTCCCCACTCGCCACAACTAGAGAAAGCCTGCGCGCAGCAACGAAGACCCAACACAGCCAAATAAATAAATAAATAAATAAATAAACTTATTTGAAAGATCTTTGTAAGAATTTTCATTTTGAAGGCAGAATGCAGGTATAAATCTTAGTACTATATATATTAAGTTCCCTGTCTGTCTTCAGTCCCCCTCAACTCCCAGCAACACGCTGTATGCCAAAATAAAAGATTTAAATCAAAGGAGGCATCTTCAAATCAGAGGAGTACAGCTAAAACAGAACATCTGTAGGGCAGAGCACAAGTGGACCTACAGCATATAGGATCAAACTTATCAACTGTAAACACAATCGTAAGTACAGTCATATAAAACATAAGAGAAAGAGAAATGGATATTTGAGAAGCTGAACTGTGCTGTGAGTAAAATACATATATACAAATTAAAGGCAACCAGCTCCTCACCAGCTGCTCCCAGCTCTAGGCATTAGAGCTTAGTTGTCTTTAGTTCCCTTCTTTATATAGTACAAGACAGCCCAAGAGAGTAGATGCTCTGAAATTCTTCTAACAGTGATTTTCCTCTTTGGCCTTGGAAATGTTATTCAACTTCTTCAGGTAAATAAATAAAAACTAAATTCTCAGGGAGTCCTGGGTATTAATGCACATACAACGATATTCTGACCTCAAAAACAGAATAAAATCCAAACTTTTTAGCACGGCAATCAAAACCCCATTTGATCTAACCTGAAGCACAGGTGTCTATAAACAAACAGCAACTTTAGATTCCTTGTTATCCTAAGATCCTCCCTTTGGTCACACAGTTACCTCAGCCTATAAAATCCTTCCCCCTCTTCTGCCTACTAAAATTATACCTGTCCTTCAATCACAGTTTAAAAGCCTTCTATGACCTATCCACCCACCAATCTTCCAATCTTCTCAAGCATATTCACTCTTCTTACCTCTAAACTCCCACTGTGTTTTTCATTTATCTCCATTATTTCATTTTGCTTTACATACAGTAAATTGTTTACATGCACCTTCCCCACTGCAGTGTAAGTTTCCCAAGGGCAGGGATACAGGGACTCTGTGACTCATACAAGCCTAACAGTACTTTACACATAGTTTGTGATTAATTGTGGTACCAGGCTGAACATGAAGTGATATTAGCCAACATCATAAAATTGATACCCTAAGTCAGTTTTTCAAACAGTGGATTACAACCTAATGAGTCATGAAATTAATGCAGAGGGCCACCATCAGCATTCAAAAAACAAAACAAAAAATCCAAAATACTGACGGACTAAAAAATACCAGAGTGCATGATACTAGTAAACACAGTTTTGTGAAACTTGTTTCAGGTGGTTTTTTTTTAACTGGGTGTAATACAAAATCTATGAGTTCCAATTTTTTTTAAATGGTTTTAAACTGCCTAAATTTTTTTTTTCCAAATGTGGGCCTGGAATTGCACCACCCATACACTGGCTCTTACTAGACTGCCTAAGTGAAGCACAGAAACCATCTCTATAGCTGACAGTCGAAGAACAGAATGACCCTAACTGGCGCTAACCTAAACCACTACAATATCCTTTGTGCCAGCAATGTCAGCATCTAACAAATGAACTTACCACAGATCATGCTCCCAAAGCACCGTGCAGTGATCATAAATCATAAATGTTTGCTTGTCAACTGAGTCTCTTTGCTTATCTACCGGATCATAAGAATTATTCCCGACAGGACTTATCTAAAAAAACAATTATCCTTTAGAGCGTGGTAATAAACCCTCTCCTGAAACAAACTGGGAAAGTGGTGGCTGGAAAAAGAATTGTTCTTCACAGTAACTTATATGACCCAAACAAATCTTCACGTTAGTAACAGAAACTCTTTTCCTGGTCACAGCAATGTTGCAGAAGACACTTCTGTGGGGAAGATAATGCTATTTTCAAATTTAGTTTTATTATTTTGCCGCCCTCACTACCTATGGAATTATAAGTATTTCTTGGGGTTGCAATTACGATCATCATGCTCTCTTCACTGATAACCAAAAAAGATAGCAACAAATAAGGGCAAAGAATGCCTATTTTGGTTCCCTGTCTTCTACCCAATTTAACAATAAGAGAGACAGGGTAAATAAAGATATAACACAGTTACATTTCAAAATCATAGAACCAAAGTTCAACTGCTATCCAACTTCATAGGGATATGACTGAATTTTTAAGAATTTTAAGTGACTTCAGTCAAGAATAGTTGACTATTAACAGTCAAGAACAGCTGAGAAAACAAAGAAATGGAAAATACACTGGATTTAGCTTCCAAAGACCTGGGTTTAATTCTGGTTAACATTCATTAGTGCAACACCCAGTTTCCTCTCTTATGAAATAGGGATAACACTCATACATTCATTCAGCAAGCATTTATGGAAGAGTACTTTCTATGTGCCACTAGATATTTAGCTACGGAAACAGCATAGACATAGTCCCCGTCACCAAGGAGCTTATATTTTCCCTATCTCACAAGGCTCTTGTGAAGATCAAATGTAAAAACACTGTGCAAACTGTAACACTGTACAAATTGCAAAGTGATATAATAATAATTATTATTAACTTGCTCTACCTCTTAACCCTCACCTTTATTATAACAGCTTATCAAGATTCAATAAATAAAGTGTAAATGATTAGATACAACAGTTAGTCCACTATCTACTGAACTGATTTTCCTAAGGGCTGGGATTTCAAGAGCCTAACAAATCACTTTGTTCATATAGTCTTAGCTAATGACTCTCTACATAATCATGACAATAAAATGAACTGAGAATTAAAGGCTTGTAGTTTCACTCCAGGTATGGGGTGGGTATGTTGACTGCATTTCCCACACCTGGCCAGGGAGTAAAAAATAAAGATTTCTAGGCCCCATGCAAGACCTACTGAATCACCACCTTTAAAGGGTGAGCCTGAGAATCCATACTTTTGACAAGCACTCCCAGTGATTCTTACACTCACTAAAGCTTGAGAATCACTGCCATAAAAACTTCCTTTGATCAATAACCATGATTTCAAACACCATTTCCAAAAGCTACCTGGAAAATCTAAGCCAAATAGAATTCAGCTACAACTGAGAAAGCAGATCCTAAGAAGGTACTTTTTAACTCATAAAAATACTTCGTGTGGCCCCAACCTCTTTTTAGTCAATTTTCAAATTTTCACATAAAATTTAAAAAAAACAAAAACAAAGAATGCCCATGACATATTTATACGTTTTTAAAATAAATTATCACTAAACAAATATATATACACACACATCTTTTTCTTATGGTTTAACTTTAATACAGAAAAGTTATATTATCTTGTAGCTGTCAAGAAGTAAGGTGGGACTTCCCTCGTGGCGCAGTGGTTAAGAATTGCCTGCCAATGCAGGGGACGTGGGTTCGAGCCCTGGTCCGGGAAGATCCCACAAGCCACGGAGCAACTAAGCCCGTGAGCCACAACCACTGAGCCTGTGTTCTAGAGCCCACGAGCCACCACTACTGAAGCCCACGCACCTAGAGCTCGTGCTCCGCAACAAGAGAAGCCACTGCAATGAGAAGCCCGCGCTCCACAACGTAGAGTAGCCCCCGCTAGCCGCAACTAGAGAAAGCCCGCGCAAGGCAACGAAGACCCGACACAGCCAAGAATAAAATTAATTAATTATTTTTTTTAAAAAAAAGAAGTAAGGCATATACTCTCTGCCTAGCATAAATATATCATGATATTGAACGCTTACAGGCCAACCTTAGGGTCCATGCTTACTGAAGAGCATATTATCCAAATACCAAAGAGACAAAAACTAGCCAACAGACAAACCTAATCTCTCAAAAATAGACAGTACAATATCCATATCCACTGTACACTTAAACCCTCCTAAGGGCATCTCTCAAGAAATCAATCAAGAGCCCTTGAAACTATCTTAACCTTAAGAAAATCACCTGAAGTCTAATATTACTTCACATGCTATATGATTAGTGCAAAGACGTATTTATTTTGGTTCTATTTGTTGAAAGCATCCTTCACTCACTAGTCTCCAAGTATATACACATCAAAGGGAAGACACTCAATATATGTTACACTGGAAAAATTACAAGGTGGAGACTAACATTGCCATTCAAGAAAACTTTCCATCTGCAGTAAAATTCAGAGCCCAGAAGGCTTGTTCATACTCCAGTACCAAGCCCTGCAACATGACTCTTTCCCTAACCAGTTAGAATCTAGTCAGTTTTGAAGGGAGAAAGGACAAACCAAACCATATTGAATTTAATTTAATGACTTTTCCAAGATTCAGTTAGGACAAGGCCTTGGTAAGCAGCCTTTAAAGAAATGCACAGAAATAATGCTCTTTTTTGTCCAAGCTTCTATTCTCGTAAATCTCATCTGTTCTTTCAAACCTCTATCAGTTGTCCAAACTACTGCAATATATGAAAATTGGAATAAAATAATTTGCATATTGGAGGAAAGAGTCTAAAATAGGGAAAAGTCTTAATCAACAATTATCTGTTTAAGGAGGTCCAGACATCCACCTATAACTCAATACAAACTACATCTACACAATAATAATCTACCTATGCCTACTCTGACCCTACTTGGCACTTCATCAACATGCAAAGCTTACCTGGGACAACAGAGAGGTTAATTTAAGGAACTTGGGTGAGAGACAGAAAAAAATGTTGCCTAAAGAATGCTTTAGGAAAATTAGCATCAACCTAACCAAGATCAAAACAAGTAACAGATACAGATATCCCTCAAGAACAATGTCTGTTTGGTCTCTCTTTTCCTCCTCTCACTTGAAAACCTAAGGAGAAGATGTAGACTTTGGAAGAAGGGAAGGAAAGAGAAAGAAACTGTATAGTTGAGGACCCAAACAATTTACCATCTATCTTGGCTCTGTGTTACAACTATCACTATTTTCACTATAGTAGCAGAGAAACTTCAAAGAATTTGGAAATCAAAATACAGTTGGAAGGTGAGAATCTAATGCCAGGTAGATGTCCAATCATCACAACCTTCCAGAAAAAGGTTCTCTAAGCAAAGAGTGCTCTTTTTGCCCCACCCACTAAAAGAGAGAAAGTTGTCTACTCATCACCACTAAAATGTAATGTCTTTTCTCTAAAAGAAGAAATGGGCCTAGACTGGAACCTGGGCCTGAGGCAAGTCCTTCTATCTGTCTAGGGAATCATCTGAGGTCTCCTTTACAGTACCTACTTTGCATCTGGACTCTGCTGCAAAAACCACAGTACTCTACTCCAGTAAAAAGTAAATGATTTAGAACTTTATGATAAATTTATAATTTTAAATAAATACTTCAGTTTTAAATTTAAAAATAAACAGCTGGATACAAAGTTAACTTCCAAAGGGAAAGGAAAATGACAATTCCAAGAGCTTCTATCAGAAGGAAACATCAGCCACAGATCTTGAGTTATCTAGAAAGAAAAGAATTAGGTGCCCAGGTACAAAGCAAAAGGTCACTACTGCATTCTGTATCTGAATGCCCTGACACCCAAAAAATTAAGAATATATTGCCAGAGTACCAGAAAAGTCATAGGACATTAACAGAAAAACGAACGCACCTATTTACAGGAAGGACAGAGGAAAGGTATAATAGCTTCACTTACTTTGGTGAACTACTCTTTTTTGAGGTGGAAGGTAAGAGGAAACAGAATGAATGGATACCATAGAATAAAAATGTCAAGGATAAGGGTAAGAGGCATAAGCTGAATAAGAAGGGATAGACTACTCTATAGGTCCTTCAAAATACTTATCCCCTTGAAACCTTGATCAAACCTACTGTATAAACCTACTGTTCTACTAGAGGAAAGACTGAAGGTTATGGAAATTATGGTTAAAATAACATTTATAGTAATGAGAAAGAGGGAATTCCCTGGCGGTCCAGAGGTTAGGACTCTGCGCTTTCACTGCGGTGGGCCTGGGTTCGATCCCTGGTGGAGGAACTAAGATCCCTCAAGCTGCGCGGAGCGGCCAAAAAAGAGAGAAAGATTCATGAGGGCAAATCCTAGCACTGAAAGAGAGGGCAAAAGTGTGAAACAAGAATATACAAGATAGAGTCAGTAAGCAGGAGAGAGATACAGGACTGAAGACTGCTGAGGAGAATGGAGACAATGAGAGCATATACCACCTACCAGTCAATCAGCAATCACTATACAAATCTTAATACAAAGTATAAAAACATAAATGTAACACCTGGATTAAAGGAGTAGGAGGAGGTCTGCAAAGAAACTGCAAGACAGGGCAGCATCCTGCCAGAGCTTTAAGGTATGCGGTGAGGAAGTAAGGATGAAGGAGTATGAAGCGGGAGGGACTGCAGCAAGGAAAGAGG
Source organism: Balaenoptera musculus (assembly GCF_009873245.2). Lineage (NCBI taxonomy): Eukaryota > Metazoa > Chordata > Mammalia > Artiodactyla > Balaenopteridae > Balaenoptera > Balaenoptera musculus. Next base: position 109,635,674 of record NC_045785.1, on the reverse strand, counting down.
ATGGGTTTCAACATGAAGGAGCCTAAAAAGAGAAAGAAGGGAAAACAACCTCAAAGAGAAAGAACAGGATAAAGTCAAGCATGATATCACAAGAGAACAGACTAGAGGAGAGAATGAAAACGGCATGCCCTGAAAAAGTGGGGAGGTCAAAGACCCAAAAGGGGCTGTAGTTTGGGGGAAGTAGGAGCTAAGGAGAGCTCTACCATAAACCCGACTAAAAAGAAATACGAGTATGGTGCAGGAGTGAAGACAGCGGCCAGAACAGGGATGCTCTCAGAGGGATGTGGTGATGGAGACACTAGATTCAAAATACTGGTGTGACAAGGGGACTACTGTGAAGAGAAACTATCGTGTCAAAGACGACACCACCATCAAAAAAAAAAAAAAGCAAGGGTCAGAAAAGAAGGTATTCTCAGAGTATGAATACAAAAAAGAGGGGAGGAAAGGGACACACGGAAGGACAGAAAAATATAGGGAGTGCCTAACCATAAGGAGAGGGTAACTAAGGAAAGAAAAAGGAGTGCAGCGTGGAGGGATGATGTTTCCGGAAGAAAAGTAGGAGCCGACCAAAGGTCCTGCCTATTTGGTTTAGAGGGCAGAAGGGACGGTCCACGGGGGCTAAAAGGAGTGGTGGAGAACAAGAAACTATGATGCTCAAGATGAGAACTTGGGGAGGACACACAGCGGCTGGGTCAGAAAAGGAGATGCTGTCAGTGAGAAGCAGAAAGAGGTTCAACAAGAGGGAAGCAAGGGGCACCGAGGAGCAGAAAGCAGCATGCCAAAGGGGAAGGCAAGGGGGCAGAAAAGAAGCCAAAGCAATGGGGGCAGGGGTAAAAGCAGTAGGGGCGGTGGGACACTGGAAATTACAGGGAGGGTGCGGGGGTCTCAGAAACCCAGGGTGTGCGGAGGTAAAAGGGCCAACCTCCATGGAAGGGCGGGGGGCCGGTTCGGGGGTTGAGGGGAGGTGCGGCCTGCGGGTGACAGGGGTACAGGGGAAATGCAGGGACAGACAGAGGGGAAGGGGTGGGGCGGCGGGCAGCCCCGATACTCACACCTCCAGAATGCGGTCCCCCTTGCGCACCCCGGCCCGGTCGGCCGCCCCCCCGGGCAGCACGGCGCTCACATGCTGCAGCGGCGCGTACAGCTCCCCGTTGATGCTCCGCAGTTGCCCGCCCTCGCTCACTTGGCCCCGCACGTTGAAGCCGTAGCCGGACTCGGACTTGACGATGCGCACGACCCGCGGGCCGCCGCCTCCCCCGCCGCCGTTCCCGGCGCAGTGGAGCCCAGACCCCCCACCGCCGCCGCCGCCGCCGCCGCCGCCGCCGCCTCCGTTCCTGTGAGGGGCTGAGGGGTGAATCCCTTCCCCGTCCTCATCCGCCATCTTGCGAGCGAGCGAGCCGTACTCCCACCACCCTACGCCTCCACTCCCTCCGCGCGTGCTCGACCTTCTCAGCAGCCGCGCGACCCCCGGCGCGCGCGCCCGCTCCGCCGACAGCGGGACCCGAGTCGGCCACGGAGCTGCCGGCGCGGGTAAAGGGGAGACAGGGGGCGGGGGGAAAGAAGACGGTTTAGATGCCGTGAAGCCTCCTGGGAGTTGTAGTTTCTGAATGGTGGGGGCGGGGAGAGGGCTGGGCCCGGGCCGGAGCTGAGGTTATATGACGCAATTTGGGCGCAAAGCCTGCTGGGGGTTGTAGTTCACCTTTCAAGCCCTTCTTAGGAGTGTCCTTTTGGATGGTGAGCAGGTAACCCAGCCTGGAGTGGAGGTGACAGATTCATCTGCTGACGTGGAGCATGTTTTATTTTTCTTTCATTTCATAACCTTTAAAAAACAATAATATTAGGACAACTTGATGTTTGTGATTCAACATAGTCTTAAATTATAACAATTCGTTTGCTCAGTACCTTATGTGTCTACATACTTTTTTTTTTCAGGCCCCACGGGCTGGCAGGCGAAATCTTAGTTCCCTGACCAGTGATGGAATCGGCGCCTCAGCCCCACCCCACCCCCGTGGAAGCGGGAGTCTTAACCACTGGACCACCAGGGAAGTCCCTATATACATTATTTTATTGAATGACCCCAACAATCTTGTGAGACAACTGAGTCATGAATTCGCTTCTCTATTTCACATATTGGGAAACTGAACCAAAGTCATCCAGCTGTTAAGTAACAGGAACTGAGGCCCAGTTATTTTTGCGCAATTTTCTTTTTATATATTGCAACTACATAAAAACTTGCCCCATCTTTTTAAAAATCATATGTAGGGCTTCCCTGGTGGCGCAGTGGTTAAGAATCCGCCTGCCAATGCAGGGGACATGGGTTCGATCACTGGTCCGGGAAGATCCCACATGCCACGGAGCAACTAAGCCCGTGCGCCACAACTACTGAGCCTGCGCTCTAGAGCCTGTGAGCCACAACTACTGAGCCCGCGTGCCACAACTACTGAAGCCCGCATGCCTAGAGCCTGTCCTCTGCAACAAGAGAAGCCACCGCAATGAGAAGCCCGCACGCAGCAACGAAGACCCAACGCAGCCAAAAATAAATAAATAAAATAAATTTTTTTTAAAAAAGCATATGTAGAGGAAACTATGGTCTCAGTGATTTAGACCTGGATATTAGAGTGGCCAAGTAATAATTTCAATTGAGCAATGATTTTGTTTTTTAAGTTTTAAAATATCCATTTTTTTTTCTTATTGAAGTATAGGTGATTTACAATATTATGTAAGTTTCAGGTATACAACGTAGTGATTCACAATTTTTAAAGATTGTACTCCATTTATAGTTATTATAAAATATTGACTATATTCCCTGTGCTGCACAATATATCCTTGTAGTTTATTTATTTTATACACAGTAGTTTGTACCTCTTAATCCCCTACCCCTAACATGCTCCTCCCCCCTTCCCTCTCCCCACTGGTAACAACTAGTTTGTTTTCTGTAACTGAGAGTCTGTTCCTTTTTTGTTATATTCATTACTTTGATTTATTTCTTAGACTCCATGTATAAATGATAACATACAGTATTGAGCAATGATTTTGAAGTTACCATTATTTCAAATTCATTTTGTTTCCCCCAACAACACAGTAGAGTTCTTTGCATATGGCAGCAATTGATGTTTTTTGGCTACCTACCCAAACACAAACTTGCAGATATTGTGCAGAATGCCTGGCAAAGGCAAGTAAGAAGAGCAAGAGCAACAATAATGAAAAATAGCTTACTTAAGCACTTACTGCTCAAGTCTGGTATTTGATTTTACTCTACTGACAGGCTAATAAATTAGTCTGTTACTGGTTCACGGATGCTGATAAAAGACACAAGATTCCTGGGTCAGAGGTAAAGGACTTTTACTCGCGACATAGGGAGCAACTTGAGCTTCAGCCCCTTTGTGTCAATTCCTCTTGCCCCCCCCAAGTGCCACAGGGATGACATGAAAGGCTCAGATGAATGCTGTGCACTTGGTGGGCTTACACACAGCTGGGGAACCTGCTGTTTTGTAGGAAGCAGTAAGCAAACCTGTTCTTTGTCCTGGAGGGAGAGCTTACTTCATTACTCACAGCTGCTCACTGTAAACATAACCCTGAGAAATGACCCTGGTAAAAAGCGGTCAGGGCTTTGCATTCTTGTCATACCCAGGAAGATGGGTAGAAGCATGAAAGACCCATGAAGGACTGTCTCTCTCAACATAAGTATGTGCCACTCTTCTAAGCACTTTTTTTTTTTTAATTTTTGGCTGCGTTGAGTCTTCATTGCTGGGCACGGGCTTTCTCTAGTTGTGGCGAGCGGGGGCTACTCTTCGTTGCGGTGTGCGGCCTTCTTATTGCGGTGGCTTCTCTTGTTGCAGAGCAGAGGCTCTAGGCATGCGGGCTTCAGTAGTTGTGGCACGCAGGCCCAGTAGCTGTGGCTCGCGGGCTCTAGAGCGCAGGCTCAGTAGTTGTGGCGCACGGGCTTAGTTGCTCCACGGCATGTGGGATCTTCCCGGACCAGGGCTTGAACCCTTGTCCCCTGCATTGTCAGGCGGATTCTTAACCACTGCGCCACCAGGGAAGTCCCCTCTCTCTTTTTTAAATCCCTTTAACAAATACACCTTCCAGTGACCCCCATCTGCCCTTCCGTGAGTCACACGCTTGTGTAATACCCTCCCCTTGAGTGTGGGCAGGACCCGTGACTTGCTTCTAGGCAATAGAATATAGTGAAGATGATGATGTGTCACTCCCATGGTTACAGGTACATTATATAACATTCCTTCTTAGCTGACTGGGACGAGAGTCTCTTGCTGGCCCTAAAGAAAAACGCTGCCATGTTGTGAACTGCTGGTGGAGAAGGCCCATGACAGGGAACTGCAGGAGCCTCTAGGAACTGAGAGTTGCCCCAAGTGGACAGCGAGAAAGTAGGGCCCTCAGTCCTAAGCCTGCAAGAAATTCTGCCAACAACCTCGTGAGCTTGGAGGAGGATCCTTGGCTCCACTAGGGAACATAGCCCAGCCAGTGCCTTGATTGCAGGCTTGTGAGACCCTGCAGAGGACCCAGCTAAGCTGAACCCTGACTCCTGGACCACAAAAGTTGTGAGATAATAAATGTGTATTGTTTTAAGCTACTAAATTTGTGGTAATCTGTTACCGGACAATAGATAACGAATATAACTCCTGTTGCATCTATGGTCAGTGCTACTCAGTTTAGATCAATTTAATACTTAGTTTAGCTTTACCTTTCCAATCTGAACATAAGCTTCTTGAAAACAAGGAACTTGTCACATGTGACTTGTCATGCCTTCAGAGTGTATCAGAGTGAGAGGCACAAGAGAAGGAGCTCAACAAAGGTTGATAGAATGTTAGTCTAGGAAAGGACCATAAAGTGGCTAATAATACCTGCTGCATAGGGACATGTTGGGGACCAAATGAGAATATGTGGGAAACACCTAACATAATATTAATACTTAGCACAGAGTTATTATTAAGAGTACTAATAGGGAGGGAGGCTCAGGAGGGAGGGGATATATGTATACACATAGCTGATTCACTTTGTTGTACAGCAGAAACTAACACAACATTGTAAAACAATTATAACCCAATTTAAAAATACTAATTAATATCACATCTAGCCCTATTTCCTCATTTTGCTGGTAAAGGAATAGCTCCCTCCACTATCACCCTTTGAAAAAGGAAGTAGATCCAGCAAGGTACAATGATTGTCAAAAGTCACTCAGCAGATCAGTGGCCAGCACCCAACCCTAAGTAGAAAAATTAAATGGCGTGAATGAGGAAATAAGGCATGCCATTTCCCAGGGAGTCATGAGTTGAAGAAAACAAAAAGAGGGCCCTTTTTTAGGCCTTTGCACTAATTCTGACTCTTCTTTCATTTTCACTACCTTTCTGTACTTTTTTCTGTGAAGACCACATGAAAAATCACTTCTTTGGTAAACTGAATTAACTGATTTGCTAGAGTGGATAAGACCTAGAGACTAGAGGGTTTATGAGTCAAGATTCCTTTAGTTGCAAGTGACAAACTCAATTCAAATTAGCTTAAGCAAAAAAGAGAATTTATTGGTTCACATAGCTAAGGAGGACACTGGGTATTTCCTTAATTGTAGCTGTGTGACAAACCATCCCAAAGCTTAGTGGTGTAAAACCATCAATTTATTATTCTATTGGACTCTGTGGGTCAGGAATTCAGATAGGATACATAGGGATGACTTGTCTCTGCCCCTCCTTGATGTCTGGAGCCTCAGTTGGGAAGACAAAGGCTAGGGGTGACTCGATGGCTGGGTTCATCTGGAAATGTCTCATTTCTGGTGGTTGAGCCTGGCTGTCTGCTGGGACCTCATCTGGGGCTGTTGGCATGACCCTATACATGGTCTCTTCATGTGGCTGTTGGCTTCTTCAAGCATGGTGCCTGGTTTCCAAAATCAGATGTCCCAAGAGAATAAAGCAATAGTGTATGGCATTTTTATGACTCAGTGTCAGAAGTCACATAGCATCACTTCCACCATACTTTTTTGGTCCAAGTGGTCATAAAGGTCTGTCCAGGTGCAAGGGCAAGGGATATAGACATCACCACTCTATGGAAGGAGTATCGATGTTGCACTGTAATTAGAGTATATGGGATGGGATATATCATGGTGGCCATTTCTGGAAAACATAATCTGCCACACTGGGATAGCTCATAGATTTAAAGCAAATGCTATAGGAACCTAGGTGTTAAGGTTTGACACAGAGAACTCGAGGTCATCTCCCTCTTTTTCTTCTGCCTTTCATTTTTGCTCATCTCTGTTTCTCTTTGTCTATTAGCAAAAAACACCTTGTTTTTCTCAGTGTCTGTATCTAATTTCCTAGGGAAGGGCTTTGGCCATTCCTTGAGTCATATGCCTACCACCGGGACTGATTGAAGTTCCCTGGAGAATGAAGAACTGTGATTGTCCAAACCAGGATCACATGCCCAGCTCACATGTCTAAAAGAAAGTTTGCTGTGTAGACTCTGAAGAATAGCTAGTACGATCTGCCACAGGTTTAACGTAAGTGAGTGTTGATGTCAGCTTCGTGTGTAATTATAATTATGTTAGTTCCCTATCAGGATTCTGTAGTTGCAGTATTTCAAAGCCCTTTACCTGGTCATCTTCATATGATGCCCTTGTCTTCTACTTTGTCACACACCAGCTCTCTGAGATTTGCTGGGTTCCCCATTGGAGAGAAAAGCTCCCTGGCTCTTACAACCATACTGGCTGGCTTTTTTCTCCCATTCCGTCTCACCACACCTGACTGGCATGTTTCACAGGGCTATTCCCAAATATCATTTTTTACCATCCTTCCAGTTGCAACTCCCTAGGCAATTGTCGCTCTGTTATTTGTGTCTCTCTTCATTTTCTCCAGTGTCTCCCCTCCCCTTTCTTTTCTCAAAATGAAACTCAATTTTCCAGGGGTCCCTTTTCCTAGAAATTGCTTCCCAGAGCCAACAGTTCAGAAATAATACAATAGGTTGGGATAGTTCATAACAAAAAGACCAATGCTGAGTCAATAGCATCATCCAGTGGAAAAGCATGTGAGACTTGGTTCCTCTGCATTGGTTCCTGTTTAGCTTTAATCCTTAACAAGTCATTTATCAATAATATGCTTTTGGCTGCAAGTACAGAAAATGCAAAAGTGGTTTAAATAATAAGGAAATTTATGATCTCACATAAATAGCAAGACTAAAAGTGGGGAGTCCCAGAGTTGGTTAATTCAGAAGCTCATTCACATGATAAAGGATCCAGATTCTTTCCATCTTCCCCTCTGCCATCTTCAGTGTATTATCTGGGTGATGTGGCTAATTCTTCTCATGGTGCCAAAATGGCTGCTGAGCTCCAGGCATCACTCACACATGTGGCCACCATACTGAGAAGCAGAAAATAGGAAGTGTGTATTTGTCAAAACAAAGAAACCCTTTTTAGAATCCTTGCATCCACTTTCTCTCATGTCTCATAAGCCAAAAGTGTATCACCTACTAATCCCCTATACCAATCATTGGCAAAGGAACTGAAATTACTGTGATTGACTCAAATGCATCAAGACTTACTCCTGGGGCTAAGAGTAGCCCCTTCCCTGTGTGCATAGCTTGCCTGTGAATACCAGAACAAAATTTGGGACTTGCCAAAAGAAAGAAGGGTGACAGGGAATGGGAACAGGGCAGAATAGATTTGGAGAAGCAGCCACTTGTATCTGATGCACTGAACTTCTCTTCAGCTTGGTTTCTCCAACTACAAACTAGGCATGATGATACCTACTTCATCTATATGTAGAGATACTTTTAGAAATAAGATTTTGCAGGACACTCTCATGAAAAGAGTTTAATTACAAAACAGTGAGGTTCCTAGAGTAGTCAAATTCATGCAGACAGAAAGAATGGTAGTTTCCAGGAGCTTAATGGGGGAGGAACTGGGGAGTTAGTTAGTGTTTAACGGGTATAGAGTTTCAGTCGGGGAAGGTGAAAAAGTTCTGGAGGCGGGTGGCGGTGACGGTCGCACAACAATGTGAATGTACTTAATGCCACGGAAAGGTGCACTTAACAAGGGTTAAAATGGTAAGTTCTATGCTGTGTATATTCTATCACACACAAAAAATTAATAAAATAGTGAGGTTATTTAAGATATAGAGCAAAGAAATTGTGCTAAACTTGAAAAATGTACAATATAAATTCATGGTTCTAATAACCATAATGTTGAACTTTTACCTATTTTGTTTTGTCGATGGTAGTCATTTCCCAGCCTCAGCTATCACTTCTGTCCAGATCATGTGCCATTCTCTCCTCTTTCCTCATATTCATTGTTATTTTGACCGAGGCGCGGATCAAGAAATTCTGTCTCCGAAAAATGCCCTGCGAGGGAATCCCCTGCCTGGAATGGAATCAACGACGATACCCATTTACTTTCCTCTTGAAGGTTACCTTCCCCTTCCTTCCTTTGTCTTCTGGTCCTTTTTCAATACAGCTGTCTCTCCCCGCATCCATGCCCAGAGGCTTTGGGACAAGAAGGCAGAGAGGAAGACTCGGAGCCAGAGAGAAGCAAAAGCACAAAGCATCGGGGGGGGGGGGGGGGGGGGGTGTGTTGGCAGCTCTCGCAAACTCTATTTACTGACAACACATATGTACTAATATTTACTGATCCCTCAGATGTCTGCAAATGAGGCAAAGCTGCTGTGTAGAGAAATGGCAGCTATGTATCCAACCCAAACACCCATTCCTAGAGGAACAGGTCATTCCCGCTGCAGCTACCAAAGCCCCTGCCCCCAGGTCCAGAGCCCAGAGCTGAGCCATTCTATTACGTAAACTCGAAAACAGAGGTCTTCTATTCATATTTATTTGGTTTTTTTTTTTTGTTTTTTTTGGTTTTTGGCTGTG